>NC_135533.1:190993484-191299620 GCF_045843805.1 Urocitellus parryii | reverse complement strand
CCCCAGAAATGTGTAAAAATATGTCTCTTCTAAAGGAAGAAACATTTTAATACACACCTGGGTTGTTCTGACAGGTTTTTGAAAGTGAGTTCGATTTGCTGACTTCATAAAGAAGTATTTATCTTTCTCAGGCATCTTTTCTTCCATTTTTTATGGTCTGCAAGTGCAGTTCACCTGCTCCATCAGCCTCCAGTCAAAGGTATCAGGGGGAAAATAATGCCTAAATACATGGCAATCCTCAATGGTCACTGCAGAAGGGGAACATGATAAGGAAAGAGCCATCCTCACACGCATATCTTGCACCCTGAAGACAATTGCTCCCCTAGAGTCCACTGTGACTTTGGTGACTGGCGTCCTGGTGGCCTAGGAGAGGGCTCACATTGGTGCTGTTCCATCTCACCTGCATCTCCTGCTATTGGGAGCCTGAGTCATTGGCATCCTGCCCTAGCCCTGTTCCAAGAGGCCCCTATTCTACCAAGAACCCCTGTATACACCAGTCTCCTTAATTGTTTTCAGGTATGAGGGTATAGTCAACCTGAAAACCAATAAATATGACAGGCAAAGAATGAATGAGATTCAGGTGTTCCATGAATGGCTCACCAAAGCACAATAAAACCAACCCATCAAAGAGGTTTAAGTGCATTACTTTCTTCTTCAGCAGATTTTTATGTTCCCCTTATACTCACTTTCAGGAAACAGTAATAACTGGAAGTCAGATGTGTTCACTAATGCTACCTGGTTTTCAGCCCCTGGCAGAAGGAGGGTTGTGTTTTTCCAGGGATGGTGCCAAAGAGACTATGCTTTCTCCAGTGAGCTTGTTGGAAGTAAACCCACATCTCAAAAGAGCAGGTGCATGAGATCGCCAAGTGCATTACACAAAGCCTGATTTGCCACCTTATGTTTGTATTCTCATCCCTCTTCTAAAGTAAGGGCCAATTCAGAACTACACAATGCCCTCTCCAATTCCTTGAGCCTCAGCCCTGGACAATCCTGACACACAACTTTATCCCAGTTTATAAATACCAGGATCAGTTTCCAAGATCCTGGGGCAACATACACACATTGCATGATAAATCTTGACCTGGATACTAAATGCAGATGACAGTTTCTGCCACTCATTCTGCCAGCTGTGCCTGGCAGAATGAGGCTAAGGCTTTCTACACTCTCACTTTCAAGGGATTTCAAGAGAGAATGCTGGTTCAAGACTCTGACGCTTGTGAGAAATCCTCATGTGCGTGCTTAGCAGAAATGCTGTAGGAGAACATTCTCGAGTTGATGGAGGACCCCAAATATTTCAACCTCAGTGTTCCCTCAACGGATGTGCTGTCAATCCACACATTTACATGTATTTAACATGCCAGTCTTTCTATGGGGTTTATTTTTCTCTCTTGGTTAAGGGGCCAAGCTAGAACAAACATAGATAGATCAAGCAAAACTGAAATTAGCAATCAAGTAACTAGAATGATTTACCTCTTCTCTGGTCTCAAATGGTAAGATTTATTTTTTATTCAAAAGAACAAGATAATGAGGATTTCTGATCTATAATCTCCCCAACTTTAAAGCCCATGACTCAGAATTATCAAAAGGAAATGTCCATTGATGAAGCCTGGTGTAACTACAGACACTAATATTCCTTGTTTCAGGTGTAGGTTTTGTTATGAAAAGCAGAGGGGAAGAGGGGAAAACAAAAACTTATATTCTTTGTTGTTACTATTACCAGTAGCAGCACCAATAATGAGCAAGCCTGAAAGTATCAAACATGAATGCAGAAAAATATAAATAGCCAGAGCTATTTTCAGCCAAGAAATAATCCAGCAGCAATCTCTGGACATTGTGCAGCTCTAGGGCCCGAGGGTTGCCTCAGAGTGGATTGATTGCTTGCCTTCGGGGGGCATTCTTCCTGTTGGAGAAGGAAGCTGAAGGATAATCATCACTCAGGTCTTTGTGGCCTCCAATGAGGATGCTCTATAGCTTGTTTTGATTTCATAGCTCCTCAGCTAACAAGAAAATAAAAAATGATGCTGTGCTGAGCCCTATTACACCTCAGAATTCAGGAAATCAAAGTGCTGAATGCTATCAAAGGCATAGAAAGAAAATGAGAGGCATTTGCTACACTGTAGATACAAACCCCAATGCCAAGCTCTTACTAGCAATTTTTTCAGGTCAAATTTGAATCAAAGAATGTGGCTTACCTAAAAGTTTGTTTAACAACACTAGGTAATCAGTGTTTCTAGAATGATCAGACAAAGTGCCAACACTCTAAAGTGCTACTTACCACTCTGTCCCAGGTTGTCTCAAAGAAGAAGTCAGGAAGTCTAGCTTGAAGTTTCCTAGGAGGGGAACACATTGTGATAGTCAATAGCAAATATATGTAATATAATAAAACATATAATATATATGTATATATTATATATGTGTGTTAATATATATAAGCAAATATATATTTGCTAATATATATATTTCATATATATGAAATAAGAATGAAATGTGTGTACACATATATAGGGTGTTCAAATATATATAAATATATGTAAATACACATGCCTAAACTTTATAGAAAAATATTTACATAAGATATTAAATTTTTATTTATATATGTGTTTATATATTTGAGTGCCCTATAAAAGTATAGGTATAACGAAAAGAGATAATGAGAAGCTTAGGAACTTTTTTGCTACTATTTCAACATTCAGGATAGTATATCTTAATTTAGAGATGAAAGGACTAAGACCCAGAAAATAGTGGGGTTTTACTGAAAGATATTAGAAATAAAGTCCTTTCCCACAAAGTGGGAATAAATAAATAAATAATGTTTATTTAGAAATCATCCACGAGGCCTCAGGGTAAGGAGAAACTAGTACTTTTTTATTTGTTTGTGTTTGCTTTTTTATGCCAGGGAATGAACCCAGGGGCACAGGACCATGGAGATATATCCCCAATCCTCTTTATTTTGAGACAGGGTCTCAAAATTGACTTCCTTAACAGGACCTCTAAAACTCAAGAAATAGAGCCAAGGATTAATAGGTGGAATAAAATGAAATTTAAAAGCTCTTTTTTTATTGTTGGTTGTTCAAAACATTACATAGTTCTTGATATATCATATTTCACACTTTGAGCAAAGGAAACAACTAAAAGCATGAAGAAAGAATCTACAGAATGAGAGAAAATCTTTCCAGCTACTCTTCTGACATGGGATTAATATTCAGAATATATAAGGAACTCAAGAAACTCAACACCAAAAAACCAAATAACTCAATCAATAAATGAGCAAAAGAACTAAATATGTATTTCTCAAAAGAAGAAATACAAATGGCCAATAAATAAATGAAAAATTTGTTTAACATCTCTAGTCACCAGGAAAATGTGGGCTGGGGTTGTGGCACTGTGGCAGAGCACTTTCTTTGCACATGAGAGACACTGGGGTCAATCTTCAGCACCACATAAAAATAATCAAACAACATAAAGATATCATGTCTATCTATAACATATATAGATATATATATATACACACACATACACACACGTATATACATATACATATTTAATCAGGAAAATACAAATCAAAACTACATTGAGACTTCATTTCACTCCACTTAGAATTGCAATCATCAAGAATAATGATAATAAATATTGGTGAGGATGTGGAGGGAAAGGTACACTCATACATTGTTTGTGGGACTGCAGATGAACACAACCACTTTAGAAAGCAATATGGAGATTCCTCAAAGACTAGGAACAGAACCACCATATGATCCAGCTATGCCCCGCCCCCCATATTTATCCAAAGGAGCTGAAATCAGTATACTAAAGAGATACAGGCACAGCAATGTTTATAGCAGTACAATTCACAATAGCTAAGTTGTGGAACCAGCTGAGGTGCCTGTCAGCAGACAAATGGCTAAGGAATTATACACACACACACACACACACGCATGCACGCACGCACAATGGAGTTTTACTCAGCCATAAATAAGAATGAAATGATGGCATTTGCTGGTAAATGGATGGAACTGGAGAACATCATGCTGAGTGAAATCAGACTCAGAAAGTCAAAGGTTGAATATTTTATATGCAGAAGCTTGAGAAAAAAATGAGGAAATATAAAAGGGGGATCCCATGAAAATAGAAATGAAATCAGTGCAGTAGAAGAGGAGAAGTGAGGAGAGATGGGAAAAGGTAGGATCTGTGAATGAAATTGACCAAATTTTATATATATATATATATATATATATGAATAGGCCACAGTGAATTCCACGTTTACTCATATCTATTAGACATCAGTTAAAAACCCAATTAATAGAAGGAAGTCAAGTAGAGGAAGGGAAGCAGGGGAGAAAGGAGGGGAGGGGAAATGGAAGTACTAAAGATTGTAATTGAGCAATTATATGCCATACATAAATGAAAAAAAAAAAGTGGACCCCACTATAGAGTATAACTATGATACACTAATAGAAAAAAATTTAAAAAGCCATCCTCCAAAATGGCTAAAATGAAAAAGAACCAACACCAACTGAGGGCAGCAATGTGGACAAACTACAGCTGCCACCATACTTGTTGCTCATGGGAACATAAATTAGTACAAGCAAGCACTTCACGAAATTGTTAAAAGATATCGCTAACATTGAGCCAGAGCTCACTGGATGACTCAGCAATTCCACTTTTAAGAAAGTATACAAGAGAGTGTTTACATGATCACTGAAAGAAGTGCACTAGAATATTCAGAACATTCATCAGTATTAAAAACTAGAAACACCCCAAAGTCTACAAACAGAGGTTAATAAATTATAATATAATCATATAACAGAAGATCATGTGTAATAATAATAAATAAACAATTGAACATAACAACATGGACAAAAAAACTTATTTGTATATTGTTAAGTAAAGGATGTTTGAAAGAAAAAATTACACACTGTATAATTTAACTTGTATAAATTTCAAAATGAAGCATAACTGCTCCATGGTACCAGAAAGTAAAATATTGGAAATTTTTGGACAGAGTCACCAGAGAAATTTTTGGTGATCTGATAAGGTTGGTTTTCTTAAACTTTTTTATTACTGTGGCCAAAATACCTGACAAGAAAAACTTAGACAAGGAAAAGTCTATTTGGGGCTCACAGTTTCAAGAGTCTCAGTCCATAGGTGACTGACTATTGCTCTGGACCCAAGGTGAGGTAGGTAGCACATGCTGGAAGAGCCTTACAGAGGAAAGTTGCTCAGCCCATGGCAGGTCAGCAAACAGTGACCCAGGGTAAATAAAAGGGCCACATGGAAGATAGACCTTTACAGAGCACACCCCCAGTGATCCACCTCCTCTAGCCAAACCCTACCTGCCTAGAGTTACCTTCCAGTCCGTCCAATCAAAGTCGGATGTTCTGATGAGGTTACAGCTCTCACAGTTCAGTCACTGTACCTCTGAGGATTCCTGCATTAATGGGAGCTGTCAGGCAACACTTCATATTCTAAACTGTAACACTGAATATTGCTTACATGGATGTGTTCAGTTGGTGAAGATCTAAACTACACCCTCAAAATTTGAGCATTTTTATAAGCATTTCACCCTTCAATAAGACCTCTTTTAAAAATTGGTTATAAAGCTGGTGATAGATACCAAAGATAAAGAAAATTCATCCTACACAAAATTGTTCTTGAATAACTAACAAACAATAACAAGAATTCAATTGCTGAACTGAAGAAAGTTTTCCAGGCCAAAAAAAAAAAATGAAAAATAATGAGAGAGAGAGAGAGAGAGAGAGAGAAAGAGATAGATAGTTCTCCTCCACTCAGAAAATAATAAAATAAATTAATAATGAATACCACAATCATATTCTACCCAAAGTCATTGAAATTCAAGGTTAAAAGAATCCCTTTGGAAATCTCAGCTTTTAGTAATGGTGGACTGTGTAACTCAGAACCACTCTCCTACGCCCCAAACTGGTGACAAAGCTGGATAAAATACTTCTTTAAATGTACTGGAAGACACTGAAAACCTAATAACAGTAATGAAAAGTCACTATTACAGATCTGGGAACACGTATTAACACAAGTGCTGAGCCCTCCATGAGAAGACGATTTCCACTTAGGGATTTTTCAAATCCAGAGAGGGCAGTGGAGAGTACAGGAAGAATTCCATTTCTTGACTTGGGTGAGGGATATGCAAGTGTATGTTTTGTGGTTTATGTTTTTTCTCCCTATGTGTCTTACACTATGCAATACCATGTTAAATATTCTACCAGTATTCAACTAGGGAAAAAAATAAGAGTTGATCTTAGATGTATCCAAAGCAATACTATCAAAGCCAGAAAGTGCTAGAAAAGTAGTTTCAAGTGTTCTGAGGAAAAATTACTCCCTCCATAAGTTTTCCTTCAAGTACAAAATGTAAAAGTAAGAAAGAGACATTCTCCATTGTCAGTAACTTAGAAAAGCCAACACATGTGTGCCTTTCTTGCAAAACCCACTAAAGGAGGAAATTCTCCTAGCAAAGGAATATATCAAATATAAACACTGGGAAAGGAGGAGCTTACAATAAGGGCTGTTAGTTAGCACTATATTCATTCAAATATAAAACTGTGTCTAAGCAACTACAAGACTATGTTCCTTTAACCTCACTGTAAATTCATTTCTGCTAAATTAATGAAGGACTATATTTAATATTTTCAGTATAAATAGCATTGGTTTGTGATCCCAATCTATGTATTTTTCCCTCCCCCTTTTTTCTATTAATAAAGAGATTTCAAAAAAATATATTTACAAATAGTAAAAGCAGTTGTTTTTAAGTAAGGGAATTTTGGTAATTTTTCCTCCTTGCATGCCCCATTTCACTGCATTTTATTTAAAAATTAACATATATGATAATGAAAACAGTAGCAATTATTCTTTAAAAAATAAAAAATAAACTGGGAACAATATAAACCAAAATAACATCTAGATACAAAAGTCAGGTAAGAATGTACGTTTTCCTTAGCAACACTGAAGGAGATATTTAAACATAATCAGCATTCAATGAACACATAATTTAGCAATCAACAAAATAACTGACAGCCAGCTTGTAAATTATTCATATTTTAATTTTTCAACTGTTTACTCTTTTCAAATATTTATTTCTCCTTTCAAACAAACATATTCATTCAAGAGTCTAAAATTAAAAAGGAAGAAAATTTTGTATCAAACTGAGTTTAAATTACATATTCGAAGTTTAGGGTAAATAGAAGGAAGAAACATCCAATATTAGAAAATAGTCAAAGTTATCTTAAATGGTTACAATACTATATTGTTTCTTAAACTTAACTTCTTTAAAATCACTGTTTCTATCTTAAATATGTTCCCCTTATATGTTCATCCCACACACATCCAATCTTTTGAATCAGGTCAAAAGCTTCTGTAGCTTTGATGTTCTCTTCTCCATTGCTCCTGACATCTGGGGCTGCTCTTATAACTCTACCTCTAAAAAATCAAACAAATTCTTTAATCCACCCATTTCCATTACTTCCAAAATCATGCCCTGTTTATCTAGCACCCATACTGCGTACCTGTCTAGTACTTCTACCTCCATTCCCATCATTTCATTCATTGCTTATATCATTTAGTGTGAGTTGACACTAAGGTAGGACTAGACATGCTACATGAATGAGTTACCCTCCATCAATCGGGTTAAAGTCTCACAAAGAGAAAGGCAAGCAAGAGATGCCCAATATATAGCAAAACAGATGGAAGCAAGTGGCCCTAGGAGATGGGCATCATCCAGGCTAGGAAAGTCAAGAAAGACTCCCCCAAGAAGTGACAGGTGAAAGGAACCTGAAACAGAGAACCAAGCAGAGAGAGCATGGGGTTTGGGAGAATTTCTAGTAGTTTTCTAGTAGTTCAGAAAGAGAAATGGAGAGCAGAGAGGAGGCTGTGTGGTTGTCCACCGGCAAGAGCAGAACAGATGCCATATTGAGGAGGCACCAACAGACTTCAAGTCTGACATGATTCAAATGGATCATCACTGTCAAGTAATCTTTTCCAAAAGTGTGACTGTTTTGTTTTTTTTTTTATTCAGATGTTTAAGACTTGTCATCAGTTCTTCAATTAAGAACATTCAGGATAAATGATGATTGATGATTGGTTTTTTTCATTTTGCATCAGACTGGTGGACACAGCTCCAAGGTGTATGCACATAATTCACAATGATAATGAGGAGGAAGTGGGGGAAGATGGCAAGGGAATGCAAATGGTTATTTTAGCTCCTCCATATGCCACAATGTTTAACTGAAAGTCCTGGTGTATGTACATATGTCCCTCTATGAATTTGGTTACAAAATTTACTCTGGTGAGAACAAACGGGCTCTAAAAATATAACCATACAACACTAGCTTTTACTAAAGGAGAAAAGTATTATTTAATCAAAAGTAGTTATAAAAGTTTAGAACAAGGGCTGGGGTTGTGGCTCATTGATAGAGCACTTACCGCACTTACCTAGCACGTGTGAGGCACTGGGTTTGATCCTCAGCACCACATAAAAATAAATAAATAAAAATAAAGGTATTGTGTCCATCTACAACTAAAAATGTGTGTGTGTGTGTGTGTGTGTGTGTGTGTGTGTGTGTGTAAATAAAAAGTTTGGGACAGATCTTAGGTCTTTCAAGGGAGCACAGGCCTTCATCATTTCTAAATAGTGAAAGAACACTGAACAAGTAAAAACAACTGAAATTTAAACTTTTTGTGTGTGGTCAAAAGAATGTTTACACAGTCCTGTAAGTTCACTGCAGTGAACTAAGCATTATATATAATCAAAAGGCTGATTTAACTGAGAAAATCTTGGAAGTTCCACAGTGTTTAAAGTCACTTTTATTTTTTTTTCTTCAGTAATTCAAGAATCTCATTGTGATTTTATTTCTTCTATCAACTCTGACAAAGACCTAAGCATTTCCACAAGCTGTCTTTGCATATCTATGATGTGTCAGACATGGTAATTGATCTTGGGGAAACAGAAAAAGGCTCAAATACGTTCCAACCCCCCGAGAGGCTTGCAGTCCGGTCAAGTCATATAAATTACCACGTGTTCTTGATTCATAGGAATCTTAATAATCAAGTCACAGTTCACAGTTCAGTGCCCCTTTCATTCATGCATGTGCCACAGGTATAATGATGAATGACAGACAGCAGAGCCTCCTGAGGGAATCAAACGTGAACAATAACAGAAGACTAGAACTTTAATAAAGACATGTCCGAGGTACCCTCGGAGCTGAGCTAGTGCACCTTCAGTCTGTCTGTGGATATTGTGAAACCATCCCCAGAAAATGAGATGGTACAGAACGTTGAAGGATGAGTGAGCAAGTGAGGGTAAGCAAGGGCAGGGGGCTTTGAAGGGAGACACTGAAGGACTGTCTTAGAGTACCTGGGGAGAAGTGGGGTCCGACAGACAAGCAAGATCAAATGACAAGCCCAGAATATTTTAGGTTTTACCTCTATTGTTTTTCTTTATTTACTACCTTTTGAGAACTTGTTTATTGTATTGTATTGTATTTATAATTTTCAAATAATAACTCTATACACTTAAGTAGAATGTGATGCTTTGATATTTGTGGTATGTTGATATGTTGTGGAATGATCAAAGCAACCAGGCAAATAAATATATTCACCACCTCATGTTCTGATCTTTGTGGTGAGAACATTAAAAATCCATCCCTTTAATGATTTTGACTATAATTAATAACAATTAATTATAGTGTCTATGCTGTGTAACAAATCACAAGAATTCATTCCTTTGGTCTAGTTGAAATTCTGGATCCCTGAACTGGCATCTCCCTTTTCTTTATCCACCTCTTACCATGGCCTCTGATAATGGTGATTTTACTTTCAACTCCTATGAATTCAACATTTTTGGATTCCAAATATAAATGAGATTGTGCAATATTTGTATTTCTGTTCCTGGCTTATTTCATTGAGAATAACATCCTCCAGGTTCATTCAGGCTGTCACAAATCAGAGAATTTCCTTCTTTTTTTAAAGCTAAATAGTAGGCCGTTGTGTATATCTCACATCTCTGTAAAATCCACTTGTCCATCAATGGGCACCTCACTTATTAAGTATTTTGGCTATTGCAAATGATGCCACAATAAACACGGGAGAACAGCTATCTTTTTGACATATTCACTTCAATATTCAGTAGTAGAATTGCTCAATGATATGGTAGTTTCATTTTTTTAGTTTTCTGAGGAACCTCCACACTGTTTTCCATAAGAGCTGGACTAATTTACATCACCACCAACAGTGTGCAAAGGCTCCCTTCTCTCTGCCTCTGTGCCAACGTTTTTTATTTTCATTTTTTATAATAACAATTCTAACAGGTATGATATCTCAATATAGATTTGATTTGCATTTCCCTCCTGATTAGTGATGTTGAACATTTTTTCATACACGTATTAGTCATTTACACCTTTTTTTCTCTCTTGTATGGGAAGGATTGAACCCAGAATCTTTCTTACTTACAAAGTAAGTGCTCTACCACTGAGCTACATCCCCTCACGACTCTGCATAATTTTTATAAAGAAGAGTCTACTGAATACTCAGGTCCTTTGTCCATTTTTTAATCAGGTGATTATTTGCTTATTATTGAGTAGTTTGTGTTCCTTATCTATTTTAGTTTGCCTCTTAAAAGTTCATGGTGGTTAGAGTGAGCTGTCAGCCCAGTAAGGGAAGGAACTGAAGGCGGAGAGAGTAGTTAGAGAGTGTCAAGATAAACCAGGTGAGAAATGGTGAGGTCCTGAACTCCTAAAGATAAATGCTTGAACCTAGCCTAATGCATTCCTATAAAGTGTTTGGCTCCATTTTCTCTCCATAGGGCTTGTTAATGTAAATAGCAAACTTCAGAAGTGATTAAAATCAGATAACCTGAACTCCTATTTTCAATTTCCTACCTTGTAGGTGAGACCTGTGCTCCAGCAGTGAGCCCTAGGGAGGCAGAGGAAGAAGGTTTTGCTGGTACCTATGGCTCTGATAAACACAATAATGATTGCTAATCTGTATTAAGTCAATGGCCTTTAAAATCTGCTTAAAAAGCTGTGGATCTTTTCTCTTCGAAATTACATATACATGAATTTTAAGTATTCAAGGTGTGTCCAAGGGTGACTAAGCCTCAAGCTTCTATATTTAACTTGAAGATTTAGTGGACACTGTAAGGAATAACACTTTAAATAAATGCTGAAGGAAAGGTCTGCACATGATCATCCTGGAGTATGAACAAGTCCTTGGGGATGAATGGATGAAAACAGAGGGTCTAACTCTCCAAAACGAAAGCATCGAGTACACAGAATTAATTTCCAAGGCAATGTCCCATAAGGAACAGGTTCTTACCTTAAGAAACAATATCAGGGTGAATCAACTAAGTTTACATGGTGGACAGGAAAGAGAGGATGCGTTTAGATATAAATTTTCCTACAATAACAACAAAAAAAAAATACGTGGGGTTTAAAACAGGCATAGTTTATTATTATTTTCTATACAAGTCCAAGCTAGTAAGAAATATGCTTTTTAAATCCATCTGTGACGCAAGCTCCTATGTCCATGTTGCTATGCCATCCCTATGATGTTTCATTCACATATTTTTTAAAAAAATAGTTCATCATTAGAACATAGTATGAATAGTAGGATGGAAAAAGGAAAATAGAGGTACTAAACCCCTCACTTCAAGGACATAGCTTATAAAGTACATGCATCTCTAATACCACATTGTTCATAATTTAATCACATGGGCAAATAGTTGCAAGGGAAGTGGGGAATGTCCCTTATTCATAATTATAGAAAAGGAGAAGAAATGAAGACACACATTTATATTTTCTTTGGCTTGGCTTCCACATTTGGTGAGGAAGAAGTATTACTCAACTGCAAGATTGTGAGTAAACTAGTCCATTTTCCTTTACAATAACAAAACTCCTGAAACTGGGTACTTTATAATCAGAAAAAAAGTCTATTTAGCTTACAGTTATGAAGACCAAAAGTCCGAATAGCATAGCACCGATTTAGTAAAGCTTTCCTCTCCCACCCAAGTGCATCACATCACAGCAGATGGCATCATGGTGAGAAAAGCACATTCAGAAGAGATTATATGGCAAGACCAGAAGTCAGAGGGCAGGAAGGGCCCCGTCTTGGTCTTTCATTCTAACTCACTCACTGGGGATTCAACAAGAACTATCTTAATCCCTTACTAGGGAAGCACACTCGATAACTAAAAGGTTGCATACCACCTTACAACACCACCATATTAAGGAAGAATTTTCCAACACATTAACCATTAGGGGACACAAATAATAATGATTAAAAAATAATTTTGCAGGTTTTGAAGACATTCATCATCAAGATATGATAGAATGAGATATGAGATAGTGGCTTCATTTCCCATTTCTCCCAACACACACACACACACACACACGCACACATTCATTTTTATATATTTATATATTATATTTATATAATACTATATACATATCTATGTGTATATATACATACATATATTCATATATATTTTTTTCATTCCAGACTATATATATATATACACTCTAGACTAAAAAAATCAGTGAGAAAATTTTGGAAATAAACTACATTGTAGAACAAATGGACCCAACAGACACATAACAGAATGGACTCAACAGACATTTACAGAACATTCTGTCCCACAACTGAAGAACACATGTTGTTCTCAAGTACACAAGGAACATTCTCCAGGATAAGTCATGTTAGTCCACAGAACAAGTATTAACAAATTTAAGAAAATTGAAATCATATAAACTATCTTTTGGAAACACAATGGTATGAAGCAAGAAGTTCAGGACTTGGAGGGGTTTCAGGAAATGCACAAACACATGGAGATTAGTGAACATGTTCCTGAGCAACCAGTAGGTCAATGAAAAAAATTGAAAATGGAAATATAACATACTGAAACTTTCAGAATGAAACAAAAAATGACTCTAAGGGGGCAATTTATGGCAATAAATGCCTATATCAAAAAAGAGAAACAAGGCCAGGCATGGAGACACAAACCTGTAATCCCAGTGACTCAGGAGGTTGAGATAGGAGGACCTCAAGTTCAAAGCCAACCTCAGCAATTTAGTGAGGCCCTAAGCAACTCAGCGAGACCCTGTTTCTAAGTAAAATACAGAAGAAGGGCTGGGGATGTGGCTCAGTGGTTGAATGCCCCTGGGTTCAATCCCTAGTAACAAAAAAGTCAGAGAGAGAGAGAGAGAGAAGGAAAGAAACAAAAAAACTCAAATAAACGGCTTGGAGTAACATCTTAAAGAACTATAAAGGAAGTACAATCTAAGATCAAAGTCAGCAGAAGAAAGAAATTAATAATGACCAGAACAAATATAAGTGAAATGGAGCTTAGAAAAAAGAGAAAGATAAATAAAGAGTTGCTTTAAAAAACAGTTTATAAACCTTTAGCTACACAATGGGGGGGAATGCCCAAGTAAATAAAATCAGAAATGAAAGAGAAGACCTTACAACTAATACCACGGGAAGACAAAGAATTATAAGTACCACTACCAGGGATTATACACCAACAAATTAGAGAACCTGTAAGAAATGGATGATCTCCTAGAGTCATATATACCCTACAAAGACAGAATTAGAAGAACTAAAAGATCTGAAGTCCTTTTAAATTTATTTTGAGACAGAGGCTCACTAAGTTGTTGAGGGTCTTGCTACATTACAGAGGCTAGATTAAATCTCCAGTGCCACAAAAACAAAAATTTTAAAAAAAGATTAGAAGATCTGAATAGACAAATAATGAGTGAAGACATCAAAGCAGAAGATGCAAAAATCTCTCAAAATAAGCCCACAACACAATGACTTCACAACTGAATTCTACCAAATATTTAAAGAAAAACACCAGTCCTTCTCAAAGTCTTCAGAAAAAAAATGAAGAGCAAAAAAATATTTTCAAGGGCTAAAGGTATAACTCAGTGGGAGAACACTTGCCTCACACGCAAAAGACCCTGGGATCAATCTCCAGCACCAGCAAAAAAAAAGAAAAAGAAAATATTTCCAAATTCATTATGTAAGCTCAGCATTACCCTGACAGTAAAACCAGACACAAACACTATAAGAAAATGAAAAAAAAAATAGTAAGCCAATACCCTTAATGAACACAGTTGAAAATATTCTCAGTAAAACACTGCAAATCAAATTCAACAACATATTTAAAAACTAATTCACCATGATAAGTGGGATTTATCCCTGGAATACAAGGATGGTTAAACATATGCAAATCTGTAAATGTGATACACTACATTAACAGAATGAATTTAAAAAGAATAACACATGATCATCTCAATAAATGCAGAAAAAAGCATTTGAGAAAGTTCAACATCACTTTTCAAAAAATGTCCTCAACAAATTAGATATAGAAGGATGACAATGAAGCCACATACGATAAGTACACAGCTGTCATCATACTCAATAGTGAAAAGGTCAAGTTTCTTCCTCTAAGAGCAGAAATAAGACAAGGATGCTCACACTGGTCACATCTAAGCAGCATAGCACTGGAAGTCTTCATCACAGCAAATAAGCAAGAGAAATAACTAATGGGCATACAAAATGGAAAGAAAGAAGTTAAATTTTGCAAATGACATGATTCTGTATATAAAAAAAATCCTAAATACTTCACAGGAAAACTATTCAAATTAATATCCAAAGTCAGTAAATATAGGGAATATAATGTCAATATACAAAACTCAGTGGCATTTCTATGCACTAGCAACAGAGTATCTGAAAATGAAATCAAGAATATATTCTCATTTATAATAGCTACAAAAAATAAACTGCTTATGAATACATTCAAATGAAATATCTGTACTCTGGAAACCACAAAACTGTGATGGAAGAAAGTGAACACAATACAAATAAATGGAAAGATATTTCATGGTCATGGATTAGAAGACTTAATCATGCTAAAATGTCCATACTATCCAAAGCAATCTACAGATTCAATCTCACAGTAGAAACAACAACCCTACAATTTGCAAGGCGCCACAAAAGACCTCAAATAGCTAAAGAAATATTGAGGGGGAAAAAAAAGAACAAAGCCAGAGGCATCACACTAATTTCAAAATCTACTACAGAATGTGATTAATCAAAACTTTATGGCACTTGAATAAAAATAGACACAAAGACCAAAGAAACAAAATACAGAGCCCAGAAATAAATTGATACATTATGGTCAGTTGGATTTCAATATACAGTTGCAAAAAGGCCACCTCTTCAAAAAAAAAAATGACATGGAGAATGGGAATTCACATGCTGAATGAAATTAGACTCTGTCTTAAAGTGCATATGAAATTCAACTCGTGATATGTTAAAAACTTAGTGAAATACCTAGAACTGTAAAATTACTAGTAGAAAACACAGGGTAAAAAAAGCTCTATGGGATTGGTCTGAGCAAAGAATCCTTGGGTTTGACTTGAACAGCACAAATAGACGAATGGGATAATAGCAAACTAAAAGCTTCAGCATGGCAAAGGAAAAAAGCAATAGAGTGAAGAGTCAACCTTCAGGGTGGCAGGAAATATTTAAAAGGAGTTACTGTACAAAATATATGTAAAGAAAAAAGAAAGAAGAGAGGGAAAGAAGGAAGGAAGGAAGGAAAGAAGGAAAAATTTGAAATGTGCAAAGGACCCGAACTGGTATTTCTCAAAATATATGCAAATGGTCATTAAGTATATGACAATGTACTCAACATCAGTAGTCAGTGAGGAAATAAAAATCAAAACAGTAATGAGATATCCCTTCAAAATATTAGAACAGCTATTATAAACGAGGTAAAAATAACCAATATTAGTGAAGACATGGAGCCAAGAGAACTCTCGCTCAGTGGCACTGTGAATATAAATGACACAGCCATTATGGAAGTTGAACTAATGGAAATTCTCAAAAAAATTAAAAATGGAACTATCATCTGATCCAGGAATTGCACTTGGGGTATATCCAAAGAATATAAAATCAGTATGATGAAGAGACATGTTCATTCCCATGATCATTGGGCATTATTCACAATAGCCAAGATAAGGCAACAACCTAAGTATTCATCAATGGATAAATTTTATAAAGAAGAGGTGGTCTATACACAAAATAATATACAATTTATTCTCATAACAGAAGGAAATCCAATATCTGTGACAAAATGGATGAACCTGGAGGACATTATGCTAAGTGAAACAAACTCAGTACAGAAAGGCAAATGCCACATGATCTCACTTATACTAGGAATATAAGAACAAATAGAAATAAAGAGAAAAGTGATAGTAAGCAGAGGGATTGACAAAGATTTGGGGCAAAGGACCCAAAATTTCAGTTTGGAGGAATAAGTTTAAGGAATCTATTGTATATCATGGTTACTACAGTTAATAACAACATAACCCACACTTGAAAATTTGTAAGAGAAAATATTATATCACTGCAAAATAATAAGCATATCAGAGACTGCATCTATTAAACCAATAGACTTAACCATTCCACAATGAATATGCATATCAAAACATTGTGTTGAATATCATAAATATATGTAATTTTTACTTGCAATTTAAAAATTAACTACAAAAATAAACTTTTCCATTTGCTCTACTGGAAAACCATAAGGAATATTGTAACAACCGATGTCAAGTGCCCTAGTCTTTTGGGCCAGAGTATCACAAAGCACTGAAAAGGGCCTAGGTAACATTGAAAATTATTATGGCTTAGATATTTTAGGTATCCTCCAAAAACTCCTGTGTGAGACAATACAAGAAAGTTTAGAGGTGAAATGATTGGGTTATGAGAGCCTTAGTCTAATGCGTGAATTAATTCCCTGATAAGGGTTAAATGGGTGGTGACTATAGGCAGGTGAGTAAGGTGTGGCTGGAGCAGGGGTAATTGGCTGGGGTATATATTTTGTCCTTGGTGAACAGAGCTTAGTTATTCTCTCTTGCTTTGTGGTGGCCACATCCTGAGCTGTTTTCCTCCTCCACACCCTTCCACTATGATGTTCTGTCTTATCTCCAGTCCAGAACAAAGTAGTCATCTATGGACTAAGAACTCAAAACTATGAGCTCCAAATAAACTTTTCCTTCTCTAAAATTGTCCTTGTCAGGTCATTTGGTCACAGCCAGGGAAAGGGCTAACTAAAATGGAGATAGCAAAAATAGTCATCCTAAATAGCGCATGAATCAGGATATGGTTTTCCACCAGCATCAAGAGCTGCCCCAGAGGATTTAGGATTACAAATAGCAGCAAGACCAAGAACCAGGGAAAAAGTAAACAAAGGTTCTCAAAGATGTGGTTGTTGCTCTGGGATCCATCAAGGAAGGGGCACTGGAGCCTGCCCCTTGTACAGAGAAGACTGCTTGAAACTTTGCATGGGGGTAGGAAAGACAGTGGAATGAGATGAACATCATTACCCTAAGTACATGTATGAAGACACAAATGGTGTGACTCTACTTTGTGTACAACCAGAGATATGAAAAATTGTGTTCTATATGTGTAATATGGATTGTAATGCATTCTACTGTCATATATAACAAATAACAATAAATTTTTTTTAAAAAAGATGTAAGTACTAAAAAAAAAATCCCTCTCATCAAAGATAGCAATGATGCCAAGGCCTAGATAGAATGAATGATGTACAGAGAGTTATCACTAAAGGAGATTGATGGAGAAGAAACTTTTCAGGAAGCCTGAGTTGAGGTTAGGATTCTCCACATAGCCAGGACACAAAACCCATGTATCCTCGTGGAATTCTAGGGCTCAAAGTTACTGTTATTCCAAAGCACATACATTTATTTTTTAGTAAGTTGGTGCTGTGTGAAGTCATGACAAGAACACAGTCTGAGAGATTTGGTTTCAGATTGTGTCTGTCTTTCTTGCTGGCACTACAACCTTAGGTAAGTTATTCAGGATCTCTAAGCCTCAGTTTCCTCCTTACATTCATAGCACTAAATTATCTCATTCATTTTATATCCCTTAGTAAAGTTTTCCTAATGCCACATTTCTTGGTAACTGCATTCCTAAGTATCATATAATTTTGTCGCTATGATGGCAGAGATCTTTTTCCTAATTATATCTACAAGTATATAAGAAAGCTAATGGTGCTGTATCTGCATATTTTTGTAACTACTAATGGTAGAAGCTCTTTTTATTAGCTCTAATAGTTGTATAGTTGATTTTCTGAATTCTTTAAGAAAATAATATCTACATTTCAAAATTATTTGCTGAACTAATGGATACTATTTTTTCAAAATGTAGTGTACTTTGAAATACTATGCTCTCAAATTATACTTTCAAGGCTCATTATTAGTCCTATGTAAATATAATTTCTCTATTCTTAAAAACATGTTTTACCCATATTTCAGTTGTGTTATTAATTGTCTCTATTTTCCATAAGAATATATGAATAGTATATTGTGCAAGTTATTAGACATAGAGGATATATGCTTCTCTTGTTTTTATCATAAGTTTCATAGGGTGACTTACTACACAATAACTTCAGTAAAGGCAAGTATCAATGGTGGCTAATATTCAAGTACCACACCATTAACAAGAACATCATAAGCATTTTTATTTCTCAGATTTTGTTTGGTTATACTGCTATAATATATAACCCTAATATCTCAGTTGCTCTAACCAACAAGTGCTTATTTCATCAAGTGTTGCTAAAGGTAGTCTGAAGCTCCTCCCCACAGCTGAAGCTTCCCTTACATCATTTTTATTCCAGAATCCCTGCTGATAGAGAAGATCTTGTCTGGAACATCTTTTCTCCTGCAGAATGGAAAGAACAATGGCAGGACTACATATAATACTCACTCTCAAATCTTCTGTTCATATTTAGCACATAACATTTCTGCTTACAATTCACTGGCCAAAGGAAATCACATGGCTAACCCTAATAACAATGGGGGGAGTGCATATTTCTCCTACATGGAAGCACTGCCAACATTATGATTTGGATCTTGAATGTCCCTCAAAGGTTCATGTATTGAAATCTTGGTCCCCAAAGAAGCAATATTCAGAGGTGGGATCTGCTGGGAAGTGGTTGGATCATGAGGGCTGCAACACCTTCGGTGGATTAATCCACTGAGAGCCGAATGAACTCCTTGGAGACTGTGCAAACTGCAGGTAGTGGGGCATAGCTGAAGGAAGGAGGTCACTGGGAGCATGGTGTGAAGAGATATTTCTCATTCCCATCCTCTCCCCTGCACCATCTTCCGAGCTGCCATGAATTGAGAAGATTTCCTCTGCTACTCCTTTCTGCCATGATGTCCTGCATGAACCAAAGCAATTGAGTCACCCAACCATGGATTGAGACTTCTGAACCCATGAGCCAAAGAAAGCTTTCCTCCTCCAAGTTGTTTTTCTTAGGTATTTTTCATAGTGGCATATAGACAGCACAGCAATTCACATGGCAATAAGCAGGCATGTATTAATCTTATCAAAGGTGGGATAGCAAATTGGGAACAATAGTACAACCCATCACTCAGTTTAGAACTAATAACTGTTGAATACAGAAGTGATTTCTTACCTTTTTTTCCTATATCATTTGATCCTTAGTGAATTTTTCTTTACCTCTATATTTGTGGTTTTGGTAAGTTTTTGTTTTGTTTTTCATCCTAGGGAATGTATTTCTAACCTTTTTTTCTCATTATTTTTCCTTTTACAGTCTTCCCTGCCTTCATCTGAGTCTTGATAAAAATGGAGTTAATATCCTGTATTTATTCTCCACATGCCTTTTTTTCTCTTACAAAGTTTTAATATCTTTATTTTTCTCTGAGCTCCAGTAATATTTCTCTACCAACTACCAGGCCCTTAAATCTATTTGCTGTAAAGGACATCATTGTTCATTGTTTTATATAACTGATTTATTTAAGTTCTACTTATGATTATCTTACCATAGGAGGGTCAGGGGTGGGGTGAGGAGAAAGCATGTGTCTGTATAGGACATTTTTCAAAAGATTATTGTATGTTTTTCCCTCAAGGAGGAATTAAAATAAAAATTATATAACCATGTTTGTGTTAGGCATTAAGTGTGTTTTTGTTTGAAATGTGCAATAAATCAGTGAAACCTGGCTAGATATGTTTTTATTTTTATTATAAGTAGGGGGCCCAGTAATCCCATTTTGCTCTTTGTCCTAGCACAATTATTAATAGCTCTTATTCTCACTCTCAGAAAGGTCTTGGTTTGGAAAATAAGTTATATACTCACTCTAATCAGTCAACATCTGTCCCCTTATAAAAACAAAGAAGGTAAGAATAATTAGACCCTCACTCCTCTGAATATTCTTAGGAGGATATAAGCGATCGGAAAACCATTTCTCACTTTCAATGTCATATTCTTGGGGAAAATAAACTAATGCAAATCTGAACCTGTTTTGTTGAACAAGAGCAGAGAAGGGAAATGTTATAAAAGGGCTGGGCTATAGACAAATAATGGGATTGCTACATTTGATTAATATATCCACACTTCCATGGTCTCTGTAAGCAATAAAAATCAGAGTTCCTGTAGAACAGATTCACAGTCAAGCCTCATCCCCTAGTAGAGAAAGTGTTTGCCCTCTGTATGGTTCTCCTGGCCAGGGACTGGAGTACATGGTCTTTCGGTGTTTACAACACTCAAGAGTTGGAACTCATTTTCTGTTGGTAACTTTGTTTTATCTGAGTCCTATGTAGATCAACTTTCAAGAGTGATTCTGAGAAATTGAATATGGATCAATGTTTATAGCAGCACAATTCACAATAGCTAAACTGTGGAGCCAACCTAGATGTCCATCAGTGGATGAATGGATTAAAAAAAAGTGGCATTTATACACAATGGAATATTACTCAGCACTAAAAATGAACAAGATCATGGCATTTGTAGGTAAATGGATAGCATTAGAGAAGATTATGTATGTGGGTTCGCCAATCCCCAAAAAACAAATGCTGAATATTTTCTCTGATACAAGGGGGTTGACTCAAAGTGGGGTAGGGAGGGAAAGTATGGGAGGAAGATTATTTCTAGATAAGGGAAGAGGGGTGGGAGGGAAAGGGAAGGGGAGGGGGATTAGCAAGGATGGTAGAAGGGGATGGTCATCATTATACAAAATAAATGTATGAAGATTTGAATTTGGTGTCAACATACCTTATATACAAACAGAGATATGATAAATTGTGGTATATACGTGTAATAAGTATTGCAATGCAAAAAGAAAAAAAGAGAGAGAAAGTATGTGTATAATGGCATAATTTGGCGTGAACATACTTTATATACAGAGTTACAAAAAATTGTGCTGTAAATGGGTAATAATGAGTGTAATGATTCCACCATTGTCATGTATGTAAAAAATAAATAAAAAAAGAAATTGAATACGGAGTTGGTAAACTATTCAGCTTAATCTAGAAGTCAAACTTTGGTAGCTTCCTACTATCATATTTTTTATATCTAAGAACTCTTCCCTATTTCCATGAAAGAGAATTTTTCATAATGCTCTACTGTGGTCTGAGATTTTATGATATTTTTATCCCATTAATGGCAATAAATTTGTTTAAAATAGACTATTTTCCAGATTGGTATTCTTAATTTTCACTTCTGTTCTGATGAAAGAGATAAAGATACAAATAGAGAGATATAGAGATAGATAGATAGATAGATACATACATACATACATACATAGATGGATAGATAGACAGACAGACAGATAGATAGATTCTATATATACAATATAGAGTTATAGGTTCTACATATACAATATATTTATTTATTCTTGTGTAGTGGTGGGTGGGATATTTATATTTGTTTAGTTTTAAGACCTGGTACCATTGAAGACTTAAATATAATAATGTTCAAATATTAAGGAAAAGATTGTGAGGAAAATAGAAGATTTATACATTTACTGAGAAATAGTAATCATTCATTTGAATGATAGTATGGGGATAGTTTGATGAATGCAGGCTGCAGAAACCATGCTTGGACAGAAATATCATTGAGAGATAAACATTCTCTCCCACTCTTAAATCCTCTATCCTCTTCCCAAACATTCCACCTAAGCAAACAGAAGGAAATCCACTATGGCAAGAACCATACCCCCAAAACAGCCCTGTGTCCCCATGACCCTCAGTTCATCATCCACCTCCCAGGCCATGTGGGGCGCTCCCTGGGGATTCTCACTTCTATAAATCCTGTGTGCTGCAGTTCATTGAAAACTCTAACATGCTCATACTTTTCCCAAGGCACACAATGACTGCCAGTAAACAGATCTCATTTCCAAGCCCTGTGATTCCGTCAAGAATTTACTGAGATTCTGTTCATTTTGTTTTATTTTCCAGGGTCTATTTTATTCCTTGGCAGGTTACTCATCTCTGTGGAGAGAATGGGAATTATCAGCTCTTTTTTCCCTTCATTCTTCTACAATTTCTTCCCCCAAATTCGTGAATCTTTAGAATAACACCCTGTGCTAAAGGAATCTCTTTCTTATTAGATCACATCCATAGAAATTTGAAAAACTAAAATAATTAATACCAAGTTGGACTTGGATGGCTATCTGGAACAGAAGTTGGGAGAAGACCATTATCATACTGGAAATGCTTAAAATTAATGTCAAGCATTTTAATTATGTCAGCAATATCCTGTATACAGATATCTTGGTAGGATCCAAAGTTACAATGAAACCTTCTTTCATCACGTGCGATGTCAATGCTACTCCATCTGAGGGTAAACACTGCTGATCCGACAAGATGGAGGACTAGAGGAGAACACTTTACGTGACCCCGAGTTAGTGGACAGACACTCCCCCTCATAGGAGCCCTCACCCATGAATTTAAACATCATGGAGCCTGTGACAGGATTATAAACAGGGGCTGGTCACAAATGCAGTCCAGAATGTGAGAAACTCCCAGTGGCTCCGTGTGCGGAAACCGGCCAGCGGAATTGAATTGAAGGCTGCGAAGTGCTGGCAGCTTATTAGAGACACAGAGTTTTGGATCCTTTGGAGATAGAACGTGCCAGACTACAAATGGCATCTCCATGGGGCATCCACCGAGGACTGAAGTTTGGACTTAGTGGAGATACAAACCCGTTCCCTTCCCTTCACCGGACACCTGGGCACGGAAATGGGCACGGAAATGGGCGGTTGCCATTTTGGAAAATCTACCTCATAGCTTTAAGCGGATCTCACTGGACAGCGGGATTAGCGACAGATCCATGGTGATGACTTGGTGAGTGCCCAACAAAGAGCGTTCAGCTGATCGCCAGTGTGGGGTGACCAGGGCACCACCCGCCCAGAGTGATCCCAGGGCTGAGGAGAGGAGCCCCAGTGACTGGGGCCTGGTGAGCAGGAGAAGGGGGTGGGAGAATAGAGGCCGGAAGCAACCCAAAGAGACCGGGATTGGAGAGCCGCTTCCCACGGATTGCTTCCTACATCCTGAGGGCAGAGGCTTAACCTGGAATGCACAACGCCACCTACTGGTAAAGAAGAAAACAGAACTCTAGAAGTGCATTTTTCTTTTTTTTTCTTTTTTCTTTCTTTTTTTATTTTCTCTTTCTTTCACTTTCTTCTTTTCTTTTTACTTTTCTTCCCCCTTCTCTTCCTCTCCCAACCTCCCAAGTGTTCAACTACCCGTAATGTACTAAATGCAAATAGGTGAATATTTATATGCATCTTATAGTCTTCCTAAGTACTTAGCTACCCCAAAATACTCCTGTCTATTCTCCAGTTAATAACCTCCTTCATTAGAGCTCTCCTCCAAAGTAGCTAAGATATATTAAACCCCATATCCTCACATCTTTCCTCCTAACATTAAAGTCCTACATCCAACCCTCAGTTCTCTGTATGCCACCAGAAACCTGTTTGCCTTTTATGAAGCTAATGAATTTACTTTAAATTACAGTTGAACCCAACATCTCTAGACATTATCTCCCATCACAAAGGAGAGACCTTGGAGCTATACAAAAACAACACAAATTTATAGGAGTAAATAATAACACAGCAGTCACACAGAGCTGGAAAGAAACATGAGCATCATGAAAAAACAAGGGAAAAAAGGAACACAAACAATGCAGGAAAACTCAACAATAGAGGAGTTGTTAGCTGCAGCAGGAAAAAATGTCACATAAAGATTTCAAGATATACATGCTTCAGTTGATATGGAGTCTCAAGGAAGACCTTATACAGCAAATGCAGAAAACGAAAGATCACTTTGACAATGAATTACATAAACAAATCCAAGAAGCAAAAGATCAACTGTACAGGGAGATAGAAGATATACAAAAAAAAAAACAGAAATCATGGAAATGAAGGAAATTATAAACCAAATTAAAAACTCAAATGAGAGTATCACCAGTAGAGTAGACCAATTAGAAGTCAGAACATCAGACAACGAAGACAAAATATATCATCTCGAAAAGAGCCTAAACAACTCAGAAAAGCTGATAAGAAATCACAAGCAGAACACCCAAGAACACCCTGGGATACTATAAAAGAGTTATTGGGATAGAGAAAGGTATAGAGGTCCAAATCAAAGGAATGAGCAATTTGTTCAATGAAATAATTTTAGAAAACTTTCCAGACATGAAGAATGAAATGGAAATCCAAATCGTAGAAGCCTACAGGATGCTGAATGTACAAAACCACAAGAGACCCACACTAAGACACATTATAATGAATATGTGCAACATACAGAACAAGAAGAGAATTTGAAAAGCTACAAGAGAAAGTAGGCACATTACATTTAGCAGTAAACCAATTAGGTTAAAGAAGGACACTACATACTTCTAAAGGGAACCATTCACCAACAAGACATAACAATCATTAATATATATGCCCCAAACAATGGTTCAGCTATGTTCATCAAAAAAAAACCCTTCTCAATTTCAAGAGACAAACAGACCACAGCACAATAATCATGGGTGACTTTAACACACCTCTCTCACCACTGGACAGATCTTCCAAACAAAAGTTGCATAAAGAAACTATAGATCTCAATAACACAATTAATAACTTAGACTTAATTGACATATATACAATATATCAACCAAAATCAAGCGGATAACACTTTTTTCTCAGCAGCACATGGATTCTTCTCAAAAATAGATTATATATTATGCCATAGGGCAACTCTTAGCAAATATAAAGGAGTAGAGATATTACCATGAATTTTATCCGATCATAATGGAATGAAATTGGAAATCAATGATAAAATAAGGAAGAAAAATCCCTACATCACTTGGAGAATGAACAATATGCTACTGAATGAACAATGGGTTACAGAAGACATCAAGGAGAAAATTAAAAAATTCTTAGAGATAAATAAAAACACAGACACAACATATCGAAATCTATGGGACACTATGAAAGCAGTACTAAGAGAAAAATTCATTGCATGGAGTTCATCCTCAAAAAAAGAAAAAGCCAACAAATAAATAATCTCACACTACATCTCAAAGCCCTAGAAAAAGAAGAACAAATCAGCAGCAAATGCAGTAGAAGGCAAGAAATAACTAAAATCAGAGCTGAAATCAATGAAATCAAAATAAAAGAAACAATTGAAAAAATTGACAAAATTAAAAGTTGGTTCTTTGAAAAAATAAATAAGATTGCCAAGCTAATGAGGAAAAGAAGAGAGAGAACCCAAATTACTAGCATAAGGGATGAAGAAGACAATATTACAACAGACACTCCAGAAATACAGAAGATAATTAGAAATTATTTTGAAAACTTATACTCCAATAAAATTGATGAGAGCGAAGGCATTGATAATCGTTAAGTTATACGATCTTCCCAGATTGAATCAGGAAGATATACACAACATAAACAGACCAATATCATGTGAGGAAATAGAAGAAGCAATCAAAAGATTACCAACCAGGCTGGGGATGTGGCTCAAGCGGTAGCACGCGCGCCTGGCATGTGCAGGGCGCTGGGTTCAATCCTCAGCACCACATGCAAATAAAATAAAGATGTTGTGTCCACTAAAAACAAAAAAATATTAAAAAATTCTCTCTTTAAAAAAAAAAAAAAAAGATTACCAACCAAGAAAAGCCCAGGACCGGATGGATATACAAGTCTACAAGACCTTTAAAGAAGAACTAATACCAATACTCTTCAATCTATTTCAGGAAATAGAAAAAGAGGGAGTACTTCCAAATTCATTCTATGAGGCCAATATCACCCTGATTCCAAAACCAGACAAAGACACTTCAAAGAAAGAAAATTTCAGACCAATATTTCTAATGAATATAGATGCAAAAATCCTCAATAAAATTCTGGCAAATCGGATACAAAAACACATCAAAAAGATCATGCACCATGATCAAGTGAGTTTCATCCCTGGGATGTAAGGCTGGTTCAACATATGGAAATCAATAAATGTAATTCACCACATCAATAGACTTAAAGATAAGAACCACATGATCATCTCAATAGACGCAGAAAAAGCATCCAACAAAACACAGCACCCCTTTATGTTTAAAACACTAGAAAAACTAGGAATAACAGGAACTTACCTCAACATTGTAAAAGCTATCTATGCTAAACTTCAGGCCAGCATCATTCTAAATGGAGAAAAATTGAAGGCATTCCCTCTAAAATCTGGAACAAGACAGGGATGCCCTCTCTCACCACTTCTATTCAACATAGTTCTTGAAACACTAGCCAGAGCAATTAGACAGATGAAAGAAATTAAAGGCATAAATATAGGAAAAGAAGAACTTAAACTAGCACTATTTGCTGATGATATGATCCTATACCTAGCAGACCCAAAAAGTTCTACCAAGAAACTTCTAGAACTAGTAAATGAATTCAGAAAAGTGGCAGGATATAAAATCAACATCCATAAATCAAAGGCATTCTTGAATATCAGTGACAAACCTCTGAAATGGAAATGAGGAAAACTACCCTATTCACAATATCCTCAAAAAAAAAAAATACTTGGGTATCAACTTAACAAAAGAGGTGAAAGATCTATACAATGAAAACTATAGAACCACAAAGAGAAAAATAGAAGAAGACACTAGAAGATGGAAAGATATACCTTGCTCATGGATAGGCAGAATTAATATTATTAAAATGGCCATATTACCAAAAGCACTCTACAGATTCAACACAATTCCAATCAAAATTCCAATGGCATTTCTCACAGAAATAGAAAATGCAATTATGAAATTCATCTGGAAAAATCAGAGACCCAGAACAGCTAAAGCAATTTTAAGTAGGAAGAGTGAAACAAGTGGTAGCGCTATACCAGATCTTTAACTATACTACAGAGCAATAGTAACAAAAACAGCATGGTACTGGCACCAAAACAGGCTAGTAGACCAATGGTACAGAATAGAAGACACAGAGACCAACCACAAAATTACAACTACCTTATATTAGACAAAGGTGCTAAAAGCATGCAATGGAGAAAGGATAGCATCTTCAACAAATGGTGCTGGGAGAAATGGAAATCCAAATGCAAAAAAATGAAACTGAATCCCTATCTCTCACCATGCACAAAAGTTAACTCAAAATGGATCAAAGATCTAGGAATCAAACCAGTCTGCATCTAATAGAAGAAAAAGTAGGCCCTAATCTCCATCACATGGGATTATGCCCCAAGTTCCTTAATAAGATGCCTATAGTACAAGAATTAAAACCAAGAATCAACAAATGGGACGAATTCAAACTAAAACGTTTTTTCTCAGCAAGAGAAACAATATGCGAAGTGAATAGGGAGCCTACATCCTGGGAACAAATTTTTACCCCTCACACATCAGATAGAGAGCTCTAATCTCTAGGATATACAAAGAACTCAAAAAGTTAAACAACAAAAAACCAAATAACCCAATCAACAAATGGGCCAAGGACCTGAACAGACACTTCTCAGAAGAGGATATATATAATCAATCAACAAATACTCGAAAAAATGCTCACCATCCATAGCAGTCAGAGAAATGCAAATTAAAACTACTCTAAGATACCATCTCACTCCAGTAAGAATGGCAGCCATTGTGAAGTCAAACAACAACAAGTGCTAGAGAGGATGTGGGGGGGGAAAGGTACACTCATACATTGCTGATGGGACTGCAAATTGGTGCAGCCAATTTGGAAAGCAGTATGGAGATTCCTTGGAAAACTGGGAATGGAACCACCATTTGACCCAGATATACCTCTTCTCAGACTACACTCAAAAGACCTAAAAATGGCATACTACAGGCACACAGCCACATCAATGTTACAGCAGCACAATTCACAATAGCTAGACTGTGGAGCCAACCTAGATGCCCTTCAATGCATGAATGGATAAAAAAAAAAATGTGGCATTTATACACGATGCAATATTACTCAGCACCAAAAAATAACAAGATCATGGCATTTGCAGGGAAATGGATGGCATTAGAGCAGATCACACTAAGTGAAGTTAGCCAATCCCAAAACAACAAATGCCAAATGTCTTCTCTGATATAAGTGGGGTGACTCAAAATGGGGTAGGGAGGAAGAGCATGAGAAGAAAATTACCTCTTGATAGGGAAGAGAGGTGGGAAGGAAAGGGAGGGAGAAGGGGAATTGCATGGAAGAGGGAAGGAGACCACTTAGATATACAGAATACAGGTATGACGATGTGGAGGGAAAAAAAAAAGAATTGTGTCACATTAGATTGGGTAGAGAGAAGTGATGGGGGGGAGGGGAGGAGAAGGGAGAATGGAAGGACAGCAGAATAAAATAGACATTATTATTGCTGTGGGTATATATGTGACTACATGACCAATGTGATTCTGCAACCTGTACACTCAGAAAAATGAGAAATTATATCCCATCTGATTCAATTGTATATGTCAACATCATTGTACTATCATGTGTAACTAACTAAAACAAATTTTAAAAAGGAAGACAAAAAAGAAAAAACACTGCTCCCTCTAGAACTCTGCCTGGTATCTCCAAGGTCACCAGCAATTACACCACTGTGGGATCAACTCATAGAAACTTCTAATAATTGAGCTAACTTTCCCAATGTGATAGTACTGGTACTCCCCGTTTAGCCCTGTCCTGGCTTAGGAGTCAAGCTCCTCTTTTATCTAAAGTATAGACACTACAGACCTTTTAGTTGGAATTCTTTAAGAGACTCATTTGTGCTACAACCCTTTTCTCAGCCTGTGATCTAACATTGGGTTCACTGTCAATAAAGATTACATTATCCTTATACTCTTCGTGCCTTATTTACATAAATAAATTTTAATCATATTGTTGCTATGTGGTTTAGGAAGATTCATCTGAGGGTGAGCAGCGGAAGCATGATGTGGTCTGTAGTGGCCATTGTTTTTGTTTTTAGTTTTGTTGAAATACTAATCAAAAATACTGGCAGATAAAGAGAGCTTCAACTGAACAGCAATTTTCCATAAAAAAGATGTGTGAGTTTACTGGAGTTATTTTTAACTTTGAGCTCCACCTACACACACCTGCTAAAATTGTGGGACAAGTTGGAGGACATGTGGTGACAGTCTCTGGGATGAAAGACCTAAAAGAAACTGAAGAGAAGCTAAAAGGCTCTGGGATCCTCTTAAGGGAATTGCAAAGTCTGAGGAAAATGTTTCATCCAGGTGCCTTTCCTCTGTTTTGAATATTCAAACAATCTAAAGAAAAATGAATCTCCATTTCCAGGAGAAAATGTGTAGACCTCCGGTTAGACCATCCCCAACTGAAAAGATCAGTAGGTCATACCCATAAAGGGTGAAGAGATTCGGGACAAAATAGGTTGACAACTTTATTCCCACTAATTGGTAACCCATTTGTGGCAGAGTTATGAAAAGGACCTGGTTGTTCTAATTCCCAGCCCCATGTTATAACAACACACACCTCCACATTCTCTATCACCAAAGGTGTTTGTCTGCTCTGTGAGGATCTTGATACCCCAGTGACAATTCATTCCAAAACACTGATACTTGATTTCCAAGTCACCTGTGCTGGAAA
Organism: Urocitellus parryii; assembly: GCF_045843805.1. Taxonomy (NCBI): domain Eukaryota; kingdom Metazoa; phylum Chordata; class Mammalia; order Rodentia; family Sciuridae; genus Urocitellus; species Urocitellus parryii. The sequence continues at coordinate 191,269,699 of NC_135533.1, read as the reverse complement.
CCTGGAGCCACTTCTGATCTCTGAGGGGGGTATTGTGCAAGCTTTTGAGTCTGCCTTCTTTCCTATCCCATAGATGCTCTTCTCCTTCAGGTTTGGGTATTCAGAGCTAAATTCTGCAAAGACCTTGTGAGGCTCCCCTTTCCTCTGTCTTTTCCAGTTCTATCAATAGTCAGGTCACTTACCATAGTTTGACTTATGGTTTTCTTGGCTTTTTGATGGTGAGAGAATAATGCACATTCAAGAGATATATTTTTATTCTGAATTTCCATCTTTTTCTGGAACCCTGTTATGCAGTAGGGTGCTCCTTGAGGTGCCAGCCAGCAGCAGTGACTCCCAGTTTCTAGTCACCATATTGTCACAAATAAACAGTGGATAGTCTACAGTGTCCTGTGTATCTAAATTATGATGTTTAGTACTTTGGGTGTATTCCTTGTATTTTTTACTGGGGATATTTTTCAACTGACAGAGGTTTTACTGGGCTATCAGTCCATTACAAGGCAAGGGCCCTTTGTATTATCAACAAGTTTGTGTTCCTCTCCGGGGATGGGGATCACTCCCTTCCTGAACAATCTCTCCTGGATTCTCAGTACTTATAGAATTCCAGCAAAAACTCTCGGCACAGCCTCCTAGTATCTGAACCTAACAAGATTCTCATCTCTCATATCTCCCTTTGCCAACTCTGTACACCCAGCCCTGGAGCCTACCCAAATTTTCTGGAACAAAAAGCCACAGATACTTCCCATGCCCCAGATCTTAATACACTCTTTTGGAAGACTATGTGTTTCCTTTTAAATGATCACCGTTTGAAACAACGTATAAATACTCGAGTGTGAATGAATGGAGCAATAGTTGAATTCAACACTTATTTGTTCCACTTTGTTTCCATTATTTACGCCTCCAGTTCCTCTAGATTGAAAACAGGAACTAGAGAACCCACCCCAGTGTCACATTCCTTCCTGGAGAACACTCTGCTGCTATTACAGGGTCTTGAGTTAACATCTGAGCAGCCATCTTTAATGTTAACCGCCATCTTATAACTTTCGCTTTCCTGTACTTCCTCTTACCAGAACTTCCCCCCAGCCCCATTAGTGACCTACTCCATGGTACCATAACCCTAAGCCAATCCCAGAAGGACACAACCCCTTGACTCTGGAAAGCCCCATGGTGCCATCCCATAGCGCCACAGCTACAACTCCAAACCTCTGACCCACAAAAGCTGAACACCCAAACATCTTGAGGTCTCTCTCCTCTCTCTAGAGAGAGATGGACTTTATTTGTCAGCTTTGACAAATTAACCTTGGTATGGATCTCTGTCTGGTCTCTGTCCTTCATTTCTTGCTCACCTGTCTCTCGTTTTCTCACTTTCCTTTCAGCTATGGCCCTCCTGCTTTGTCCCTGCTGCTGTGATGTCCCACAAGCAAGTCTGTCAAGACGTCCTATGTGACCTCTATATACCACATTTACCCAGGAAGAGGAAACCAATCAGGGTCACCATTGTAATGAAGTTGTGATCCATGGCTATATGCCATGAGGTTGGAGGTTAGTCCTCTCCCAAACCAGTTATGTACCCAAATCAAAGAGAGGACCCTTGATCAACTGTGCACCATGGCAAGAGAAGATGGGCCTGTCCAAGGACTGAGGCCTAATGGCCTGGCTGCAGGGTCTCAGGATGAGAAATTTTCCAAAGGTTATGTACTAATTTTGCACCAGATCTCCTCAGGCCATAAGAGTTATGATAGAGAAAGAGGTCTCTTATGGGAAGGGTCCCTATGCAGAGGGTCCTCAGAAAGATGAGACTGAATGAAGAAAATGTTCTCTGGAGGAAAAATCTTCCAATAGATGAGTTCTCATTTTGGAAGACTCCTCCTGTGAAAGGTCCCGACAAGGATAGAGTCTTCACAGGAGAAGGTTCCTCATGGATGGAGAATCCTTCTGAAGAAAGTGTCCTCAAAGGAATAGGTCCTTTTGGGGATATGTCCTCATGGCAAAGGATCCCCATGTGGAGGAGAGCCCACCTGACTTTAGAATCCCTTGTGGTGGAAGAGTTCCTGCCTGTGAATGGTCCCTTTGAGAACTGTACCTCTCCCAGAACCCTTCCTCCATGAAGACTATTCTCCATGACACCCTTTCTGAGCAGAGTCGGGGATGTGAGGATGAAGATACTGGCTTCCATACTTAGGAAGGAAATCTGAGGACCTAACAATAGCAAATGCTCATTGAACACATAATAATTACCAGGCACAGCCTCTTTATAATAGAGTAGCTCTTTTAATCATCACAATAATCAGAAGATAGTTACTAATATCATGCCCATTTAACACAGACAACAAGGCTAAGCAATTGCTTAAATCATGCAAAAGGAAAATGGTAAAACCATAGTTGGAGCTTAGAGACCAGATTTTTACCTATCACACCAAAGATCTTAACCAATCTGCTTCAAAAAGAAGTTTGTGGTTATAACCCTGGGGTCAGAACCCCATGGGTCCTTAGACTTGATTACTCCTCCATAGTTAATTTTGAAATGCCTCCTACCCAGGGGGGTAAATAATAAGTCTCCAAACACAAAGGTTTAGGTATTTGTTTCAAAGCCAGAAAAAGAGGCTGAGTTTCTCTCACAGGGTTTAGAAGAGGAGAACCCAAAAGTTGGAGTGCGAATTGGCTGTTATTAAGGAAAAACAACAACAAAACAAAACAGAGTAGGTCCTCATATGATTGGTGCAAGGAAAAAGTAAGTCCAAAAAAAATAATTTATGTCTAAATAAAAGGAGCTTCCTAGGGCCCTGGTGCTCAGCAGCAACTCCTCTCATGCAGAACCCCAGTGTGGACCCAATCCTGAGACACTGGCTAAGGCCTCTCCAAGGGAACACTCATCATTAGCAACTGAACACCAGCCCAAGAAACAAACCTCGGTCTTTTGATTTGGACTGTGCTTATGTCCAGGCCCTGCCTAAATACTGCAGGAACAGCACAATTTTCTCTTTTCAAGTCCAACCAATATGTTTCCTGAGAGTTGATAAACAAGGGAGTCTTCCAGAGGCAAAGCAAAGAGAGTTTGGAAAAAACAAATGCCAGATGATAACTCAAAGAGCTGATAACTAAAGGGTCTTTCTTAGGGCCACACTGATCATGGGCCATCAATGAGCAAGTGAAGAATTCAGCCCAACTTCAGGCAGGATGCACATTAAGTGGCAAAGTGTTCAAGGCTATGGTCCTGAATCTAAGTCAAGGATGTCCGTGGCTTGATCTTCACGCCATGTTGCTTCCCATGGGACAACTAGTTGACCCCACATAAGGGTGATCCACAGAGGAAAAGAAACCAGCTTCAGACCCACACATTTTTTTAAAAATGTGATGTGGCTAAAATATACATAAATTTCAGGAGATCTCTTGTAAAACAAGGGGACTGCAGTTCATGATGATCTATTGCATTCTTGAAAACTGTAGATGGGAAGTTATATATTCTCACCACAAAAATGATGACTACAAGAAACAATGCATTCATTAATGAAGTATGTTTAATACTTTATGTTGTAGGTATACTTCATGTTGTACATGATAAAAACATGTTATCTGTCAACTTTAAAAATTTTTCAGATAAAATAACTAAATTAAAATGCATTTTAAAAAGAACTATGGTTATATACAAAAGCATTGATGAATTTCACAAATTAATCTTGGACAAAAGAATTCAGCCACCAAAAAGGAGTACATTGTGCCTGCTTCCATGTATAAGACAAGCAAAGCTAGAATATAAATAGGGTGAGTGAAATATGATTTGGTGGTAAAACACATAAAGAAAAGGATGAAATAGATTGCTAGAATACACAGGACAGTGTTTCCCCTAGGAAAGCTCATGACTAAAGGTCCTAGGGCCTGGAAGTACTCTTTTTCTTCAACTGAGTGACGATTATATAAGCTTTTGCTTTTATAATAGTATACAAATATGTACTTTTAGATTTATGCATGTTCATGTGTCATACTTCCTAAGTTTACAAGTAAAAATATATTTATTCACAAAAACACCAAAGTTTTTTTTTTTAATTTAGAAGATGATGAAAGAGGAGGAGGAGAAAAAGAAAACACATGTTTTTAAAGGATGCACAGGGACAGAAGAGCTCATACAAGTGATTCTTCAGAGTTCCAAATAATTACCCAAAACTTAAAAAAAAAAGTCAGGAACAGAGGCACATACTATAATCCCAGCAATTCTGGAGGCTGAGGCAGGAGTATTGCAAATTTGAAGCTAGCCTCAGCAACTTAGTGAGGTCCAAAGGGACTTTGCAAGACATTGACTCAAAAATAATAATAAAAGGGCTGGGGATATGGCTCAGTGATTAAGCTCACCTGATTCCAATCCCTGGTATGAAGGAAGGAAGGAAGGAAGGAAGGAAGGAAGGAGAGAAAGAAGAAAGGAAGAAGAGAAGGAAGGAAGGAAGGAAGAAGAGAAGGAAGAAAGGAAGAAGAGAAGGAAGGAAGGAAGAATAGAAGGAAGGAAGGAAGGAAGAAAGGAAGGAAAATAAATAAATAAATTGAGAGAAAGAGGTGGGGGAAGAAGAGAAAAAAGAAAACACTGCAGAGTAAAGTCATATTAGAAGCAGAAAAAAATATATTGAATAGGTATGATGTAGTTCAAATAAAACACCCAAAAAGTAAGAAAAATAACACATATATTTAGAGAAATTTTAAGGGGATAAAATTAAAAAGCAAAGAAGAATTTTTCTTCCTCTATGTGTGTGTGTGTGTGTGTGTGTGTGTGTGTGTATACACACATATTCTGAGAAAGAAATAAAAAAAGAACCAAAAAATACAATAACAATAATAGAAGTTAACTTGCTTGAGATAAAGAAATACCCTTTCCTACTGTGGAAGGAATTCACTGCAGATTGTTCTTCACCAAATTTTATCCTGGTAAAGTTACTGAATATCAAGGATGAAAATGAAACAAATTAGAGACTCAGACCTCTACTTCTGATAACATCAGACTAGGTAATTCAGGACAATTCTCTCAAGTGGGCACTCAAGAATTAAATGAGAGAACAAGAAAACACAAAAGAAACAAAGAGCAATTGAACAGCCGACAGAAGTTTAAGATACTGAAGTTCCCAAATGTGAAATTTAAAATTGTCATCCTTAATGTATCCTTAAAATTTTAAAATATATAAAACACAAAATTGAGAATTTTGTAAGATAATTAAGAAAAACTAATCAACACATGTAACTGACAAATCCAATTAACTAAAACAAAAATATAATATGCAGATTTAGAACACTGGTGAAAAAAGAATTAGTGAACTGGGAGCAAGTACAAAAGAAAACATTAAGAGTGGAACATGGACAGAGAAAAAGATGATAAATTCAGAAAACAAAAGTGAGGAAGGCTAACATAAGAGAGGTTGCAGAGAGTGTACAGAAACAAACCCTGAAGAGATAGATTATGGCTGAGAATTTTTCAGAACTGATCAAAAAACTTAAAACTACTGTTTCAAGAATAATAAGCAGATTTATTTTTTAAAATATTGAACAGCTATATTGAGTGTACCAACATGTAACAGTGAATCCCAGTATTATGTGTAATTATAATCACCTCATTAAAAAATTAAGTAATTAAAGACTTCTTTATGACATTGATGAAAGATAAATAAAAAGAGGAAGTCTTTAAGAATGTTATGATCCCTTGCAGAGTCAGATGGCCCCTCACCCAATGTTTGTTTCAGATGCCAAGACTGAAAATCACACACACATCAGGAGAGAATGAGAAGTCTTGTTAGTTATGTAATTGAAGTTTCTGGGTAAAGAGGGGAAGCCCCTCAAGCAGGTCTGAAATGGCTTCAGAAAGCAAGGAAAAAGAGATTGGCCTAGGTTGTTCTGTGTTAAGGAGCAGGCCAAGTGAGAGTTCCCTCCTGTGGGCTGGGACTCATGTGTTTTGTAACTCCTACTGGCACCCAAGGAGAATGCACCCAAACTTTCTTATCAACTTGTTCAAATTTGAGGCAAACAGGGAAGAAGAAGAAGGAGTAAGACTTAAGAGCTTGGCAGTCAAACATCAAAAAAAAAAAAAGGAGTCAGACTCTTCATTACAAAGAGCAACCGACTGGTAAGTGGCTGACTTCTCAGGAGAAGACAGCAGACACACACAAAAGGACAGTAATATCTGATCAGAATTCAATACTTAGCAATACATTCCCCTTGTGAATGAAAGGGAAATTTAAAAAAAAAATTGAAGAAATTCATCAGTAACAGAACATAAAAGGGAGTTCTTCAGGCAGAAAGGAAATGACAAAGGAACAATAGAAACACTAAACACATGTGTCAAGCTCAATGCAAATTTTCTATACAACCATAGTAATCATAGTGTTCTGTGCTATTTTAAATGTAGAGATAATTCAAACTAAAAAGTTTTTTCTCTGCAAGAGAAACAATAAGAGAGGTAAATAGGGAGCCTACATCATGGGAACAAATCTTTACTCCTCACACTTCAGGTAGAGCCCTAATATCCAGAGTATACAAAGAACTCAAAAAATTAAACATTAAGATAACAAATAACCCAGTCAACAAATGGGCCAAGGACCTGAACAGACACTTCTCAGAGGAGGACATACAACCAATCAACAAGTACATGAGCTGCAGCAGGGCCCGGGAGATCCAGGCCAACTGATTCGCCCTGCGGCTACAGAAGGCGTGGCGCCTCAGTGAAGCCATTAATTAGCAAGCAGGGAGGTTAGGGACTGCCATTAGGTGGAATCCCGCCAGCCAAGCCCACTCGGACCCTTGGGTCGAGCACAGGATCTCAGGAGGGGAAGGAAGCGGTACAGTCCCATCCCCCACAGCGGACACTCCACCGAGGCATTCAGCGGCCACCATCCGGGAAAGCTGAAGGATACACCGCCACTCTCCTTCAGAGTGCAACATCAAAACAGGTTGGTGTCATTCAGCTCACCCCCCAGACAGCGGGAATTCGCATAAAATCTCTCCTAGGCTTGCCGGGAGAGGGAGTATCAAGCTGAGCCTCCATAAAGACTAGGGGGAAACTAGAGACACCTGACCTCCAACCCCTCCTCCCAGTAGCAGCCAAAACGAAACCTGGCTAGCCAGCGCTGGGGGAGGGGCAAGCAGGAAAAATCAAAGTGATAGAGTGCCAGGGATCCCAACAGCCTGCAGCAGGGCCCGGGAGATCCAGGCCAACTGATTCGCACTGCCTGCCCTGCGGCTACAGAAGGCGTGGTGCCTCAGTCAAGCCATTAATTAGCAAGCAGGGAGGTTAGGGACTGCCATTAGGTGGAATCCCGCCAGCCAAGCCCACACGGACCCTTGGGCCGAGCACGGGATCTCAGAAAGGGAAGGAAGCGGTACAGTCCCATCCCCCACAGCGGACACTCCACCGAGGCAGTCAGCGGCCACCATCCGGGAAAGCTGAAGGATACACCGCCACTCTCCTTCAGAGTGCAACATCAAAACAGCGGACACTCCACCGAGGCAGTCAGCAGCCACCATCCGGGAAAGCTGAAGGATACACCGCCACTCTCCTTCAGAGTGCAACATCAAAACAGCGGACACTCCATCCAGGCAGTCAGCGGCCACCATCCGGGAAAGCTGAAGGATACACCACCACTCTCCAACAGCTTGCAACATCAAAACAGCCAGCAGCAGGAACCCGGAGATCCAGGCCAACTGATTCCTCGGCCTGCCCCGCAGCTACAGAAGGCGTGGCGCCTCAGAGAAGCCATTAATTAGCAAGCAGGGAGGTTAGGGACTGCCATTAGGTGGAATCCCGCCAGCCAAGCCCACCGCCCACGCCCGGAACAGGCCCAGCGACCTGCCAGCATGGTAGTCACGACACCCCAATTGGAATAGGGACAGAGCAGAGCCGCCTTCCACTCCCTGAACAGGCCCAGAGAGCCGCCAGCGTGGTAGACACGTCACCCCAATTGGAGTAGGGGCACAGCCGCCGCCCGCACCTGCAAGGGAGACTTTTCAAGTATACAAGAGCAACATAAATAAATAGGGGGTAAATTTCAAAAACACAACAGTTGCACCAAGCAGAAAGAAACACGAGCAGTATGAAAAGACAAGGAAAGAAAGGACCACAAGCAATGCAGGTCAACTCAACTTTAGAAGAGGTAATAGCTGCAACAGATGGAATATCAGATAAAGAGTTCAGGATATATATGCTTCAGATGATCTGGAGTCTCAAGGAAGACATGAGACAGCAAAATCAGACAATGAAAGATCACATTGACAAACAAATCCAGGAAGTAAAAGATCAATTTCACAGGGAGATAGAGGTAATAAAAAACAAACAATTAGAAATTCTAGAAATGCAGGAAACAATAAACCAACTTAAAAACTCAATTGAGAATACTACCAGCAGAGTAGATCACTTAGAAGAGAGAACATCAGACAATGAAGACAAAGTATTTCAACTGGAAAAGAACATAGACAGCTCAGCAAGTCTGCTAAGAAACCATGAGCAGAACATCCAAGAATTATGGGACAATATCAAAAGACCAAATTTAAGAGTCATTGGGATACAGGAAGGCACAGAGCTCCATTCCAAAGGAATAAACTGTCTATTCAGTGAAATAATACGAGAAAACTTCCCAGAATTGAAGAATGAGACAGAATCCCAAATCCTAGAAGCCTACAGGACGCCGAATGTGCAAAATCATAAGAGATCCACACCTAGACACATTATAATGAAGATGTCCAACATACAGAATAAGGAGAGAATTTTAAAAGCTGCAAGAGAAAGAAAGCAGATTACATTCAGGGGTAAACCAATCAGGATAACAGCTGATCTCTCAACACAGACTCTGAAAGCTAGAAGATCCTGGAATAACATATTTCAAACACTGAAAGACAATGGGCACCAACCAAGAATCGTGTATCCGGCGAAAGTAAGCTTCAGGTTAGAAGATGAAATTAAAACCTTCCACAATAAACAAAAGTTAAAAGAATTCGCAGCTAGAAAACCATCTCTTCAAAAAATCCTTGGCAAAACATTACAGGAAGAGGAAATGGAAAATAACATTGAAAACCAACAATGGGAGGTAGGACAGTAAAGGGGGGAAAGTAGTCAAAGAGGATAACAAATCAGGTTTAGTAACATCAATAAACAAATATGGATAGAAGAACAAACCATATCTCAATAATAACCCTAAATGTTAATGGCTTAAACTCACCAATTAAGAGACACAGGCTAGTAGAATGGATCAAAAAACAAGACCCAACAATATGCTGTCTACAGGAGACGCATTTGATAGGAAAAGATATACATAGACTGAAGGTGAAAGGTTGGGAAAAATCATATCACTCATATGGACCGCGGAAACAAGCAGGAGTGTCCATACTCATATCTAATAAAATAGATTTCAAGCCAAAGCTAATCAAAAGGGATATAGAAGGACACTTCATACTGCTCAAGGGAACCATACACCAACAAGACATAACAATCATAAATATATATGCCCCAAATAATGGTGCAGCTGTGTTCATCAAGCAAACTCTTCTCAAGTTCAAGAGTCTAATAGACCACCATACAATAATCATGGGAGACTTCAACACACCTCTCTCACCACTGGACAGATCTTCCAAACAAAAGTTAAATAAGGAAACTATAGAACTCAATAACACAATTAACAACCTAGACTTAATTGACATATATAGACTATACCACCCAACATCAAGTAGCTACACTTTTTTCTCAGCAGCACATGGAACCTTCTCAAAAATAGACCATATACTATGTCACAGGGCAACTCTTAGACAATACAAAGGGGTAGAGATAATACCATGCATCTTATCTGATCATAATGGAATGAAACTGAAAATCAATGATAAAAGAAGAAAGGAAAAATCAAGCATCACCTGGAGAATGAACAATAGCTTGCTGAGTGATCAATGGGTTTTAGAAGACATCAAGGAGGAAATTAAAAAATTCCTAGAGTTAAATGAAAACACAGACACAACATATCGGAATCTATGGGACACATTGAAAGCAGTTCTAAGAGGAAAATTCATTGCTTGGAGTTCATTCCTCAAAAAAAGAAAAAACCAACAAATAAATGATCTCATACTTCATCTCAAAATCCTAGAAAAAGAAGAGCAAAACAACAGCAAAAGAAGTAGAAGGCAAGAAATAATTAAAATCAGAGCTGAAATTAATGAAATTGAAACAAAAGAAACAATTGAAAAAATTGACAAAACTAAAAGCTGGTTCTTTGAAAAAATAAATAAAATTGACAGACCCTTAGCCATGCTAACGAAGAGAAGAAGAGAGAGAACCCAAATTACTAGCATACGGGATGAAAAAGGCAATATCACAACAGACACTTCAGAAATACAGAAGATAATCAGAAATTACTTTGAATCCTTATACTCCAATAAAATAGAAGATAGTGAAGGCATAGATAAATTCCTTGAGTCCTATGATCTGCCCAGATTGAGCCAGGAGGATATAGACAACCTAAACAGACCAATAACAATAGAGGAAATAGAAGAAACCATCAAAAGACTACCAACTAAGAAAAGCCCAGGACCGGATGGGTATACAGCAGAGTTTTACAAAACCTTTAAAGAGGAACTAACACCAATACTTTTCAAGCTATTTCAGGAAATAGAAAAAGAGGGAGAACTTCCAAATTCATTCTACGAGGCCAACATCACCCTGATTCCGAAACCAGACAAAGACACATCAAAGAAGGAAAACTACAGACCAATATCTCTAATGAACCTTGACGCAAAAATCCTCAATAAAATTCTGGCGAATCGGATTCAAATACATATCAAAAAAATTATACATCATGATCAAGTAGGATTCATCCCTGGGATGCAAGGCTGGTTTAATATACGGAAATCAATAAATGTTATTCACCACATCAATAGACTTAAAAATAAGAACCATATGATCATCTCAATAGATGCAGAAAAAGCATTCGACAAAGTACAGCATCCCTTTATGTTCAAAACGCTAGAAAAATTAGGGATAACAGGATCATACCTCAACATTGTGAAAGCAATCTATGATAAGCCACAGGCCAGCATCATTCTGAATGGAGAAAAATTGAAGGCATTCCCTCTAAGATCTGGTACAAGACAGGGATGCCCTCTCTCACCACTTCTGTTCAACATAGTCCTCGAAACACTGGCCAGAGCAATTAGACAGACAAAAGAAATTAAAGGCATAAAAATAGGAAAAGAAGAACTTAAATTATCACTATTTGCAGATGATATGATTCTATACCTAGCAGACCCAAAAGGGTCTACAAAGAAGCTTTTAGAGCTAATAAATGAATTCAGCAAAGTGGCAGGATATAAGATCAACACGCATAAATCAAAGGCATTCCTGTATATCAGCGACAAATCCTCTGAAAGGGAAATGATGACAACTACTCCATTCACAATATCCCCCAAAAAAATAAAATACTTGGGAATCAACCTAACAAAAGAGGTGAAAGATTTAAACAATGAAAACTACAGAACCCTAAAGAGAGAAGTAGAAGAAGATCTTAGAAGATGGAAAAATGTACCCTGTTCATGGATAGGCAGAACTAACATTATCAAAATGGCGATATTACCAAAAGTTCTCTATAAGTTCAATGCAATGCCAATCAAAATCCCAACAGCATATCTTGTAGAAATAGATAAAAGAATCATGAAATTCATATGGAATAATAAAAGACCCAGAATAGCAAAAACAATACTAAGCAGGAAGTGTGAATCAGGCGGTATAGCGATACCAGACTTCAAACTATACTACAGAGCAATAGTAACAAAAACAGCATGGTACTGGTATCAAAACAGGCGGGTGGACCAATGGTACAGAATAGAGGACACAGTAACCAATCCACAAAACTACAACTATCTTATATTTGATAAAGGGGCTAAAAGCATGCAATGGAGGAAAGATAGCATCTTCAACAAATGGTGCTGGGAAAACTGGAAATCCATTTGCACCAAAATGAATCTGAATCCCTATCTCTCGCAGTGCACAAAAGTTAACTCAAAATGGATCAAGGAGCTTGATATTAAATCAGAGACACGGCATCTGATAGAAGAAAAAGTTGGTTATGATCTACACGCTGTGGGATCGGGCTCCAAATTCCTCAATAGGACACCCATAGCGCTAGAGTTAACAAATAGAATCAACAAATGGGACTTACTCAAACTAAAAAGTTTTTTCTCAGCAAAAGAAACAATAAGAGAGATAAACAGGGAGCCTACATCCTGGGAACAAATCTTTACTCCACACACTTCAGATAGAGCCCTAATAACCAGAATATACAAAGAACTCAAAAAATTAGACAATAAGATAACAAATAACCCAATCAATAAATGGGCCAAGGACCTGAACAGACATTTCTCAGAGGAGGACATACAATCAATCAACAAGTACATGAAAAAATGCTCACCATCGCTAGCAGTCAGAGAAATGCAAATCAAAACTACCCTAAGATACCATCTCACTCCAGTAAGACTGGCAGCCATTAGGAAGTCAAACAACAATAAGTGCTGGAGAGGATGCGGGGAAAAGGGCACTCTTGTTCATTGCTGGTGGGACTGCAAATTGGTGCAGCCAATTTGGAAAGCGGTATGGAGATTTCTCGGAAAGCTGGGAATGGAACCACCATTTGACCCAGCTATTCTCCTTCTCGGTCTATTCCCTAAAGCCCTAACAAGAGCATGCTACAGGGACACTGCTACATCGATGTTCATAGCAGCTCAATTCACGATAGCAAGACTGTGGAACCAGCCTAGATGCCCTTCAATAGATGAATGGATAAAAAAAATGTGGCATTTATACACTATGGAGTATTACTCTGCATTAAAAAATGACAAAATCATAGAATTTGGAGGGAAATGGATGGCATTAGAGCAGATTATGCTAAGTGAAGCTAGTCAATCTTTAAAAAACAAATACCAAATGACTCCTTTGATATAAGGGGAGTAAACAAGGACAGGGTAGGGACGAAGAGCTTGAGAAGAATATTTACATTAAACAGAGATGAGAGGTGGGAGGGAAAGGGAGTGAGAAGGGAAATTGCATGGAAATGGAAGGCGATCCTCAGGGTTATACAAAATGTCATATAAGAGGAAAGGAGGGGTAAGACAAGATAATACAAATGGAAGAAATGATTTACAGTAGAAGGGGTAGAGAGAGAAAAGGGGAGGGGAGGAGAGGGGAGGGGAGGGGAGGGGGGATAGTAGAGAATAGGACAGACAGCAGAATACATCAGACACTAGAAAGGCAATATGTCAATCAATGGAAGGGTAACTGATGTGATACAGCAATTTGTATACGGGGTAAAAGCGGGAGTTCATAATCCACTTGAATCAAACCATGTAATATGATGTATTAAGAACTATGTAATGTTATGAACAACCAATAAAAAAAAAGTACATGAAAAAATGCTCACCATCTCTAACAGTCAGAGAAATACAAATCAAAACCACCCTAAGATACCATCTCACTTCAGTAAGATTGGCAGCCATTATGAAGTCAAACAACAACAAGTGCTGGCGAGGATGTGGGGAAAAGGTTACACTTGTACATTGCTGGTGGGACTGCAAATTGGTGCGGCCAATCTGGAAAGCAGTATGGAGACTTCTTGGAAAGCTGGGAATGGAACCACCATTTGACCCAGCTATTCTCCTTCTCAGTCTATTCCGTAAAGACCTAAAAAGAGCATACTACAGGGACACTGCTACATCGATGTTCATAGCAGCACAATTCACAATAGCTAGACTGTGGAACCAACGTATATGCCCTTCAATAGATGAATGGATAAAAAAATGTGGCATTTATACACAATGGAGTATTACTCTGCATTAAAAAATGACAAAATCATGGAATTTGCAGGGAAATGGATGGCATTAGAGAAGATTATGCTAATTGAAGCTAGCCAATCCCTAAAAAACAAATGCCAAATGTCTTCTTTGATATAAGGAGAGCAACTAAGAACAGAGGAGGGAAAAAGAGCATGAGAAGAAGATTAACATTAAACAGGGAGGAGAGGTGGGAGGGAAAGGGAGAGAGAAGGGAAACTGCATGGAAATGGAAGGAGACCCACATGGTTATACAAAATTACATATAAGAGGATGTGAGGGGAAAGGGAAAAAATTCAAGGGAGTGAAATGAATTACAGTAGATGGGGTAGAGAGAGAAGATGGGAGGGGAGCTGGGGATAGTAGAGGATAGGAAGGGCAGCAGAATACAACAGTCACTAGTATGGCAACATGTAAAACAGTGAATATGTAACCGATGTGATTCTGCAATCTGTATACGGCATAAAAATGGGAGTCCATAACCCACTTGAATCAAATTGTGAAATATGATATGTCAAGAACTATGTAATGTTTTGAACAACCAACAATAAAAATTTTAAAAAAAGATATAACAATTTAAATTTATAGGAGTTAAATGGAGTTAAATTTGTAACATCGTTCAGGAAAAGCTTAACATTACAATCTGATAGGTCAAAAATATATGCAGTAATATCTAGAGACATCAAAATGCATATATTAAAAATAATCAAATGGACATGGAGACAGTGATCAGACAAAAGTAATACACAGCCGTGTGTGTGTATGTGTGTGTGTGAGTGTGTATGTGCACGTGCATGCACACATACTGTGAGAGTTTTGGTGAGATTTCTATTGATCTAAGCTCTATCTCAAGTAGTATTTAATGCCAGCAGACAAGAGCGAGATATCTTTAAAGTTCTAAGAAAGTGTGACTCAATAATTGCATACCTGCTCAAGCCATTTTTCAAAGATGAATGAAATTGAGAAATATTCTGAAATATGCAAGAACTCAGGAAACCCCACACCTATGAGTTCTTCATGAAAAATGTTATTAGAATAATAAAATATACATAAAAAGCAATAAATCAAAATAAAGAAATGAAATGGAAATGTCAAAGTGAAAGAAATGTTGATGATCTGTTTAAAAATAGAAGAAAAATGGACAACTATAGGAATTACACTTAGGAAAAGAAGTCTTTCAATATTATAAAATTTAACAACATTAAAATACTGAGATAATTAATAAAAATTAGAAGTGTTGGAGAGAGATATAGGAAAAAAAGTAGTGTGATAAATGTTCACCTTTTACAGCAAGATTTCCAAACACACAGCCCAATCAAATAATATGATTCAAATGTTAATCCAAACTTTTTATAATAGAAACTCCTTTAGAACTAATATATTTTATATAAAAGAAATACCTACTTTAAGTGTAGCTGTGTTAAATACAACTTACATTATATTTCTAGAGCAATTCTTCTGAAGCTCTATCTACATACATAGTTATCTGAATATATGCAATGGCAAGATATTTGAAGTGATTTTAGTCAGATCTTTATTGATTGGTCCTTGGTTTTACTTTTATCTCTAGGAAGCGGAATTTGGAAAGATTTTTATCTTTCTGTGGTCTTTTCTCTATTGCTTAAATGTTTTATCATGAGCAAGTAGCATGTTTTACATAAGAAAGATCATTTTCTAAAAGGAAGATAAACAACAAAATAAGAGACATATTTGCAACATATGACAAATAATACTCAATTTAAATATCAACAGGAAAAAAATCACCAGAGTATATGGGCAAATGACATGAAGATGCACTAAGGAAAAAATATACCAACTGTCGCTAAACAGATGAACAAAATTCTCTATTAATTATCAAAGCAAGAGAATTAAAAACAGAAATAGCATAAATATTTATCGTTTTGCTAAAAATGGAAACATTCTCTGTCTACCTTTGGGGAAGGTGGCAGATGGTAAGTTGTCATGACAGAGTTGGGGTTCCTAGTGCACTGCTTGTATAATCTAAAGGCATATAATTTGGAGGAAACAAAGCGTTTTGTGCATTTTTAAATATAGTGATATTTAAGCAAAACCAGGGCACTTTAGAGTTGTCATTTGGGACAATAAGCATCCATTCATAAGAACTCTTTGGAGTTCCTATTCTCTTCCAAAATTCCTTGAATAAGTTGTGCTTCTTTACAATGGTTTCTAAAGTAATTTTATTACCTTTAATCAAGAAAAGCAACAGGCATTTTCATGCACCACCAGTGGGAGTGTAAAATGGTGTAATCACTTTGGAGAACTGTTTGGCAGTTTCTGATAAAATTGAAATACAATCACACTACAACCCAGAATTTTCACTCCCGGCTGTAAATCAAGAGAAATGAGTACATAGCTTCATAAACTCTTGCACAAGAATATTCATAGCAGTTTTATTTGTAATAGACCAAAACACAACAAACCCAAATATCCATCCATAGAAGAACGACTGAACTGTGGTTTATATATGCAAAGGAATATCATGCAACAATTCAAAGGAAGGAGGAACTGAAGCATACAACATTCAGGACCCCTCAGACATCATTTGAGCCAAAGAAGCCAGCTATGAAAGAGCGTACACAATATGTTTTCATATATGTGAAGATCCTAGGTACAGTTTATCTTTGGTGGCAAATATCACAATTGTGTTTATGTTAGGAAGGGGGCTCTGGAAGGGAAAGGGGCATGAGGAAATTTTCAGGGGTAAGAAAAATGTTATATACCTTGATCTGGTGTCAGTTTCATGGATGTATGCAAAAGTTAAAACTCTTCTATCTGTAGACTTATGATTTCTGCATTTGTTTAAGTAAATTATACCTCAGAACAGTACTCTTGGCTTAGAAGAAAGGCCATTTCCTCCGCGTACAAGGAACTGCATACCAGCTGCTCACCGTATCTATCCCCCAGCCCTTGCACCTGCTCTCTCCACATTTTGTAGATTCCTGGTTGCCTCCGAGCCACCACAGCCCAAAGAGGCCCTGAAGAGCTGTGTGGTTTCAGTCCAAAGAGAGAAAGGGGTGACTGACCTCATTTCATTACTGTGGATGGAGCTGTATCTACGATGTTCAGTAAAACAGCACAAATGTAAACGAGGTGTAAACTGCTTTCACATCTCATTTAGGGAACAGATGAGGCGTGAAATGCATTTCACAGGCTCACGTACTAGAGGGGTACGCTTCCCACGGTACAGTGTTCAGCATTTGTTCCTCTTCCCTCAGGAATGCTGGGTTATTTCTGAATATGGCTACTGTCGGGGCAGGAGGAAACGGGGGTGTTGTGCGAGTGTAGGAGGAAGAAGGAATCCGCTCTCTCATGTCCTAAAGATGCCTTTCTGCCTTTCTCTGCCTGACCAACTCCTGCATATCTGTTAAAGTCCAGCTCAACTCTCACCTCCCTGCTCACCACTCG
This sequence comes from Urocitellus parryii, assembly GCF_045843805.1. Taxonomy (NCBI): domain Eukaryota; kingdom Metazoa; phylum Chordata; class Mammalia; order Rodentia; family Sciuridae; genus Urocitellus; species Urocitellus parryii. The sequence goes on along the minus strand of NC_135533.1, from coordinate 191,252,452 downwards.
CTCTCACTGATTTGGTGGCTCTCTCTTCTGGTCACTGAGCAGTTGGCTCAGCATTCAAACCTGTCACTTACTTCCCTTGTCTTGGATACAATGACAGGTAATGTGCATTGTTCCTGTAATCCAGCGCTTGAATTTAGCAGTTGCTCAATTAACCTTCAGCGAATTACTGTGATCTGAGGCAGAGGAGATATGGAGGGATAATAATGTCTCAAGGGATGACATTGTAGCAGCTAAACCTTCTCCAAATACTCAAAAGAAACAAAATTCCAAAGACTACTTAAAAGCTTAGAAGATTTATATCATTGTATATCTTTCAAAGACACATACATACACATCCTTCAGGGCAAGCTTTACTTTAAAAGATTAATGTGGAAGCTGTGATGTTTGATCACTGAAGCAGTGTTATATCCCTGTCTGTGAGAGGAACTCTGATATCCCAGGTTGATAACTGTTAATGTCTCTATCACTCATTCCAGAATATTTGTGTGGTTACATAGGCCTTTGCTCAGTACCAAAGGCAGATGTTTTTGAAGAGCTTAGGCCTGTTTTTCCAGTGCCAGTGCCTGATAATAGTTATACATGTTTCTATGTCAGCATCAACTTGTCTAATGAGTTGACTCATAAAGTAACCGAAACAAAGTTGAGTCCAAGTTTAAACAGTGAAATTATCATACTAGAGACATTTTTAAGTAAAACCTTAGAAAATTCCAGTGAACTCAAGGAAACTGAGGTGGTCAGTAGCCAATTGTGGAAGAAATACTTCACTAAGATTCAGAAGATCTAAGATCAAGCTTAGCTACAAACTTGACCTTGAAAACTTGCTTACCATCCCAGACTTTCATTGCCTCCTACCTAAAATATGATCAATTTTGGAATGCAGTTTGTACTTGCCCTATAACCCACTGGTTGCTTTCCCAGGAGCACATCTCATGCAAGTACCCAAGTTCAGATTCATAAAAACTATTCAACCCTGCATTGCTTGTAAAAGCAAAAAGTTGGAAATAATCTGGATGCTTATGGATGTGGGCATGGAGAAGCAACATTTGCAACATTAGGTATACTAATTAGATGGATCTCAAAAATAAAAGATTGGGTGAAAAACAAAGGATGCATTTTGGAATTTATAGTACAATAGCATTTATAAGTGAAGAACCAATCAAAATAGAGGAGAAGGAGAATGAATGAGTGTTAAGGATGAAGGAGACAAAACTGAATGAAATAAATAGAAATAAATAGAAAATATGTATGAAGTAATGATAAACTAGAGACTTTAAATTTGGGTTCAGCAAAACACACACAAAACCATGGATAGTGGGAAATGATTTTTTCCCTTGCTTATCTCACATAAAAGTCAAAAATCCTCAGAATTTTCACAGGCTTAAATTTGGCCACATTTTGACTAGGTCATCCACTGTAAGTAATTAGAAGTTCACCCCCCCACACACACGCACACCTTCTTTTTAAATAATATATGCTGTACATTGTAAAAGGTAGATTGTCACAGATTTTGCTCAATATTGACAACCAATGAATCTTTTATTGGTAATGCAACGTTAATTGGGACCATGCTAACACTTAATTAATTTCCAGTACAATAGATCATTTGTCAACAAAGGGGGGTAAAAATATTAATTGAAACATATGTGAATAGTTATTTGTTGGGTGTAGGAAACATCCCACAATTAAAGATAATCACAGTGTGATTAATTGATTTTAATTGGTTCAAGATGGGTTCCTGTGGCATAACATAAGTCTGTCAATAAAACTTACAATTAAGCCTCATTATGAAAAGCCAAGTCATTAAGGCAAGCAGCGATGGGGTGGAGCAGCAGCAAGCTGCTTTCCTCATAATGCAGAAGGAAACAAGGCCAGCAGCCCAAGGAGGTCAGCTATGGCACAGAGGTTGAGTATTCTAGGAAGGTGGAAGAGACACTCGGGTAAATGTGGGAGTGTACTTGGGTCTGGGAAATGGAAATTGATTTCTCAAAACTTTAAAGATGGGATAGGTGAGTAGAAAGTGGAAAGTAGATGTGAAAGAGGAAAGACAGTGGGACCATCCACTTTATGCACCAAATATAGAGTAAGCAAGGCTTAGATACCCCATTGGATGTGCAGATGCATAGAGCCAAGTATTCCAGAGGCTCAGAAATGCACTGGAATGGGCAGAACCTATAAGTCCTGTGAGATAGGCATAGAATTTCCCCATAAACAGAGGTTAGATCCTTTACTAGTTAACATTAGCATGGCTCTCAAAACCTCCTGAGAGCTGGATTTCAGTCCTGACAATTATCCTAAAGTGTAGATGACCGCATGGCACTCTAATAAGTCTTGTCAAAGATTTTCAGTTCTGCATATGGTTCTGATTCATTCAACTATTCTGTGCTTAGAAAGTCAAAGTGACTGTCACTTGTTTTTCAGTATACATGTGGCCTCTAAAGACTTCCATGATATGTTCCCATCACCTTGTATGACTTCCTCTCCCCACTCCATAAGGGAAGCTTGAAACCTGTCAAAGGAATGCTTTTTTTTTTTATATAAGTGTTGAATGTGGTTGTAAAAACTTTTTCTTTAAGTTTTAATTCCATCCAAAATAAAATGGTGGCATGATAAATATATCTGGTCTTCATCCTGAGTTCCTGACACAAGACTTAAAAATCCCTTGGAACTTCCTTAGTGATAGTATTGTGTTTGCTAAGACATGATGTGTGGCAGGCAACTCTATAAAGCTTCAGGATGGGAACTGGTCACCAGAAAGTTTAGTTACATGACTAGAGAGTTGGAACTTTGGGCCAGCCCAATATCTAGGGAAAAGAGGAGGAGCTAAATATTGAGTTTACAATAACGTGAAGAGAAATCCTACCGAATGGAGGAAAATCTTTACCATATGCATCTCAGAGCATTAATCTCCTGGATATATAAAGAATTCAAAAAACTCAGCACCAAAAAGACAATTAATACATGGACTAAAGAACTAAACAGACACTTCACAGAAGAAGAAATATAAATGACCAACAAGTATATGAAAAAATGTTCAACATCTCTAGCAATTTAAAAAATGTAAATCAAAACTAAGATTTCATCTCACTCTGGTCAAAATGGCAATTACTAACAACACAGCAATAATACATGTTGGTGAGGCTGTGGGGAAAAGGTACACTCATCATTGCTGGTGGGACTGCAAATTGGTGCAACTATTATGGAAAGCAGTATGGATATTCTTCAGAAAACTTGGAATGGAACCACCATTTGATCCAGTAATCCCACTCCTCAGTTTATACCCAAAAGGCTTAAAATCAACATACTATAGTGATGCAGCCACATTGATGTTTATAGCAGCTCAATTCACAATAGTCAAACTGTGGAACAAACCTCGATGCCCTTAACAGATGAATGGATAAAGAAAATGTGGTATATATACACAATGGAATATTACTAAGCCTTACAGAAGAATGAAATTATGGCATTTGCAGATAAATGGATGAAGCTGGGGAATATCATGCTAAACAAAACAAGCCAATCCCCCCCAAACCAAAGGCTGAATATTTTCTCTGATATGCAGATGCTAATTCACAATAGCAGTGGGGCTAGGGAAGAATAGAGGTACATTAGATTAGACAGAGAGGAATGAAGGGAGGGAAAGGGAAATGGGGGTAGGAATGATAGCAGAATGAATCAGACATTATTACTCTGTGTGCATATATGATTACACGACCAGTGTAATTCCACATGGTGTACAACCTGAAGAATGAGAACCCATACTCTATTTATGTATGATGTGTCAAAATGCGTTCTACTGTGATGCATAACTAATTGGAATAAAAAAAAGATTGAGTTCAATCACATGACCAACGACTTAATCTATCATGTCTATGAAATGAAGCTCAATAAAAACTGGACACAGAGACTCAGAGGAGCTTCCTAGTAGGTGAGCAAACTAATATGCTAGAAGACTGAGATGCCCAGATTCCACAGGAAGAGGGCATGGACACTTAGTGTGCCCCTCCCGTCTTCCTCAGACCTTGTCCTATGCCTCTGTTCCATTCGGCCATCTCTGGGTTGTGTCCTTTATAATGAAACTGTAATCATAAGTACAATACCTGTACTAAGTTCCATCAAGTCATCAACCCTGAGAGGGGCATGAAATCCCCCAGATTTACAGCCAGCATTTCAGTAATGCAGATGGCCCTTGAGACTTGCAGCGGGCATGTGAAGTGGAGGCAGTCTAGTGGAGGACTTTGTCCTTAACTTGCTGGGTTTGTGTTGATGTCAAGTAGTGAGTGTCAGAACTGAATTGAATTATAGGGCTCTTGATTGGTGTCAGAGAATTAGTGTCAGAACACAAAAGCTTGAGTCAAGAACTTGGAACAGTCAAGAACAGTTTTTATCAAACTGTCCTACAAGGCAAAAACTAGAGAGTAGGAAAAGTGAGACAGAGAAGGGAGAGAAACCAACATAGGATACAATAGTCACTGGTTATCTCTGGGATTCAGTTATTTGAGGGAAGCTTTAAAGAAACATGAAGGGCACATCTCCAAAGACAGGAAGGATGAGGGGCTCCTCCATTGATTCTCTTGCCCATTGGCTAAGGGTTGCTCTAAGGAGGTACATTCTTAATTCCTCCACCACTCTCTTCATACATGAGCAAAGCTAACTGGTATTCTTGGCAGATAAATTATATGCCAGAGAAATTCCTAAAGCAGAATAGTATTTAGTCATGGAGTTGTAAGCTTCATTTGGGATGCTAGAAACATAAAAGAATCAAGAGGTTTGAGAGAAAATGCCTCAGTATGTGACAAGTATTTGCTGTTGTCATGAATCTCAATGTCCTCTACAAAGTAACCTAAGCTTATTTTTTTTTGCACTAGGATCATAAACAAATCATTTGTCAGGCACCAATGAAGCTTCAGAATGCCTTCCTCTCCTTCTCAGTTCTATGCACAATCACTATAGAGGAAACAACCCTAGTGATTAGTTGAAAATAAGCCACATGATCCTCACATCATGTGACATTGACCCTCTTGCAAGAACTGATCAATTTAGGATTGTGGTCAGTGTACAAGATGCTAATCTCTGGGCCAGCCAGTGGTCCATGGAAGTAATAAGGAAGAGGGTCAAGCTTTGAATGTTACAGCTGGAGTAGAAACAAAGGGAGGGGAAATAGTCCTTATAATGGTGTTGTAAGGATGTGACAAGATGGTCTGAGGCAAGAGCTACCTGAACACAGCACATATCTAATTTGCAAATTATATTCACAGAGACCCATGCTATGGCTGTGCTCCTGTAAAGGCTTGGGTCCTTCACTGACAACTTCATAAAGAACCCTACAGAAAATAGCCTCAATGAGTATTCTATTCCTAGTCATCACAAGAACCCTATTCGACAGACAGCTTCCAGTGAAATTGAATCTCATAGATAACCAGGCCCAAACCTGCAATGTCCACTAGAACCTGTATTGTCTACCTTGAAAGATACTATTTTCCATTCACCATCACCTGGGTTGGCAATTCCCGCCCCACCCTACACCCCCCGCCCCCCGCCAAAAAAAAAAAAAAAAAAAAGAGTATCCCAGAGATATTTTTGAGCCAGAGTTTAGCTAAAGAAACCACAGCTTAAAAAAGACTCCACTTAAATAAGTTAAAATGCATGGGGGCTTGCCAAGAAGAAAGAAAGAAGGATTGATTAAACATAACATTTTGGTCAGTTCTGAAATAGTTCTTGAAGTACATACATCTGATGGGGCATCCGAGATGACATCTAAAATAAAACCCCTTTCCTGAGACAGGTCACCATTTGCAACCTGCCTTTTGTGACTAAAGCAGTATCACTTGTTTATAAAAGGATCAATATTTAGTAATATGGTAAAAATTGAATCATAAGTCCTAACTTTGCTTTTCTCTGCAAAATGACTTAATTCTTTATATTTCATTCTGATGTTTGCTGTATAATAGGACAACTGACCAAGTTGGACTAATCACTATAGATCCAAGGATAATCATAATAATTATATTATGACTATCTTATTCTGAGTCACTTGCCTGACCCTTTGGCTGGAGACATGGAGTCTGGTACCAAAGAGAGGTAGGTGAGCAAGGGAGGGAGGGGAATAGAAGTGTTCAAGTTCAACACAACAACCTCCATACATACATGCCACGTTCTCCATTTACTTATTTTATAACTAGATTTCACACTTACCACGAACCAGACACTGTACTAGATACTGAACTGAAGTGAGAAAAACCAGTACAATCCTCAGTGTCACAGAACTTTCAGTGCAATATTTTTAGTTAGCTTTGGGGACAAACTTTCTAATCACTCAACTCCAGTTATCACATCTGTATAATAAAAATAATGATATTTACCTTGCATGGTTGTTGCAGGGGAAGTTAACTTGGTAGTCAGTGCTCAGCATTAGCCGTTCAATCTGTGTTGATGTGCCCAGGGGTGGCAATTGTGGTCTCCATGTTACCTCAATTCTGCAGTGAGATTTGGGAATATTTTCTAACTGCACAGCTTCCCAACCCTGCTCTTCAGCTTTTCTAGAGATTTTGTGCACAACTAATATCCCTTAATAAATTGCCCTTCTGTTCAAACCAGTTTTGATTATATGCTACTAAAAACCTTAACTGATAAAGAAACTCCTTAATAAATGGTAACTATAGTTACTAATCCCTCAGCTTCTTGTCCCTTTATTAAGAAAAGTACATCTGAGAGTCATGCCAAGTAGGAGCCAAAATAAGCAACCCTAAGAATTAAATCTGTCCCCAACTCTGGCCATGGCAGAAATTGAAGTCTGCTCCCAAGTCTGATGGACAGGCAGGGCAAAGAGTCCCCTGTCATTTTCCAGAGACCAGAGGAAATAAGGAGACAGCTCTGCCTTCCACATATAGAGGTAAAAATAATGATTTCTCCAAAGGGGCTTTCATGCACTGCACTGATTAAAAGTAATAAGATGCTGTTGCCTCAACTCCAGATTTAATTTTAGACACTTAAATGCATTATGGACTTTCAATTGAGTTCTGTATATTCAGTGGAGCAGGAAGGTAGGAAGCTTAGATTTTCCTTGTCACTTGGGAGACATTACAGGGAAGCATGTCCACATCCCTGACCTTTAGAAGATGAATGCAAGACATGATTGTCTTATTGACCCACAACCTTGACCTTCATGGGCACGTGTGGTTTCCATGACCTTGGTAAGTTGTAAGTGGTTTACATGTGAGTAAAAGTATCAGGACTTTGTTAAACAGAGCCTGGGATGATTTGACTGTCAGAAAGCCCTTGAAGGGCAGCTGGACTGTTACTTAGATGTTTAAGTAGATCACTGTCCGAGCATCGACCTGTAATCCTTGAAACACACCTGCTTAACAGTGTAGTAACTTTGAAATTTATCTGCCCACATTTCTCCATCTCCATGCCCACCCAGCCTATCATTCTTTTTACCCAAGGCTCTGATACTTAACATCCTATGATACTGTGGGGTTACACTTCCTCAGCCTCTGTTTCCACAGCTTTAAAATTGGAATGGTTTTGTCTAACACATTGTACTGAAGACCGTGAGAGTACTAAATACAAGTATTAAATAATGTAAAATGGTTGGCCATAATCTCACACTAAAAGTCAGTAACTGCAAACTAATTATATTATTACCCTACTGTCGCCTTATCAGAAAGCAGGACAGAAAGAGCTAAGTGTCACACACAGTTCTTTTTGATGACATGGTCCTCATGGCTCTGCCTAACTTCTTGGCCTCCATCTCAAAAAGAGATGAGAGAGGTCCAGAAACAATAACTATGTTGCCACAGGTCACAACCCCAGACAGACTCTGCTGAGAGGAGAGGAGACCCCTGATCTTGTACCCAGTCCCAGAAATGGAGCCCATACATGATCCTTCTCATGAAGAAATTCCTCATCAGCACACTGCGCTGCAACCATTCCCAGAATTCTCACATTGACCCATCCTCCAGAATGGCAGCAAACAGACTCGGGAGGTGGTGGTCCGGGGGGTCTGGGTTAGAGCATGAAGACTCTTTAATACATTCCTGAGCTGAAAGCTCATTTGATGGTTAGTAGGAAGCTTCACTAAATTATAGACAGACATCTTCCTGATTATGGACCCCAACTTCCTTTTCTCAGAGTGTTTACTTTAGAAATAAATAAATTCTTTCACTGCCCCCTTTGCAATGAAAATCTTCTCCCAGCTATTTGCTTGCCAGTTACAATTCAGAAATGTCTTTTTCAAGGACCTGGGAGCCATCCCTTTACATGCCATCACCAAAAAATCTAGGGTCCCTATTTTCTAATCTCTGCAGGAGAATAAGAGCCTAACTTTTAAGAGAACCAACAAGAAAACATAACTAACCTCATCACAGTGACCCCACCATATGCTCCAGTCCTTTTCCACTAGCTCACCCCAGTGTCTTTTGTTTCAGCAAAGTCAAGGTCACTCTTTCTCCCCTCATTCAATAACCTTGGATCAAGTCTTCCTTGCCTGTTTAACTTTATCTTGTGCAGTTTTTCCTTGGCAAGGATGGCTAGTGGAACCATTTATAAGTTGCTATAATTTTCTAAGAGGAAAAAAAAGAATCAAAGACAGTGTAGAGCTCGAAAGCATGGCTTGGATGTGGGAGAAGGGAGTTTTGCTAGTTTATTTTCTGTTGTGACAAAATACCTGATATAATCAGTTTCAAAGGAAGAAAGATTTATTTGGACATATGGCTTCAGAAGTCTCAGTCCATGGCCAGGTGGTTCTGTCACTTTGAGGCCTGTGGTAAGGCAGAACATCACAGAAAGAAGGATATGGTAGAACAAAATTGTTCACATCATAGCAACTATGAAACAAAAAGAGAGTGAAAAGAGGGGCCAAGGTCTGACTAACCCCTTTAAGGACACACCCAAATAATCTAACTTCAGTAGGCTCCACCTCCTAATAGCACCACAGGCTGGTGACCAAGCCTTTAATGCATGAACATCTGGAAGACATTTAAGATCCAAGCCATAACAGGAATAAAAGAAAATTTAAACTTTCTGTTATCCTTAGCATCTTGTCAACAGTACTGCTACCCGATACCTGTCATAGAGGGCAGGAAAGGAACTGGGATGGCTGGAAGGGAAAGACAAAATAAGATGTTCAGTTTTTAATGTGTTGAGTTGAAAATTCCTCTGGAAAAGATAGATTTCCAGTATACAGGATTAGAGAAAAGGAAGGGACCAGGGTACAATGTTACCTGTGTTTTCTTGAGGCTAAAATGTATTTATCATTTCAAAAGTAATACATACATATGGTAGAAAGTTTGGACATAGATAATTATGAAGTAAAAAAATAAAACACTACCCCAAATCTCTACAATAATGGCAGAGGCTGTTTCCATTTAGCGGCTGTGCCTATGTTGTTCACAGACTGGAGAGGAAGAAGTAATAAAAGGGATCATTGTAATGAAATAAATAATGGTTGTGAAAAGAGTTTTAAGCAGAGGCTATTGGGAAACTGGTGAGGGGGCAATAACTCTGGAAGGAAGAAAATGAGGTAAAATCTCACCAACCAGGTGCCATTTGAGCTAGAGTTTAAAGAATGAGTTTGACAACTCTAAAAGAGTTTGATGAAGACAAGCCATCACCAGGGAGAAGACATTTGCTCTATTAAGTCCAGCAAAGAACTCATATCCACATTTAAAGAACTCTTACAAAGAAAAAAAAAAGCACATAACCTAACTTTAAAGACAAAATATTTAACAAGAACTCCACCAAAAGGGGTATGCAAATGACCTTTAACCATATTAAAAAGGTGCTCAACTTATTGGTTACTGAAGAAATGCAAATTAAATCCAAAATCCTCTATCAACACACACCCACCAGAATGACTAAAATTAAAATACCAAATGTGGGTAGGGCTGTGGAGCAACTAGAACTCATGAACTTTTTATGTAGGAGTATAAATTGGTAATGCAACTTTAGAAACAGTTCAGTAGTATCTACTGAAGTTGAACATATGCCAATCTATGAAACAGCAATTCCACTCCCAAGCATCAAGCTGACAGAAAGAGGCTGTATGTTTTCCAAAATGCTTTGAAAAAAAAATGTTAATCATAACAAAATTTGTAATAACCTCAAATTGAAAAAAAAGTCCATCAGAAGGAGTATGAATACAATATGATAAACTCATTATACAGAGAGAGAGAAAGAATAATAAAAATGAACAGACTACAACTTGCATATTAACAACAGGAACAAATTATACAAACAATATTGAGAAAAAGAAGCCATATACAAAATAATATGTATGGAGTGATTTCATGTAAATGGAACTAGACATAAGCAAAGTTTAAAAACAGAGAAATTTGCTCTATACTGGTATTAGTCCCCCTGATGGAAGGCAATTACTGAAAGGAGCACTAGGAGATCTGGGGTATTGGTTAAATTCTATTTCTTCATCTGGGTCCTGGTCACTACCTTTTTGTACTCTATGAAAACATCTCAAGCTGAAAATTATGACTGTGCACTGCTACGCTTCCATAACAATTGTTTTTGTTTTGCAAAACCAGGGATTGAACACAGAGCTTTGTGCCCTACCATTGAGCTACATCCTTAGCCCTAACACTTCTACAACATTCACATTAAGCAAACAGAAATACAGGAGGGCCTATTTCACTTGAGATGCAAGTTGCCTGGGAGAGGAGCCTTTTTAGGAACTGAACATTGTGGTTCATGGCTGACTGCACAGTCTGCTCTTAAAAACCAAAGACCAGAAAGAAAGGTGTATGGAGGAGCAGAACTCCTCAAAGAGGAACAAAGGACAGGAAGCTGATGAGAGTAAATACAAAAGGAAAAAAAAAAGTGGAAGCAGCTGAAACAAAGACTGCAGACACTCGCAAAGCCTGCAGACTAGAAACTGATGGAGATGAAGGATGATGACTTGGAGATGGTTAACATTTGTATTTTCCAACTTTTAGATAAAATATAATGCAAGAGAGAATATTTAGAGTGCATAACCCACAGAGATGAATTGTTCTCACTGTTTGGGCTCAGGTGGCAATGGGACTGCATTCTGAAGGCCAGGGGAGTTCTTGGACAAAAATAAAAAAATTCTTCCTCTTAATCCTCCTATGTTTCATTTTTGAAAGATGTCACACCCACTCTGATGTCTCCATTCCTCCGTCTCCCCGCTTTGCTGTTAGATGCAGGTGCCTTGACAGAAAGGTCTGAGGGGCCTTGGGCTCAGTGACGAACACCTCCACCCTTCAGGCTTTGATGGAATTTGATTGGCATCCAGCATTGTCCATCACTGTCAAGTCTGAATGATATTGAGTGATCAACACAGCACGTGCAAATCCAGCTGTAAATTTGCTTATTTCAGATTCCCAGAAGGGTGACAGTTCTTCTCCTTACAAGTTAAAAAGACTTGAGGTCAGAAGCCAGGATAAGAGAGGAATGCTTGTGTTTCCAAACTCGTGTGGCTTTGCAGTATCTAGAACCAGACCCCAAGGTCATGAGGAGAAATGGACCTTACTTCTACACAGTGGCACCACACTTCAGCCAGTATAGTGCTGCAGAAGCACCTTTAAAGAAAATAGAGTTGTCAAACAGCATTAGAGATTGCCTTTTAGAATGTGGCCTAGGGCAAACAGTCCAGCTTCTGGATTTGAGAGTCCAGTGGCTCTCGAAAGTGGTCTCCTGACAAGCTGCACCCACATGAAATTGGTTAGAAACTCAAATTCTTGGGCCCCACCCTGGAACTACAGAAATCCGAAACTCACTGGGCATGGTGGTACACATCTGTAATACCAGGGACTTGAGAGGCTCAGGCAGGAGGATCACAAGTTCAAAGCCAGCCTCAGCAACCTAGTGAGGCTCTAAGCAACTTAGTGAGACCTTGTCTCAAAATAAAAACTAAAAATGGCTGGGGATGTGACTCAGTGGTGGAGCACTCCTAGATTCAATTTCCAATGCGCACACACACACACACAAAAAAAAAAAAGAAATTAGAAACTCTGGGGGTGGGGATCCAGCATTCTGTGTTTTAAACAGCCCCAGGTGATTTTGATGTAAGTTCAAGTTTAAATAATGCTACTGGAAGTCTAAAAAGACATTTAAACACCACTTGCTTACTTGTCTTCTAATTAGCTACATCTTCTGAAGAATGGGTTATGTATGCTTAACTGCTTAAAGACTGAGGAATGGAATGAGATTAGAAGTTCTCATGTGGCAGCTCTTTTTCTATTCCATATCTATGGCTGTAGGGCTTCAAAATACTCTGGTTCTTTTAATACAGTACAGCTACCAGGGATTCCTTTGTTATTCAATCCCAGTGCTGATTGCTCAGACCCACAATGCTGGAGCAATTGTGGGAAAGCAAGAAAGAGTATTGAAAATTCTAGGACATCATGACGTCCAAGAAACAGGTGAGCCCTGGCAGCCTCCACATAGGACCCCTAGAACTTCTGAACTTGACACATTCTGTAGATTGGTCATGGGACATGGTTAGGGAAGAGCCTCCCAATTTTGCAGATGTGAAGCCAAAGGCAAAAAAAAAAAGCTTCCAAAATTCTCTGCTTCTAGGAGAGAGTCACCTTCTACCTTAGCCTGCCCCATAGACCTGAAGCATTAAAGCCAGCCTATTTAAGATAAATCTGCTACCATCTGTTCTAAAGAGATTTGGGCCCCTGAGTTTGTCCCAGACTAAAAATTATACCCATTCAAGGTTTAAGAGCTTATGTTAGGAGAAATTGAACATTACCTCAGGATCATGCTTTCTTACTAAAATTTCCAAAGGCATTTACAAAAATTAAATATCACTGGGAAGCCAAGTCCTTTATTTATGAAGCCAACAGTAGACATTGATCCCATGATAATGTTATTTTTCTTATTGCCCGTCCGTGTACTTTTTATATCATCATTGGGTCAGATTAGTACAGTGTGGCACATGAATAGAATGTGTATTGACTTGCAGTTTCTTAGTGCTTTAAAAAAAAAAAAGCATTTGCTTCAGTCTGAAGACCTTTAGAAACTTAGTTAGACACATGAGAGCATACTAACGCTCTTAGTTAATTGGTGTTTTGAATTTTTTCTTTTCTTTTTTTTTTTACTGTGACACTATGATCAGCATTTTATTAACACTTATAGAATCTAGTTATTCATCTTGAAGTTACATTAAATTTCACTGAGCCATCTAGGCATATGGACTATTTAGGCCCTTCTGTAAATTCAAAAGGGGGACAGTGACTTCACCCATAAGAAAAATAGAGTTGACTAACAGCCTTAGCGAATGCCTACTCATTCTGGGCCCAGACACAGAGGAGCCTGGAATAGACCAGGGGAAGTAAGACCATCATATACTCTGCAATTGCAACTTGTCCAGTCAATGACCCTGGCCCAGCAGCATGTGAACTTGGGAAGTCAGGTGAGAAGGGACACTGGCAAAGAGCAGATATGCAGAGGCCTTAGGGGATGAGTGCCAAGCCTGAGCAGACACAGTGTGAGAAGAGGCAGTGGGTTTAGTCCCAATCACTTAGGAAGTGTCTAAAAGGAACCTTCTTCTCCCCCTGTCCTACTGTCCTACATGTGCATGAAGTTTAAGCTGCTCAGAATTGAAGTCTAGAGAAAAAGTATGTAGCAGATATTTTGGACACAAGAAATAGTAGCTGACTCTCGGTAAAAAAGAGTGTGACCTCCGCAGCAATGCACTCCCCTGATGTGACTTTTGAGATGGTGTCTCTTCTCTGTCAAGTTCAGTCCCTCCTCTGGTGTTCTGGATCTTTTCCCTGGTATCAATTCCAACTCTCTCCTAGCTACTCAACGCTTTCCTCTCAATCACCTCATTCCGCAAAAACATTCGAGCAGATCCAAGCTTTCTCCACCTTAAAAATATCCCCTCTCCACCCCACATTTCCTGCAGCTACAGCCCTCTCTCCTCCTCCTCACACCCAAAGTTTCCCAGAAAATTATCCATCCTCACCGGCTCCATATGCTCCCCTCCCACTCCCTCCTCAATTCAGTCCACTGTCTTCCCCTGCCACAGGCTTTATAAAGGCACTGTGATCATCAGGAGACCTCTCTGTTGCTGTCCCAGGACATTTTCAGGACTCATCTTACTTGAATCCTCAGCAGTGCAGAGGACTACTCCCTTCATCTGGGATCATTCCGGGACTCTCAAGTCTTTCTTGCTTTCCTCCTTCCTGCAGGGCTGCTCCTCTAATCTTTGCAAGCTCCTCCTCCCCTCCCAACATGCCAGAGTTCTTGCAGCCTCCAGAGGTCATCCTTGACTGCTCACTCTCCCTCACCACCCTCTTCCAAAATATTAGCACAGATTGTTGATATAGGCACACTGGCATTTATTTATTCTGTCCACATCTATCTTTCTTCTTCTTTCCCATGAAGAGCCTCTTCCTTTAGTCTCTTGCAGAACACAGAGGAAAATTTGCCAAAAATCACAATAATTAGCATGATTATGCTAATTAATGGTGACTAGAAGTCAGGCATGAGCCAGGCATGGTGGCACTTGCTTGTAATTCCAGCAGCCCAGGAGGTTGAGGCAGGAGAATCTCGAGTTCAAAGCCAGCCTCAGCAACTTAGTGAGACCCTGAACAACTCAGTGAGACCCTGTCTCTAAATAAAATACAAAATAGGGCTGGGGTTGTGGCTCAGTGGTCAAGTGCCCCTGAGTTCAATCCCCAGTAGCAAAAAACTGAATAATAAAAAAAAAGTAGTAGGAACCTGATGTTTCCTTATCACCCTAATAGAGTCACACTCAATCCAGAAAAGTTAAAAACTAGTGAGGGGCATGTCATTTATTATCAACATCATGGGGGACGGGAACGGGATGTGAGGTCCCTTTAAGCATCTTTCTTTAAGTTGGCAGAGTCAGAGAAACAGAGACAAGATTCCATATGTGTCCTCAGAAGACCTTCCTGAGGACCATTCTCCTAGGAACTTTAAAAAAAAAATTTTTTTTTAAAAGAGTATCTAACTTTCTCCATGACAACTGAGGAAAGAAGGAGACAAGCAAGACTGGGACTTCAAAGGCTTGGCTGCGACTGTCAGCAAGAGGTGAGAACTGCCGACCAAGGAGACAGCAACACTCCCAAAATAATCAATCCATAAGGACTGTCATGTGGAACTCAGAGCAGACTTGCCCTGAGTGGCTCCAGGAGGCAAAATAAGACTCAAAAGAAGTTACTGATAGACAAATTTCAGCTGGAGATGAAAAAGAGCTGTCAGAACTGTCCATGGTGCCAAGAGCAGGACTGGGCCAGGAGGGACATGTACATCTACTCTACATACCACTTTCCTATGGAGTTGTCAAAGAGACTCTTGCACCACAGTGAGTGAGATAATGCAAGATCTGGTTTTCACACCATCCCTCCTGGTTAAAATAGTACCATGTGGTGTGACCTCAACAACACTGCTCTTAGTGGACCAATGGACAAGTATGCTCACAGAAATGGGAATTTAGGCTCACAAAAGTTAAGTAAGTGACTTGGATCACACAACACACACAATGGGATCCAAGACAGAACTTGCAAAGGGAATCCCAGACCACCAAAGAAACTATGAATGAAGGAGGAGATACTCCCATCAATGTACAGAGACATGAAATGGAAACAGTAAGTTCAGGATACTTATTGAACACAGAGGAGGAACACATAACAAACCCAAGAGGAAAGACACACTCACAGTTGAAGAATAAGAGGGCCTGGGATGCTGCTGATCCCCACACAGGTCTCCTCTACCAGGACGGTGTGCCCATTGTCCAGCTGCAGCCAGTACTGGCTGCTGTGGTGCACACTTGTCCCACACCTGTACAATTGCCTCTCCCCAATGGGGGACACCTCACTTGGAAGGACATACCCTTCACCTACAGAAATCTCATCCCTAAGGGCTGACTCATGTGGCAGTACAGTGACTCAAAATGGGACAATCTCTATATTGCAGTTCACACTCCAGAGCTCCCTGAGGGAGCAATTGAGATCATTTCTCCCGTAGCTCTTACCCTACCCTGCCCTGCCTTCTCCTTTTCCTGAGACTCCCTTAACAAATCATATGAATCCCTTTCTTCATCTCTGCTTCTCAGAAACACAACCTGAGTCAAGGTGAAGGATATTCTTTTACTTCCCAGATTTTTCTCCATTGGTGCATTATAATTGCACATAATAATGGAATTCATTGTTACATATTTGTAAACACACAATATATAATAATATAATATGATCAATTTTATTCACCAGTGTCTTCCCTTTTGTTTCCCTCCTCCCTCACTCTAACCCCTTTCCTCTATTCTCCTGGTCTCCCTTCTATTTTCATGAGATTCCCCCAAGAGGGAAGGATGTTCTAGGCAGAATAAATAGTGTGTGCCGAGGCACAGATATGAGAGAGCACAGTGCAATAAACACACAACAGTGGTAGTTTTGGAGAAGAGGGGGTGAGCTATGGGGTGTAGCGTGTGTGTGTTTGGTATACACCCAGGAATGCAGGCAGGGCACTCGGTCCTACCCCATGATATCCAACCTCTTTATAGTTGGTCGCTCCATACCGATCTCTGATTCTCTATGTGTCTGCTTTAGACATGATATTTCAGAGTACATCTACGCCATGAAGTGAATTCATAGAGGAAGGAGTTGCAAACAAATTCTTTGATTTATTCAATGGCATTTCACCAAACAGGAACAAAGATGAGCCCCCTGGAATTTCCTGATTCTCAGACCACACAGCCTCTGTGGAACTCACAGGCACACTCCATTTGAGGAAGAGCAAATTATCACAGTAGGCTATTTTTGTCCTCCCTCCCTCTCCCCACCCCCTTTTCATTGGCTCCATCTGCTTTTCCTGCTTCCCTTTCTGGCCTCTATTCACAAGGTCTTGCCCCTGGGTCTCTGTTAGTACTCAGTTTTAATTCTAAAACTTTCCAAAGCCAGTGAAGCTCTTTAATCACAAAGTTGGGCTGCCAAGGAAAGAATGCTAATTGGAAACTTTTATTCCTAGAGGTCCTGGGGAGTTTAAATGTGGAGATTTTTCTTTTGTCTATCCTGCCATTAGCATACCATAGGCTCAGAAGGGGCGGAAAATAGAACGGTCCCAAATATGAGAAATTAATCCCAAAAATACAAATTCCTAAGCAAAATCATCTGGACTACACAAATACCAAGTATAATGGCCCAAATGGAGAGACAAGAAAGCTGGTTATATTTTCTTAGGAGGAACAGAAGTAGGGAAAATGGAGAGAGAATAATCCCAAGTGGCCAAATCAATTTGGGGTCAGATTGCAAGAAAGACCAGCCCCTCTGTCACCCCTACTCAGGTTCAGTGTGTCATCTTATATTCAGAGTCACGTGGTAACCCTGTAAGTACCAAGCCCTGTGCTAGTCCCTCAAACTACAGACAAGAACAAGGCACGATCCTCGTCCTCAGAATCTAGAAGGAGAACAGACACATAAACATGTATTCACAGCAGTTACCTGAGGAAAGAGAAGATGTGTTATTCCCAAAGGGAGTGGAGGTCAGAACAGAGCAGACTTCCCTTTCCTGGACTGTGTCGAAGCCTGTGTTTACTTCTCAGACAGGATGCCCACTCAAAACCAGAATAGCCACCGCACATCTAGATGCCATGTCCTTCCCTGTTTCTTTGGTTATACCAACAGAACAAATCTGACTGACTTAGATAAAAAAAATAATCTATTTGAAGACTCTGTGATCATTCACGGAATACAAAACAAGAAAACAACAGCTAAAGGACTGAACTTGGACAAAGTTGGGACCAGAGAATCTCTAAGGTTTGAGATACCAGGCATAAATACCAGTTGGTCAGAGTACCACTGCAGAATCAACGGCTTCAACAGATTTTTTTTTTTTCCTATTCTTACATTACTCGGGGAAAAAAAAAACAGCAACCATTTGGATAAATTAAGGGTATAAGACCAACTAGTGTGCTTCTCTATTCTACAGGATGAGAAGAGAATTAGAGGTTGGATGTCCTGATCCAATATGGCTACACAGGCTACATGAGCCTGCCTGGGATTTTTACCCAAGAACTGTTTTATCAGTTTCCAAAGGCAATTTGTGGATCTACTGCATCACAGGAGTTCTGACTTACAAAATAGAAGGCTGTCCTTTTGCTCGATACAGTGACTCAGAAGATCCTGCAGGTAGCTCAGGAATCAGCACCTTAATAAGCAATGAAGTGGCTCTACAGCCGAAGGCGGATAAAGACCTTCTGAGGTCTATAAGTGTTGCATAGTAGCCACCACAAGGGGTAGGCTAAAATGCTTGCTCAGAACCAAAGTGTCATGAAAAAAGATGATTTCTTTGCCACATTTTTTGAGCTGCCTATGTTTAAGTCCATTATAACCATATTTTCAGACTTGAGGGAAACAGAACTGATTTCTTCCATGTACTTTCCTAATCCTGGATATCCCCTGATCTTGGAAATAACAAGCATGAGGATATAGCTAAGTCTCTAACTGTTACCTGGAAAGATCCTTACAGATACCCATGGGAATTCCAAGACATAACCAGCAACACTTGGAGGTCCCTGGTTTCAAAGAAAACCCAGGAATATCCCCCTTTTGAATTCTGGCATTTGTGCTGCATAACACTCATGAGGGCAAGCAGTGATCTTGCACCCAAACCTACCAGAGTCCCTACTGCATGTCCCACACCTAGAAGAGTAGCTGCTCCACATTAGGTTCTTTGTGCATTGTTGAAAGAAAAGGGGAGCCAAAGGAAGGGAGGGAAGTGAAGAGGAAGAACACTTCTGGGCCATCTATCAAAATTCCACCTTTTGGTACTTTTTTCTTTCAATCTGCTATTTAGTACTATTTCACCAAGACCCAGGAAAGCAGACCAAAGGAACCAATCTGGCCATAGCAGTCCCCTCCCTTTAGAAACAATATTTTCACCTGTGTCAGAGAGGCTTTATCACTCTTTATTAATACAAACAAATAAACCTCTATGCCTGAACCTCTTTCTTTAAATGACCCAGTTCCTAAAAAGAATTCCAAACCTAATCAGTGTTAGAGTATTTATCGTTCATGATTGCATGGAGAGGGGGTTAATGGTTAAGGGGGAAAAACCTTCTCTCTCTGTTTCTCCCTTCTGATTTAAGGCACAATGTAAATTGGAGGTGGGGTGGGGTGGGAGGGGGTAATTTCAAGGTACCAGTTTTCAGTGGTATCCAACTGATCTTTGCTGGATTGCAAATAAAAGAGGCTGTATCCTCAGGAGTGCTATTAGCACTAAGGTCTCTCAGCTCCTATTGTTAAAGAACATTCATTACCAGGCTCTCATATAAAATCCTGAGAAGGAAGCAAATATGAGTCTGCAATGTTCTCTGTAGTTCTTATGCAATTGCCTCTTGGGGCTAATTAGAGCTGCTTTTGTAATTCACCAGCTATAAATTCCTTCCAGTGCTCACTAGCACTGGGAGATTGGCCACCACAAGTCAGAGTTTTGTGCTGATACTGCAGGTCCACCCAGTGATCCAAAGTCAGTAGCAATCCTTCTGATGCCTGTGTTGAGTGTGTGTGTGTGGGGGGGGGGGGGCTCCTGGACATCTGCAGTGGCTTTCCAGTTCGCTAATTGTTTTCCTGTTCTCCATTGATCAGGTTAAAAGATAAGTTTTCCTACTATGTAAGGCAGCACCTAATTTTTCTCAGCTAATTTATTTTAAATTCATTTAGGACAGACTCCTTACCCCATGATGTCTACAGAGCTACAAAATCATTTCCTCATCTACCCTCTTGAATTTGATCAAGGAATGGGAAAAATGGCCATAAAGCTTTACAGTAATACTTTGACAGTCCAGACAGGGGAAACCAAGCCAAGCAAATTCCCAAACTGGAAAATAAATATTTTTTTTTAAAGATTCTTTTCTTCTAATGGAAGAAGGGGTACTTATCCAAAAGAATCTAACATCTAATAACATGGTCGAATGTACTGTTGTCATTGAACTTTCTGTAAAATATACGATTCTTTGCATGTTTTGCCTTTCCATGTAATTCTCTTAACAACCCAATGGAGAGAAGTATCTATTAATCCCATTTTACAAAACAAAACAAAATTTTAAAAGAAGAAAAAAAAAGAAACTAAGCTTAGGGTAGTTGAATAACTTGCCCAAGATAATGCAGCTGATAAGATTTGAACCTAGAGCAGGTCAACTTCAAAGCCAGAGACTTTTCTACATTATCTATATTCTAAAATCCCTTTGCTTTGACCTACCAAGCAGCTAAACCAGGAGGTGATTTAGGGTGTTAAAAAAGGATTCTTTTGCTCTCCAAAGGATTCTCAGTGGGGTTCCTTGAAATAGCAAACTCCCCTATTGTGCTGAAAATATAATTCAAGCTACAAAATTTCTATTTACAAGAAACATTTCTGCACCACATTTGCTGTGTAAGGCAGAACAGGGTTCTAACATAGCCACTTTCTTTCTTTCATGGAAACACGAAAGATATCATATGAGATAGCATGATTATCATATGAGGTCAATTATCATATGAGATGGTGTGAATCTAGTGACTGGCATAATGTGTGGGGCACAGTAAACATTCATAAATGCCACCTGCCATTACAATAATTTTTTCAGACATCTCCAAATGCAGACTATGATAGATTACAACAATGACCATAAATTCTTTCCCTTCCATCAAGAAATGAAATCTACTTCTTCACCCTTTGAATCTCAATTGGTCATACATTTTGCTTTGCCTGTTGGACGTTAGCAAATTTGATATAATCAGAGGCTTGAAAAGTACTTGAGTATTCTGGCTTTCCCACCTTCTAAGCTTGGAGCCCTGAGTCTGCCATGTGATTCAGTCCAAGATAGCCTGCTGGAGGGGAATGGAGATACCCCAGCCAGTAAGCATCCACAGCCTGGCTGCCAACCTGCCATCTTGCCAACCACTCGACAGGCAAGGGACACCATTCTAGATCATCCAGCAGATCTTCTAACTGATGGAAGTAGCATAAGAAAGCCAGTCACAATAGGCTAGGCCAGCCCAAGGCAGAACTAGGTAATGTATACAATTGTGAACTAAATAAAAGTGGGGTGGTTTTATGCCACAAAGTTAAAAGATGATATTTTACATAATAAAAATTAGTCAACATGAAGCCCTGATGCATTTTCTATCTGTGCATACCTAAGTCTTACAAATAGATGAGAAAATCCTAAAATGACATGGAGTACTGGCAAAGAGGGAGAACAAGGCATCCAAAGTGTGAATTGAGTTGCTTAAAACTTAAGGGACTCAGAAAATCACATTCATGGTTAGCATTCAGCTCTTCTCTCTCCCAGTTCACTGATCTTTCCACTACACCAATCTCTTTTCTCTGAATTTTTGAGCCTAACTGGACCAATTCCATGTTCCCATTGTAGTCTCCAGCCCTGGGGGAAGCAAGTCAATTGGAGTTTTAAGTTAATAATAAAGGAAGAATTTTTCCAGAGTGATTCTTCATTTCTCCTTCTCCCTTAGATCTCTTTTGCAGGTTACTCAAGTCAGCTAGCAAACTAGGGAGGGAGAGTGGATGAAAGGACAGACAGAAGCTACAGTAATGCTATATGACTACAGGGTGTTTTTCACCTTCAAAGCACATTGACCATAAATTACAGGATACACTTTCACAGCTCATATTTCTATATAATGTCTACTTTTGAGGTCCCTAGCAGAGGGGAATATGTTAGTTTAAAAAAAATGCAATAAAGAATGATGTATTCCCCCTCAGTGTGGAGGGGAAGGAAGTAGGACACTCAGGAACTATTGGTTTTGCTGGTCAGCGGTCAGATTAAGCACTCCACCTTCCTTGCAATAAAGAGCTGAGAAGGTCCTCTGACAAAAGGTGAGAAGGTCCTCTCCCTCGTCATAAAAGCATATGGAATACCCACCCCCCAAACCAATCAGGTTTTCAGGTCCAATGCCCACTTTCAGAAGCTACTGTTCGGGGAGAGGGGAGATGGGTACTCACCATTCTAAGCTAACCAAAAATTTAAACACCTACCTATTGTCCATCCAACAGTAAAATTGCCATAAATAGTACATAATGGACCATAATTAATAATGTAAACTCCAGCACCACGTGGTTTATCTCAGTAACCATACATCACAATATTAAGATACTCTTCTATTTTGGAAGAATGTTCTGCAGAATCTTCTGCAGTCCAATGTTATTATTTGAGGAGTTTTCTTTTTCACTTTTTCTTGTTTTATTTTTATTTTTGTTGACACATAACAATTTCACACATTTGTGGGTTACAATGTGCTGTTTCTATACAGGCATATCCTAGGGAATGATCAAACCAAAGTAATCAGTAGACTCATCACCTAAATATTTATCATTTCTTTGTGGTGAGGATATTCAAAATCCTCTGTTTTAGCTATTTTTAAATAAGTATATTACTATCATCATCATCATCATCATCATCATCATCATCCATTGATTATAGTCATCCTACTGTGCAAAATAGTACATAAGAACATATCCTCCTATCTAACTAAAACTTTTTATCTGTTCAACAATCTCACCTCATCTTCTCCCCGCCCCCCAGTCCTCCCCAGGACTGTAAAATGTCTGATAACCAACATTTTACACTCAGTTTCTATGATATTGACTTGAAAATTCCACATATGAGTAAGGTAATGTAGTATTTGTTTTTCTGGCTTATTTCACTTAATCTAACATCCTCTTGGCTCATCAATGTTGACACAGATGATGAGATTCCATTCTGTTTATGTCTGAATAGTATTCTATTTTGTATACATACCACATTTTCTGTAACCATTCATAAGTTGATGAACACAAAGGTTAATCCCGTATATCAGCTACTATGAATTCAACAATCTGATTTCATTTTATTTGGATATATTTCCAGTAGTGGGATTGGTGGATTGTAGGATAGGTCTGTTTTTAATTGTTTGAGGAAGCTCCATACTGTTTTCCATAATGGTTATACTAGTTTATATTCCCACCAACAATTTTAAGAGTTTACCTTTCTCCTTATACTTTCCAGTATTTATTGTTTTCTGTCATTTTAGCAATGGCCATTCTAACTGGGGTGAGGTGATTCTCATTTGAATTTGGTTTGAATGTCCCTAACAATTAGTGACACTGAACATTTTTTCATATATCTTTTGGCCATTTACACATCTTTTTTTGAGAAATTCGGGTCCTATGCCTACTTTTTAATTAAGTTAGTTGTTGTTGTTTGGTATTATTACTGTAATTTTTTAATAAGCTGAGAATTTGCCTTCTCAAAAGCCTTTGAATGGGAGAGAGAAGCCACTCAAACAGCATAAAGAGGATCTTTTTCTTCCCACCCAGAAGAAACATCTGATCCAGCCGGGCTCAGGGAGTGGCTGAAGGGATGGTCAGGGACCCTGGGCCTAGACATCAGTACAGAGTTCTCAGGTAGACTTGAAGAGCCTGCTCTGTTTGACAGTCCATCCTCCAGTTGGGAGGTGGCCATGGCTGTCATTGTGAATAGTCTGGACAGGGAACCATGCCAGGACATCCCAGCATATGGTCATGTGAGCCCCCTCTGCCTGCTCTAGTGATCTCTGGGCAGAGAAGTCTTGTGTACCCGCCCCCTGACACACACACAGCTCAAACTGAGCCACCTCCTCTGTCAATAGCCACTGCTTTGTCTCATTTGCCCGTGTCTCTCCCATTCTGCCTTTGTTCCGCATTCTAAAGAACTCATCTGTGCTGCCTCCTTGTTGACAATGCCCACCCTTCTGTGTTGGCCCAGCCAGGACACACAACACTTTGGGTTCCCTCCAGAGAAAATCAAACCAAAACTTGAGGTCCTGGCTTCTGTGATCAGGAGAAGCCAATTTGCCCCCCACACACAGAACCCACTACCCTTGCTTCTTCTTCTGCCTGTGGTTTATCTTTTGAGATCCCTGTCCCTGAAGCAGCACCTGGTATGGGACCAGAACCTAGATGGTACCAATGTCACTACTCATGGAGGTAGAGAAAAGTGGAGGCCTAAAGAACATTAGAAATCTTGATGCTAATACAGGGGCAAAGGCACAAACCCACTCGGCTTCTGACAAGAATCCCTGTCTCTGGAAGACAGAGTGGATATGATCAAAGCACAGTAAATGTATGGATGGAAATCCCATGGTGAAGTCCATTAATTTGCACAATTAATGTATGTTAATAAATTAATTTTTAAAATCAAAAACCTCCCCATCTCCTAGTGATAATAATTATTATGGGAAAGGTATTGGGAGTATTTGATACAGTTATCAAATCATGGTTCTCACAGTGCTCTTTAGCCACTGAGTGCCATATCAGCCAATAGAGTCTACCAAAAAAATTAAAGAATTACAACAAACAACTAGGGAGCTGTTTGTTGTAATTCTTTACAACAAATGGGGCAAAGAATTTGTGACAACATATGGCACTTTGAGGACATTTTTAGATCATATAAACAATCCAAGATAATGGGCATGTAAGGGCATGTAAGTACATATATACCATATATAATAAGATGAACATAATATATACTATAGTACAGATACAATAATGTAATATAAGCATAGGTATACATTATGTATATGTAATTTAGTGTATACAGTTCAGTTGCAGAAGTAAAAATATATTTTTTATTTTTATAGTACATGCCACTTTTTAAGTAATTTATAGATATAATTTATTATCTCATTGAGGAGATAATAAGAGATAATGATCTTGTGCCACCAAAACTATGAAACCTTAGTATTATGGTGACAAATTCTTCACATGGTCACTTTACTCCAAATAATCAGTCTAACCCTATCATGATAATTCTACCTCTTACCAATTAGTGGTCAAAGAATGGGGTTGACATTTGATTCCAGACCATGAGAAATCATATAAGTCTCCTGGGGATGCATATCTCCTCCATGAAAGGAGAAAGCCAATAAACTGTCTTCCCTCTGGTTCTGGGTAGCTAGATGACCTGAGCTCCTGAGGCCATAAAGGACAAAACCAACGTGTTGAAGAAGGCATAAACTAGTTCTGAGGAAGCCAGAGCTGTCACAAATGTGTCACAATCTGTATCTGTGGGAAATACGATTTGTTTCTTCCTTAATTGCTTATGTCAGGGTTTTCTACTCTTGGGCCAAAGTATCTAATTTGATGCAGGATCCAATTCCTAGACTACATGGAGGCCCAGGCAGCCATCTCCTGGGGAGACAGGTTGTCTTAGAACCTTGCATTCACTCTTTCTCTTTTTGCACTTTAATCGTTTTCTTTCCCACCTGTTTGCCATTTCCGTTGGTTATGATCTCCAGCATGGATGGGCAGTCCCTAAGTATACTCCCTATTGCTGACTAAGAGGAGGGAGAGGCACCATATTACAACATAAAGGAGGAGAGAAGAGGTCATTATCCTGATATAATTCTGCGTGGAATGTCCAAAGCACCGTCAGGTAACATCAGGCTGTGGGTAGTGACTAGTCCCTTGCTAGCCCACTTCCTCTATTTGATTATGTTAAACATGAGTTCTGTCTGCTTCTGGGGTGGGGTCACCTTGTAAAAAGGTTTCTTCTATTCCCTTAGCTCTGGGAAGGGGCAAGGTAATGGTGGGGGTGGGGGAAGGGGGCAGCATCCAGCCACCTAAGAACTTCACAGAAAAATCAAACTCCTCATGGAAGTTTTTTTATAAATATGACTAAATTAACCTAATCTCAAGAAGAAAACTAACATAATTTTTTTTTCAGTCAGAAATTATCAAGACAGAGTTAAAGACATTTAACATTATCTGTTATCATGTTCTGTCTGGAATCAATTTTCCCTGAGTCATGCATTCTAGTAAGAGATTCTTGCTCTCCTCAAGTTCTCTGGAGACTTAGAAAGAACAGACCCTAAAGCAATGTGTTCAGGGGCCAACTGGAAATTTTTAATGACATGTACAACAAGACGTTTTGGTCCCTGTAGGAGCTAAAAGTATCATTTGAATTTAACAACTTTGGGAACTTGTTGAGGCTGTTATAACTATAGCAGTCACTATTGGAGTTGAGACAATCCAAGATAATGGGCATGTAAGGGCAATTAATAGAGGAGCTCCACATTTTCCCCTGGGGGACTTTGTGAATTGGGATAACCAATCTGAGAATGTCAATGAGGGTCCAGAAAGTTGGAATTATTTAGACCTACTCATAACTTAAAGATAACACTTCTGGGCACTGCACAGCCTCCAAGCATCCTTCCTGCTTCAGCCCTGTCTCATCTGTAGGAATGGGAGGGAATAGGAACAGAAATGTCAAGTCACAAAGAAGGCAAGCATTTAACTGAGTTCTCAGACTCTGAAGTCTACAATCATTGGGTCACAGAAAGCTCTACCCATTCCTTGTCAGATTGTTCTCTAGGATAAATAAATTGAGGATTGGATTTACTCAGCAAGAGATATTTTCCTGGTTTGTTGTCTACACGTGGGTTATTTGCAGAAGCAGAATTACAAAGAGACCAGTATCCCAAAATCTATCCAAAAGACAGAGATATACCAGCCCCAACTTTCAGATTTAGGAATACTTCCAGAAATATTGACAGGATATGTGGGCATTTTTTAACATTAAGTTGGTATTTTAGAAGTGGGGTGCAGGGGACTTGACTCACTGATAGAGTATGTGTGAGATCCTAGCCTGTGTGAGGGTCCCTATCCCTAATTTTTTTTAAAAAAGGGCATTTCCAGTACCTTCTGCTGATAACCATGAGTAAAAGAAGAAACAGTTATTCTCTGTCCCCAAACACAGCTTTCACACAGCAGCTCTGTCTTCTGAGAGTTGGGAGCTCTTCATTATCCTTATGTGAGTAAAATTCTGAAAACAGTCAGAGGTAATGAAGCCACTACAATGGACAACTCTTCAAGAGGAGAAGGGTGAAAGTCAGGACAGAGAGATGCAGGCTCTGCTGGTCAGAAATCTCATCAGAAGCTATCAGCAGGAACAAACTCTGTTGATGAATCAATCAAGGGAAAAGAAGGCTACCAGACCACAGTTAGAACATCTCTCTTCATGCTTCAAATGCTCTGGTGGGGGTGGGGGAAGCCACTCAAAACAGATGCAGGCAGGAATCCAGCCTGGTGAATGTTACCTTGGGTGCCTTGCTTCCATTTATAGCCTCACAGTTGCCTCAGACTCTCCCCACTGAGTTCTCTACAGTAGAAACCACAAGATTCAAGGCGAGAGATCACACTTGTGACAATAAAGTCTCCAAGAATGATGGTCAGTATGATTTAGAGTAACAGTGGTTGCTGTAACAAATAAACCTATAAATAAATAGTAAAATTACAATAGAAGTGTACTTCTTATTCATATGACAGTTCTTGGCAGATAAACAATCATTCCATGTGGTCATTCAGGGAGCCAACTGATCACAGATTTTTCAACATGTGGCTTCCAAACTCACCTTGAATGTCCTCTCCATTCCAGGTAGTTAGGAAGAGCAAGGACTGCTTGGGGGTTTGTAATCAACCTTTGGAAGTGATCTACATCATTCACTCCCCAGTCCATTAGCCAAAACTCAGTCCCATGACCACACTGAATGCAGGGGAAGCTGTGGGATATAGTTGACCCTTCCCTAAAAAAAAAAGAAAAGGCAGTTTTTTTACAGTCAGTGGTCTTTGCCCAAGTCTAAGGACAATAATCTGCCTAAAATTCCTATTTCTTTCCATTTTGGAGTGCTTTTAAGAGAAAAGCCCTAAGCAAATATTTCAGAATCCAATTTCTTTTGTCTTATGTCAATGGAACAGGAGAAAACTATGAAGGTTAAGTTCTTTCCACCTTAGCGTCACCTAATTCATTGTTTCTTAAAATCAGCACTTGGCTAAAGAGGTCAAATTTCTTTCAATATCCAAATACAAACAACTTTAAATTCTTTTTCATAACAAATTAAAAATACACCACAAAATGCACATATCTATGTCCGACCATACTGGAAAAATAAAAATCAAGTACAAAAAAAATGGTATCATTCAAACATAATAATGGCATTTATCTATTCAGGTAAACACCATAAACCTGATGCAGGTTTGACAAGATATAAAGGGGAGAGGTCAGATGGAACATTTTTTTTTTCTTCTGGAACCATGGAGGATTATTGTTCTTTTCAATTTTCAGCATATTTCTCATAGAGAAAAAAAGGTTTAGATTTTGGAAAACAGACAAGGGTCCCTGAATTCAACTTCATGGCTTCAGCCTTCCCATCTATAAATATGGGAGTAAAACTAAGATAAATAAGATATTACAAAGCACTCAACACAGTGTCAACTCTACTGTAGCTTCATAGATGCTAGAATTCATGGTGGATCCAGGGAAGCAGAAATGGCTATGAGAAGATTCCATCTTTGGAATTTGACAAGGTGTAGGGGAAATGTAGAGTAAAATACAAATAAGGAACAACGATGAAAGGCTCTTCCGTGACCCTTTCTGCAAATGACAAATTCCTATTGGTCTTTGAAAATAATTCCTCCAGAGAGCTTCTGTGATCCCACCTGCCTGGGGATCCTAAACTGTGCCCATTCATAGCCCATCCTCTGACACATGTCTGTCACTGTCCCAAGGGATGATGTCCCTCATCACAAGGGAGCCCTTTGTTTTTATTCTTATCATCAGCATGGACTTTTCTAGGGTGGGACTGTGTCTTATTTGTCTCCTTGTCAGCTCTCCACACATCTGGCACATAGTAGACCACCCATGAGTCAATGAATGAATGTTCAAGGCCAGAGCTGCCCCAGCGATGTTTGGACAGTTGTCAAGATATTTGTGCTCCGTGTAGTACTGCAGATCTTGGGGTAGGAGAGAAGCAATGTTCACCCCCAGTCACTGGCTTTTTCCAAACCAATCATTAAAGTCCCCATCAGAAAGCTTTTAACCAAGACATCTGACATCTTCCAAAGGATCTGTGGAATAAGACTGGCAGGTAGATTGAGGAAACCAAGGAGGATCAGAATATCACTGTTCCTTTTCATTGACACTATTAGGAAACACTCTGGTTCAATGAAAATAATACATATAAATGTATGTACATTGAATGGAGTTAATTTTTTTTCCTTTTCACTCAACACTGAAATAGGGTTATTTTCTTAATAGCTTGTGGCAGCTTGTTTTCGATAGCAGCTCTTTAAATTGAGCTCATACGGTAATAATTTACTTCTGAGCAACTGAAGCAGCTCGGAAAAAAAAAAAAAAGACTAGATGAAAGAAAAGAGGAAAAAGGCATTGGCCAGAGGAGCCATTGGGTTCCCCCCACCTGTTCTTCTTGACATTATTTATCATTAAAGCACAGTATCTTTTTTCCAGACCTGGAAGATTCAAATGAAGACTAACAAATCACACAGTAAACCAGCAATAAGCTGAACAATTACTCCAAGCTAGAAGATGTATTTCTTATGGGAAATGTGATTTGAATTGCTGAGGTTTTTAAATTCACCTCAGGATGCTCCTGGGCCATGCTGCCAGTAACAGGAAAATTCCAAGCTATTTGGTATTCTCTCCCAAGTGAGCTGGGCATCATTAATATATGATCACTGTTTTTATTTAACATTCAGCGAATATCCATAGGGGTTAGGCACTGCTCAGATTCCATTAAAGTCACTCCTGTCTTCAACCTGTTTGCACCCTGGAATGTGAAGGAGAATGTAATATCTTGGAGACATGTGATGACACTTGACATAGCTTGCAGGCTTTGGTGGGCTCAGCTACCTACATGGGAAGGGACATTTCTCTCCCCCAAAGAGAAGTGACTCCAATGCTTAAGCCATGTCACAGGTGGATACCAAGGCCAGGCAGGCAAGGTATCCTCAGCCCCTGAATTATTACAAGTCGACAATGATGTGGTGTCTTACATTAGTTTCATGTGAGGAAGACAACACTTATTCCCATTTTATTTTTTGTTCTGGCAGATAAAATAACTGGTGAGGTGAGTGTTTGGCCAATAGAGGCAGCAAAACAAGTCAATGTAATGAAAAAATGAAAGAGCGGATAGATAGTATACCAGAGCTAAGCAGAGGAGGAGAGATGACCACTTGTCATGGTGTCAAATAGCTATTCAGTAACAAAGGCCATCCCTAAATAAATTCCTAAAAAGCTACTCCATCAACCTCCCGCTTCCTGCCCACCATGGCTGACTCCTACCAGTACACACACATTCCAGATAGAAAAGAATCAACGTTAAGATTTTTAAAAGGAATTAGGAAAAGAAAAGTAGCAGTTTGTAAGACTTTTATCCATATATTTGCATTTCTTGTTGTGTGGAACTTCTGGGATGGCAGAGCCATAGTTGTTCTCTGAGGTGCTTCGAAAATGAGCATGAAGAACCAAAAGTGGTCTGGCTTAATTGTCTCTGGGTCTCTTCTCATGCAAACTCAAAAATAACCCAGAATAGTTATATCTAGAATTTATCTCATTAAAAGCCCTGGAGTAATCAGAACAGAGTGTTTCAGAAAAAGGTTTTTATCTCGTTCTGTTTTGTTTTGTTTTTGTTTTGTTCTGTTTGGTGTCTTTCAGAAAACTCTGAAAAGATAGTCTGTCTCACTGAAATATGAAAATGTAGAAAAATAATGGATGGATCATGGGGCAAAGCTGGAGGAAGGCAATGGGCTTCTTTCTCGTTACATAAAGCCCTCAATCTCCCCTCCTCCAGATCTAGAGTTTGTCTTTCCGTTGGTTCCTAGATATCTGCTGAGGTCACTTTGGTTTTGAAAGTCAAACAAAACTGACTGGATCCCATCTCACATGCTCTGGGAAATCCATGCCTATCTGAGATTTTGTGATTTCCCTGCAGCTTTTGTTCTCAGTCTCATGAGTCCATGATGACTGGCAGCTCTGCCTAACTCATTGTGCTCTCTCTCCCCTTTCCACTTCATTCTGCCTCCTGCTCACCCAGGGGTGTAACACCTTGTCTTCTTCAAAGCACCATTACTACAACATCATGTGATATGTATATACCTTTACTGACTCTTCAGAGCAAAAGCCAGTGATTATTAAATTGCATTAAAATACAAGCGAGCAGACAGACCTGATTGTTAAACAGCCCTTGATTGCACAGTGGCTCCACAATATCTGTGTGCCCAGGACTCATCCCCCTGACTTCTGGGCTTTTCTCCTCAAGCCCACTGGAGGCTTGTTTGTTGTGGTGCTATTTATCCTCCCAAATACTTTTCACATCTATCTATCTATTTAAAAGGCTATTTCCAGCTCCCCAAGGTTCTGGACTTCTGGAAAAAAAAAAAGAAGAAGAACAGAAATGTCAAAAAAGAGTTATTCTTAGACCTTCCCCCACTTCCTGAGAATCTATAGGCAAAGGTCTGTGAGGGACCCTTAGACCTCCATCATTGCTCTTCGGGAGGAGATTGAGAAAGAACATCCCAACTCCTTTCTTTAAAGTTTCATTGAAGCATAATTGAAATACAAATAATACACAATGTAACAGAGACATACACCCATGATAATACCATTATGTTCAAGTACTAATATTTTAAAAAACATTCTACTCTAAAATATAAGGAAAGGGTGTCTTCCAGTCCACCTGCAGAGTGCATGCAGGTGGTCTGTTTTCAAAGTCACTGGTGAGCTGTGGGGAGAAGGGGCTCCAAAACTTTCCTTGTCCCTGTGTGTTAAGAGTAGTTAACAAGAGATCTATGCTCTTGACATATTTTACAGAATACAATACCATATCGTTACCTATAAGGCATCAGTTTGTACAGCAGATCTCTAGGACTTATTCTTCATTCATAACTTAAACTTTATATTGCATTATTGCTTTTCAGTTTTTAAAAAAATTTTTTTAGTTGTAGATGGACACAATATCTTTATTTATTTTTTATGTGGTGCTGAGGCTCAAAGCCAGTGCCTCACACATGCTAGGCAAATGCTGTACCACTGAGCCACAACCCCAGTCCCTGATTTTTATTGTTTTTTAAAAAAGGGCAGTTCAACTATAGTTTTTCCCTAGTATACCAGAGGGTTCATTCCTAAAGCAATAAATTTCCCTGTCAACCATACAATTCCCAATTCCCTCATTCAAATTTTCATGATTTGGTGCCTTAGCCTTATTCCATGCCTTCTCTGCTCCCAGTCTCTCTCTCTTTTAATTTAATCTGACGCTAACAGATGCATCTTCTAAAAACCTGCTTCCATCCAGTCACACATCCTCCTCCCCCTCTCAGACACCTTCCGACGCTCCTCACTGCCACTCACATTTGCAAACACATTTTCAAAACTTGATTTTTCTAAAGAAAAATCTTGAAAAGCACGAAAAAGTGTCTCAATAGATCACCAAAAGAGAGTCAACGCTGATCAAAAAGTAAAGCTACAATTCATGCACCATTAAACAAGAGCTGTTATGGGCACAGAGGTCAGGAAATCCAGTTATGTTTCCCATGCATAACAATAATTAACACAAGAGATTCGTGGTACTTCACATGCTTGGAACACTTCATAGACATAGGCTAATTAATTACACAGATAAAGATATTGCAGGTCTTTCTTTTGATATCAGTGGGTTCATTAAATTCTCCATTTGGTTAACAAAGTAATTTCCTGGCTTCTGAATTCCTGAGTAGAGTGGAAAGAAAGAACAGTAGAAATGTCAAACAAGAGTTAGCCTTAGTCCTTCCCCCACTTCCTGACAATCTATAGGCAAAAGTCTGTGAGGGACCCTCAGACCTCAATCATCACTCTGCCTGACAGCCCATGTGGCTGTTACCCTGTCACTAGAACCCTGAGTATGGACACACCTCATCCACCAAAGCTACCCCTGCCCGGGTCTCTGCAAGAGGGGTGGAGATCTTCCAGGGGGTAATGAATTCAGGGTCTTTCTGCAACAGCTCTATATGCTTTGCACCCCAGATTTTCCCTTCCTGCCCACATACAGATTTTTGCTAGAGCATTTAACATTCTTCTGTCAACTCACTCAGGAACCCTGGGATGGAATGCAAAATTTTGGACATCCTGCTCTGCTGTGGCCCATGAGACAGGAAGCTCCAGCCCTACTGGGGAGCTAGACCCATAGAATCTAGCTTACCTACTAGACTAGAACTGAAATATTTACACATCCCTAAAGAAACTACTGGAGACAATCCCCACCACCATTGCCTAATTACCAATTGGTGTAACAAAAGCACCATCCATTTTATCACAGGTAGAAGCATCAGTGGAACTGTTTGAATTACACCAACTTTCATGCAGCTCTGCCCTAAGAGCCAACATACTATTGTAGGATGGCTTGAACTCTGTAGCCCATGGAAACTAGGTTCAAATCGTAAGTCTTCCAGGATGAAAGGAACAAGCAAATTTGGAAATACCTGGCCTATGGTGACTACTGAATAGAGGTATTTGTTTAGTGCCATTAATTCAGTTTTCCTTACTATTACAGTAGTCAGGGCTGTGTTCAAATCACTCGTTGTCCTAAGGTAACACAAACTGAAACAGAAATTTTGGCTAGGAGTATTAAGAATTGGTTTTATTTTATTTCCATTGGGGAGAGAGAGAGAGAGAGAGAGAGAGAGAGAGAGAGAGAGAGAGAAGAAAATAATTTCCACAAAGTCTTCTCCAAAATTTCAATATCTATCCTGAAAACTCCCAAGTTTCTACTCTTTTCCAATATAGCTCCACAGTCACCCATTTGGTCCTTGGATGTTCTGAAAATGTCAGAATTTGACTCTTGGTTACCCTCTTCCAAACTCCATTTTTGTTCTGGAAAGGAAGAAATGGATACTCTTTTAACATTCCCCCTGTACCCTCTGAGAACAAGAGGCCATAAGTAGATTGAATGTCTGAAAACTAGTAGGAAAAGCACATCGTAGGGGAACCTCACTCCCTGCTAGGGCAACAGCTCCTGAGGAGATGCTGGGGGTGGGAGCACAGAGAGAAAACTTTCCTCCCCTTCTGGCTCCACTGAGAGTTGTAGAGTGACACGCCACTGGGCCTGTATTCAAGGGCAACTTAACAGCCTTGTGTGGCAAGGTTTCTCATTCTTTCCAACTGGGACAACTCAACAAAGATTCAAATCAGATCCAATGAGCTCACACCCTCGTTCCAAACCGTTAGACGGTAGGAAAAGAGTTGTTTTTCTCCTCTTCCCTCCTTCCGAGAGAGTCAGGGACTATCAGAGAGCATTACCTGAGTTGGAGCAGCTGTAGTCTGGGTGCTGGGGACTAACCTCGTTCAAAGAAGGAAAGGATGAAGCCAGAGCCATGAATGAGGCCACAGCTGAGGGCAGGAGCCTCTGAGAATTCTTCCCTCATTCCTGAGCTTCCTGAGAGATCCACAGACAAAGGAACACCCACTGTGTTTCTTTTCTTCCCAGAAATGCAGCTAGGCTCCGTTTCCCAGCATTCCCTACAGCCAGGGGAGGCCATGACTGAGTTCTGTGTGGACGGGAGTTAGGCGTGCTACCTCAGGCCTGATCCGTAAGACCACGCTCACGCACGCTCCTTCTTTGTCTGTGAACCAAAGGAGGATCCAGTGGAGGTCTCAGAGGCCTGGCTTCCTGAAGGACTGCATGGAGCACAGGGGCACCCTTCCCCACCTGATGCGGATCTGTGACTCGAATGAGGATGAGCCTCAGCTGTGTTCAGCCAAGGAGATGGGGGTTTGGGTAGCAGAGCACCTAGCACACCCCAAGGCAGACCTTTGCTCTTTGTAATCTCACCACTTAGGAAGGGGCCGTGTCCTCCATGCCCTTTCTTCTCACCCCTCCTGCGAACCCTTGTTGTCTCTCCACTGCTCATTAGCACTTCTACCTCAGCCTGCACTGAGAAAATTCAGGAAGATGAAATTTAAATCAGTCAATTTTTCCCCTTGTTAGCAGCTCTGGTCTTAAGACAAAGCAAAAAATAATAATAATAATAATAAAAGTTCAATGGAATCAGGGAGGAGGTTAAAATTATTGCTGAAAATGAGGCTTGAAAATCATCTGTGGATTTCAGTTTTTCAATGCTCTCTCTTCTTTTAATTAATCAACGGCCGACTCTGCTGCCAGGGAACACAGACTGGAGGATCATGCCTGCCTACACATTTGTCTGTTCTCCTTCTGGGCAGTATGAGTCCACACTCCCCATGAAACCTTTCCAACGTAGACAGCCACTAACGATGAGTAGATGTCTCCACATGTCATAGCTGCCTCAGCTTTAAAGCAACGGGTCACAGAATGCCATCAATGACTGAAGGGCTAGGAATCGTTTGGTCCTATTCAGTCATTTTTCATAGGAATAAATCAAGATCCCAGAGAAGGAAATTAATTTTTCCACAGTCACACAGCAACATCAAAGACCAGACCTCCTGCCTCCCAAGTAAAATGTTGGAAATACGTATTTCAAAAAAATACAGAGGAGATGACCAAATAAAGTTTAATGTTTATTAAAGGGCAGGCAAAGATAACCCTACAATATCAAAGCATCTGGAAAAGAGCCTGGCATCTCTGCAAAGAGTATATTATTCAAATATCCTTGGAAAGAAGGGAGAGAGGGAAGGAGGGGCAAAACTCTCTGATTCTCAATGCAGCTACCCTGTGAGGTCCTGGCCCCTGTGTCACTTCCCTGGGGTCTCTGGCAGATGCACCATGGAGTGGTCCTTCTCATATAGACCAGGTGCTGAATCTCGAATGCAAGAGCAGGACCGGGCCACACTGTGGATTTGAATGCCCCCAACATTATTATGCATGTGAAAATTGACATCAGGCACACCTTGAACCAGAGATGACATTCCAGAAGCACTCTCTGTAGGATGCATATGGATGAGGACACAGGACTCAAGGCAGATTGGCAGGTTGGAATGGAGATTGCAGCTAAGGGATTTGTGTCCTGCCATTCTCGAGTCATTCTTCAAGGTGAAGCAAACCAGGTACTCCCCAACATACCCAAAAGACCCTTGCCATAATTAAGCTTCTCCTCTTGTCAGAAAGATTTTTACAAAGAGTTATCAGCAGGATGTCTAAGGAGAACATTGTGGTTTGAAGCTTCCTCTTTCTTGTAAATGACAGGTTTACAGACAAAAGGTATGATAGAGTCTGCAATCAAGCTTGTTGTGCAAAAGGTATCTCTGGGGCTGGGGTTGTGGCTCAGCGGTAGAGCACTTGCCTTGCACGTGTGAGACCCTGGGTTCCATCCTCAGCACCACAAAAAAATAAATAAACAAATAAAGATATTGTGTCCATGTATAACTAAAAAAAAAAAATTTTAAAGATATCTCTATTTTCTTGGTAAAAACTTGTTAAAACTCTGGCCTAAGAATATGGTACAAAGGTATGTTCCCTCCCACTGTCATGTAACTATCCCACTGAGTAGAAATCTAAAAAAATTTCCAGACTCAGGGTCCAGGGTCCAGAGATTTTTAGGCATTAGCCCTCTAGACCACTGTAGCTTAAGTAAACCTGCTTCCTGAAAATTACTTGGGTGTCCAACCTCATCAAAGGGTCAATACCAGCAGCTGTTTTTTTTTTTTTTTTTAAAGAGAGAGTGAGAGAGGAGAGAGAGAGAGAATTTTTTAATATTTATTTTTTTAGTTCTCGGCGGACACAACATCTTTGTTGGTATGTGGTGCTGAGGATCGAACCCGGGCCGCACACATGCCAGGCGAGTGCGCTACCGCTTGAGCCACATCCCCAGCCCAGCAGCAGCTGGTTTTTAACCCAGGAGAAACCACCTCATTTAAACCCACCCTGACCAGACTTGACTGGACCCTATGATTACCGAAGTCACGGGCCTGTGTTTATACTCCAGGAATAAAACCAACCCAGAAGCTACAGCAGATTCTGGTAACATTGGCTACTCTAAGCCTTGAATCAAGTTGTGCTTGAAGACTGTTCAGTTACATTAACCAGAATCTTCTCTCTTTTTATTCCCAATTGAAGTTGGGTTTTCTGCTGCCTGAAATACTGCAACAGAGGGACCCTAACTGATTCGGGTAACCTCTTCTCTGACATCCTCCACTCAGTAAGTGGGATTCCAAATGCAGTAACTGAACAGTCACTTAAAATTGATGCCTGGAATCTACGTTTGCTATTGTTGCAAACATGTCATAATATTGGCTAACGAAGTCAATTTCCTCATTATTATAACTATAATTGACAAGGAAGAAGGAGTTGATTTACAGAGTAGAATTTGTCAAATATCATGCATGGGTCTACTCTCTGTCCTGGGCTCCGAATTTTATGTATAATAATAATAATAATAATCCTCATGCACACACACACAAAAAAAAACTGGTTAGGAAATTATTATTATTCCTATCACATGGATGATCAAATTGGCTAACAATAGAACATGCAACCAAAGTATTTGCTTTTACACATGAATAAATACCAACAGAGACTCCAGACTCATGGTGCAGAGACTTGAACAAGAATCACCAGAATGCTCAGTTATTTTTGTTACTTGAATGTGCCAAAGTATTCACAGGAGCACCGACCTACCACCTCAGTTCACTGTTCACAAGAGTAGAAAGATGTTACCTGAACAGAAATGTGGAGTGACTACCTAAAAACAAGAGTTAAAATCCGTTTAATAATGTGTCTGGAAGCACCAATATGGCAGAGCCAGGGTACAGGCTCCCTCACACTCTGGTCCAGTGAGACACCATTTTGGAAATGAATACTTTATAAATACTGACGAAGGAGAACACTGTGGTCCCCATCTTCACCCTCTACACAGTAGCATTTTGTACCACTGGTTGCCACCTCCTGGCTTGAGTGTCCTTTATTACAGAAGAATAACAATTGTGCAATAGAAGCAGAACTACATTTGCTCAGAGTACTTCACAGATCTGTCTACTGCTTTCTCTCAAGGAATGTATGGTCTAGGAGGAGCCATGCAATAAACAGATAGTTACACCAATAAATTATAATAACTGCCATGCCCTAGGTGGTTGTATATCTAGGAGAGACGGAATGACAAGGAGGATCCTAGGCAATGCCACCTGCCCTTAGATGATGTGAAGCCTAACGTCTATCTTGCTGGGGAAGAGGTGCGTGGGTAGTAGAGAGCAGATTGAGCCACAAGTCAATACTTAGTCAATATTAAAACAAGACTTTCAAGGCAATTGTCATTTTGAAAGAAGAATTTGCTTTACTTTGTTGGCTTCCAAGGGGGTTGAATTGTACCACATGCCAAAGGAAAAGAGAATACAATGAACTTCTATTCTTCCCTCCCCCTATTTCTTCATTCTTGAGAGTGAAAAGTCTGATATCAATAAATCTCGGTATAGAGAAGAGAAAGAGACAAAAAAAGCAAAGAGAAACATATGTCCTGACTTTCCTCCAGGATAAAATCCCAGAAAGTTTGTACACATGAGAGGTCAACAGAGCTGGCAACCAACTTCTTAGGTCAGAGCTTGAGGGAGGCTGCAATGTTGGGGACTATTCAGTGTGTCACAGTCAAAAATGGCTTTGGAGGGATAATGTAACATTAAGGGAATTCTCTAAATACATGTCCTGAGTTTCCAGGCTTGATTCCTGGAGGTCGATATGTGTTCCTCCGGGATCACAAAAGACAGAGTGTCATGATGAAGGGGCATGGAGATGACAAGGACACTAGTGAACCAACTGAGTTTAGAAGAACAAAGAAGTTATTGAGAACCAAGACTTTGCAATAATAAACTGATGTCAACATTGGAAAATAAGATGAGGGCAGCTCTAACCAATAGTCACCTCCCTGGGACTCAAGAACCAGCCAAATTATCCACTTAATGCAGAGGCCCAACAAGAACTCAGGGATAGCCTACAAGACTCTAGAAATGCATTTGAGGGTCTCTCTCCCCATGAGAACATGTAATATTTCCCCCTCAAAAAAATACCTAAGTACCATCCTGGGAAGGACAAAGAGGAAAGAGAAGATCAATGAGAGCTGGTTTATTTCCAGAAAAATACTCAAAAATATTTTTAAAATAGAGACCGAGAGGGCTACCTGGCAAAAGCATTTCGTTATCTTGAGCAGTAAATAGGACAAGAGTCAAGGGCTCATCATTAGCATTAGAACAGTTATAGAAAAATAAAGAAGTTACGCTGACACTTTGCAGATTCCTGTTAACTGTGTGCATATGCATGCCCACTGCTGATGTCACCAAACCTCTGCCACTTAAAGAAAGTTTCCAGCACCAGAGAGGGCCAGCTGATTCGTTTCATTGTGCTCTAGATTTTTCACGCCTTCTGGCATGCTCCATGTTGCCACTCCAAGGATCTCAAGTCATTTTTCTTTTATTCTTCTTATGTTTAAAGAGAATGCTTCAATTGTGTTCAGATTGGATACATGGGTGTTAAATATTTTGAGTCCTGGATTTCTCAAAAGTATCTTTAATGGAAAGTTTGGATGCAGGCATACTATTTGAGGCTTGTCGTTATTTGGAATATATACACACATATATGTCATCATTCTTTTTATCATTTTTTTAATTTGCTCTTTTTAGGTGTACATGATAGTACAGTGTATTTTGCACATTACACATACATGGAGTATAACTTATTCTAATCAGGATCCCATTCTTGTGGTTGGACATGATATGGAGTTACACTGGTCGTGTATTCGTATGTGAACTTAGGAAATTTATGTCTGATTCATTCTACTGTCTTTCCTATTCCCATCTCCACATTCTTCCTCTTCATTCCCCTTAGTCTAATCCAATGAACTTCTATTCTTCCCCCATTTCTTAATTCTTGAGAGTGAAAAGTCTGATATCAAGCTAATTGTCATTGCATTGCAGGTAACATGTTTCTTAATTAGAGAAAATTTTAGGATATCCATTTATCCTTCTTTGTTTGTT
Source organism: Urocitellus parryii (assembly GCF_045843805.1). NCBI lineage: Eukaryota > Metazoa > Chordata > Mammalia > Rodentia > Sciuridae > Urocitellus > Urocitellus parryii. Next base: position 191,212,740 of record NC_135533.1, on the reverse strand, counting down.
TGTTTTTTAACTTGGTTACTTGGTTGCTTCTAAGTTTGGATATTTTTTCCTTAGCATTGGGATAACCCACACTTTAAAGACCCCCTTTTTCTCTATTTTTCATTGGTTTCTTCCACTCCATTATTTCTGTTCACTTTCTGGAACTTTTAATAAATGAATGTAAAACTCCATACCCCTTACTTGCCTCTCCCTCTCTCTCTCTCTCTCTCTCTCTCTCTCTCTCTCTCTCTCTCTCTCTCTCTCTCTTTCTCACACACACACACACACACACACACACACACTCTTTCTAAATAGTAAAAACTAAATACAACCTATACTTTTATTTTTCAACCTATACTTTTAACAATAGGGAATTTATTAAATACATTGTGGGTGAAATGTACAGTGGTTTTAAAGAATATAGATGTATTTGAAATTTAAATAACAACAAAAATATTAAGCCATAAATATACTAGAAGAGAGCATCAAGCAACAGAAACTTATAATATCAGATTAGGAAAGAGCTTTCTGACTATAATATAAACCCAGGCCACTAAGGATAAATTGATACATTTGAATGGATAAAGTTTATATTTGTTTTACTCTTTTTGGTAAAATTTATACAAGTAGAGCATGGCATGCTCCTGTAGTCTCAATTACTGGGGAGGCTAGGGAGGCTAAGGCAGAAAGACTACTTGAACCCAGATGTTCAAGGTCAGCCTGCACAACACAGCAAGACCACAAAAAAAACCTTCTATATAAGTATAATTTACATAGAAAATAAGCACACAGACGTGTACAAATTGCTGAGTCTTCACAAACTGAGTAATTTGTAAAACCAATACCCAGACAAGAAAGAGAGTGTTACAAACCCAGAAGGTCCCTCAAGCTGTCTCTACTCAAAGAGTCCCTCTTCACTTCCTTGTTCTTTAATGCCATGAGGTAGTGTTGCCTAGTTGTGAACTTTGTATACACATATATGTGGAATAATACTGCATGTGTTCATTGTGACTCTCTTCTTTTGCTCAACTCATCTCACAAACTGTCCTGTATTGTTCTTAAAAATCTCCTTTGTTTCATTCTTCTATCTTTCCATTATTACTGTATGTGTATATGTGACTGCATGACCAATATGATTCTGCAACATGTACACTCAGAAAACTGAGAAATTATATCCCATTGTTGCTGTGTGGGAGTGTAACATGCTCATTCTCATTCCTGTATACTATTCCATGTGTGAACACAGTCCAGTTTATGTCCATTTCACGATGATCTCTTTGACTTTTGTTTTTCACCATTGGAGATTTTTTTTAAAAAAACTTATCTTCCAACTTTTGTATTCCACCCTGGCTTTTCAATTCTTATTTAGTCAGACTTCTTGTCTGATTTCTTGTTTTTCAATTGTATTTAACATATTCTTGGTTACCAGGGATTTCTATTTCTACTAACTGCTTGTGCTTTTTTTATAACAACTTTCTGCTTAATAGAAACAATATCCGCCGGCTTCTCTTTCTAAGGATATTAAGGGTTATTTTAGTTTCTCAATTATTTCTGTTTCTTCAAAATCAGGTTGCTGTTATTTTTTGTTTAGTTGGTTGGTTGGTTTTTGTTTTGTTTTATCATAACCCTTTTCTTTTGTGCTTTGGTTTTCCTTAAATGTTTGGCAATTTTTGACTGGGAGTTAGTCTCATGAATAGAGAGCAGATTCATTTCCTTCATGGGCTTCTCCCAAAGTGGGACAGCTAAAAACAGGCTCTACAGCAGGCTCCGCATGGGACAGGGGATGGGCTGGTGACCTGCACACTTCCCTGTTGGGTACATGGATAGGGAGCAGTCAGCAGGCAGAGTTTCCCAGAACTGCCATGTTAAGAGAGCTTCAGTTTCATATTGGAATGCTTTACAGAGGGGAACAGCTTTGTTTCTGATGCCCTTGTTTATTTCTAATGTTAATTTTGCTGAGTTAATTTCTGCAGGAATTTCTGATCTGCTCAGCATTTCTGTAGATCCCCAAGCCACAGGAGGATATCTTCCTAGAAAGTCTACACATTTTCTTTAGAAACTAATTCCTGGACTTTGTCATGTGCTCTTTGTATGAGAAGTGAGAGAAAGAGGGACACACCCAGAATTCTCAGATGCTACTATTTCTATTTTTTCACTAATAATCCTGGGGGTCATCCTATATGGCCAGCATTTTGTATTTGTTGACCTTGACCTGGGAGCTTTTTCTACACTCCTTTGAAGATTTTTCTCATTGCAAGTGTTTAGGCTGCAGTTTCTCCCACTCAATTGTCTTTGTCAAACTGATCACATCTGTCTTTCATTATCTAGGATTTCCTTAAAGATTCCCTTTCATTGTAGGATTCTGCCTTTAACTTCCAGCATTCTGATGTTTAAATTATTGTTATTAAAATCTCCTTTGTCTATTTCATTCTACTATCTTTCCATTCTACTATCTTTCCATTATTAATTTTTTTAGTTCCTCTGTGACTACATGACCAATATGATTCTGCAACATGTACACTCAGAAAAATGAGATTATATCCCATCTACATATGATATATCAAAGCACACAAATTCATTCTACTGTCATGTACAACTAATTAAAACAAATTTTAAAAATTTTTAAACTAAAAAACAAAAAATCTCCTTTGACCTTTAAGGAGTTTTTGAGAGACAGAAAGGCTAGCTGTCTCCGTGTACTGTCTTAAACCTGATACCAGATCTACATCTTGATAAGTCACTCTAGCAGAGGTGAGAATAGACTGAAGAGGGTTGATTGTGGCTCCTCAAAGACACGATTATAATAATCCAGAAAAGATAGGACAGGTCTTTAGGCTAACGTAGGGACAATAGGCATTTAGAAAGATTTAATAATTATGGAAGTGGAAACAATAGGACTTGCTAAGGTGTCAGATATGGGAATGGAAAGCAAAGCCTCAAAATGACCCCTGAAGGCTGCTGTCACCAGTGGACAGAGATTCCATGTACTGATTTGGCCCTCCTCAGGGAAGGTAGAAATTATTGAGGCTACTGTTGTTTTGTTATTATGAAGGAGTGACATTGCAATGTATTAAAACATTTTTGATTGTAGTTTAAATATTCTTTAAGCTGAAAAGTTCAAAATGCTCAAGTCAACCCATCAGTCTTTGCATTTACAGAGTCAACCTTGTTGATGAAATTGAACTAAGACTTGCTGGAGAATTCACTCAGCAGGCTCCAAAAATAGGCAGCAAAAACTGCCAGAAGGCTCAGACTTTGAATTGTTTCTTGGGTTTCTCAACTGCTTAGACTATATCTACTAAACAAGTGTTAGGGTAACTTGCATACATTTTTGGAAATGGATTGTCTTGGGTAAAAGTTTAATCTTTTTAGTTCCTCTGGTGTGCTCCAGTATCATTAAATTCATGTCAATAAATGCTATATTTCTACAGCAGATAAAACCTGGGCTGTTATATTTTGATGCTGTTGGCATTCCATATGGAGGCAGGCTTCAGAAAGGATGCAGATGTCTGACTTCACATAGGAAGGAGGGAACTCAGAGTTTATTTCCAGCAGCAAGAGAAGGTGAAAACTGGACCCAAGTAGCTATCTCCAAATCTAGAAGTATTGGTCCCATCACCACATGCTTTATATCCTCCTTCTTGAATGCCTACCGACTCCTTAGCTGCTGTGTTTGCAACAGACTGCAAGGTTATTTAAGGAGGTGCGATTCAACAGTATCAAATATCCCATAAAAGAAATGCTGAGCACCCCTGGGGTATTTGCAGAAAAATACCAGGACTTGTTTGTGATATCTTGGTTGCAAGAACACAAAATCATATTGCAGAATAAACCAAAGTCTAAAGACTAGACACATTTTCTTTCCTGTGCCTTAATCCAGATTTGGGGCATCCAGGGTGATTAAGTACCTGTAAAATTCCAGCATTCCTTATTAGATCATATTTGTAGCATTCATTATTAGATCATATTTCTATCTTGCTTTCAGTCAGATTCATGGGGAAAAATGAATTCTAAGTGAGTCAGAGTACCTCAAAGAAATCATAGAAAAGAGAGGAGTCTTTACTGGCAGGTAAGAAAAAGGCATCAATGCTTGGTTTGGGAGAAAGCAGAAAAGGAGGAAGGACATTTAACAAAAGGAGAAAAGAGTGCTCAGGACCAGGGCTGAGGACCTAGAAAACGATCCTGACATCTCTCCTTAGTACTTCACAAGTTATAAAGCACTTCCATTTAAATAAGCTTATCCTTGCTTCCTGGGATAAGCAGGAGAGAGTGTATTGTCTTCATTTTAGGGAAAATAAGCCTGAGATTTTAAGGGAACATTCTCGGGGGTTCACAGCTAGCAGATGAAGGAATGTCCGGGACTCCTATATCCCAGTTTTGTGCTCTTGAAAGACTGTAGTCCTTTATAATATTTGTATGATTCATAATCATTCCAGCAGGACAAGAGTGGCCTTATTGATATTATTCTCTGCTAAAGGAGAAATGAATGATCGGTTCAGTTCAATCTAATTTAAAGTTGACTTTGTGTAAATGGTGAGACAAGGAGACAATACTTTGGATTTTCAGCTAATTTGGATTTTCAGCTAATTTTACATTTAAAATTGTTTTCTAATCATACTGTATTGATTATCTCAAAGTAATGTCCAGAAACCAACGAGACCCAATGTGACATGAAATTCAAAACCAATGATCCCGGGTTTCAATTTTTTTATTTGTATGTGCACACCATAGAAGGTCCAGATAATTACCTGGGATTGCCCAATCACCATTGGCCATGTTGCTCTGGTTATGATGCGTATCAGAGAGTGCACAGTGAGGAGGGTATGCAAGTGAGCCAGCATGTGTTTGTGTATCTATGTATATCTGCAAGAGTGAATGGGGGTTTTCTAAGTGCTGTAAGGTAATCTATTTTGAGTGTAGAACTGTCCTTCTCTAAAATGAAAAAGTGAGAAAATATGCATATGCCTTTGCTCAAGTTCCCTAGGATGAGAGTATGCATGGGGTTCAGATAAGCAAGTCTTATAAAGGATTTACCATGTATGGTCTCAGGAGAAAGGCAGTGAGAGGACAGGATGGGGCAGAGGATTCAGCTGAACATGGTTGCAGCTAGAGATGAGCCTGAGCCTTATCCTACTGGGGATCTGGATTATGAATTATGTCACAGAATTGATCCTATCTTGAGGCAAGACAATTGGTTTTCTTTACCCCCATCTAAGTCAGTCATTGGCTGCAGGCTGTGGGTTGTGGGAGATGGGGAAAGGAGCATTACATTATGAGCCAGGCAGCTCCTGTTTGATTACAAGCCAATTTTCCAAAGAAGGGGCTGCTATAAATCAGTTGTGACCAATACTAACAGCATCTAGGAACAGGTACGTTGGTCCAGTAAAAAGATGTAGGAATCCAGCTTAATATAAATGGAGCCATCTTTGTTGTAACTACCCTCGTGCTACCAGGTGACCCTGGCATTCATTCCAAACCCCATAGAAGAAACAAAATTGTTAAGATAATCAGCAAAGTATTTCCTGCAGCCAAATATTTTCACCTTCAGCATCTCTTAACTGATGCTTGACATGTGAATTTTTTAGAAAGCCTGAGTACATTCTGATTGGCCACAGACCACCTTTTATCCAACCTAACATATAAACCATCACCTCCTTCCTAAGGGTGCAGGGAGCAGTCTTGCTGTTGCCTAAGATATGCTTCTGTCTATACATCCCTAATAAATTGCATTTTGTGCAATCCTGGATCTTTCAACTCTTTCTTCAGTCTTTCAGTACCTTCCACCTTTGGCAGCCAGTTTTTATACACCAGGCTTTTCTGAAACAAGGAGACCTAGTCAGGGCACAAGTTGTGTCCACTAGATATGTTGCATTTGTTTTTATTGTTTGAAAATCAACTTTACCGAAAGTAGAGTTTGTTTCTTCTGCATTTTCATTTTTGATCAGCAGGTATTGTTCCAGAGATCAGAACCCATTTTTATGGTGGGCCAAAGCTAAATGAGGTCAGAAAATCCACTGGTAGACTTATGCTATAATAAAAAGACAATGAACAAGGCAAAAACTGGGAGATTTGAATATGGTCTGTAATAGTTAACTGAATCATGCCCATGTCGATTATGGGGTTTTGAAACTATCACGTTTCATAAAACATTACCACTGAAAGAAGCTGGGTGATGGGTACACAGGAACACATTGTCCTGTTTTTATAACTTCTTGTGAGTTTACTTTTCAAAAACTTTTTTTTTAAAAGAGAGAGTGAGAGGGGGGGGGACAGAGAGAGAGAGAGAGAGAGAGAGAGGGAGAATTTTTCAACATTTATTTATTTATTTTTTCTTAGTTCTCCGCGGACACAACATCTTTGTTGGTATGTGGTGCTGCTGAGGATCGAATCTGGGCCACACGCATGCTAGGCGAGCACGCTACCGCTTGAGCCACATCCCCAGCCCCTCAAAAACTTTTAAAAGCATAAGGTCTGAAATTAATAGTACTGATTCTTGGAGCAATGAACTGTGCAATCTACTATATTATAGATATTTTGAGGAGAGCTATCAAGCTTTGTTCCTATCTGTATTTCCTATTCTATCACAGGGATTGGGCCTTTAAAAAAATTATCAAAGAAGAAATCGCTCCATGATTCAAAGAATAAATGAGTGAGTGAATAATTGACCTCGAACAAATTGTGGAAGCTCCCTGAGCCTCAACTTCTGCATCTGTCCATGGGGAGTGGCCAGGATCATATACATTCACAGGCAGACAATGTTCTCTAGGATCTGAAGTTGTCCTTCATTTGTCATCAGGACTCAGAACAGGCTGGTAGGCTCAGAATCATCTGAAGCTTAGAAATGCAAATTCTCAGACCTAGTTTAGAATATCTGGGATGAGGCCCCAAGCCTCATTATTTTGCCCATGAGACTCAGTTATGCAGCAAAGTGTGAGAGATGTATGTGGAGAAGAACGAAGCATGGTGTTAACCTGCTAAGCCAGAGTGAAGAAAAGGAAAGTAAAGAAGGAGAAAGAGAGGAGGAAAGAACAAGAAGGTGAGCAGAGATAGATGCAGGGAGTCTTCAGGATGCTGTCCTGGACACATGCCACCAGGGCACCTGCATCCTGAGGGAATCCACCAAGTAAAGCAAACTGCAACCCACTTGTCCATGAGCCCCATTGATTTGAAGATATTGTGGTCCCCTTCTATTTGCCTCCAGAGCATCCTAGGAACTTGCCAGATATACAGTAACTCACACTTTGATTCCAGAATAACTTTTTTTTAAAAGCAGGTATGTTGTTTCTCTATATATAAAAAAAAGTCTGTCGTTATGGAAACATGCTCAAATAAAACTCTTTTCGACAAAAGAGAAGTCCTCTATTTGTCAGCATTATTTCATAAAAAGAGAAGGAAAGAATGTGTGAAAGAGACATTAGTGCAAAGCTGTGGGAGGAAAAGTAAAATGTGTAGTACCGTGAAACCCAGATTAGCACACCACTGTCACCTTTCTAGAACTAGCAAGCAGTTCTTTCCGTCTTTCACCACGTTGCAAGCCAGACTTTCTTCTGCATCACACAAAAAAAGTGAGACTTCACCTTTGGAAATGACGGCTTCCTTTTTTTATGAATTGGGGGCACTTGGTTAACTGTCTTATCTAAGTATCAGCTTCTTCTCATAACCTGAGAAATATCTGAATATGTGACTAAATCTGTGTGTGCATGTATGCATCTATATTTGTGTATGTATCTGTGTGTCTGTCATTACCTGTGTGTGTGTGTATGCCTGTGTGTGTCCGTGGTCCATGTACGTGTATATGTGTGTGTGTGTGCATGTGCTATGAGTGACTCTCCGACCCATGGAATAAAGAGAGTGGTGGTGCCCTCTCCCTCTGTGAGGAATGATTTCTATGCTCCAGGACTAAGATTTTCCTCTGGTTCCTTCCTTTTTCACCCTGGGTTAACTACTGGTACCTGAAAGGATGTAGCATGGCAGTGGTAGGCTTGGAATACATATCTGGATTTCAGGATATATTTAATAGTGGACAAATCACTCATCTCCTCATCTCTGCTTTGGAGAAATTCTATTCACCTTGATCTACTCACAAAGAGGTTTTGAGGACAACATGAAAGAGTAACAACATGCTTTATAAATTCCAAATCAGGACACCAATGTTAGTTATTTGTAATGCTGAAGGTGTCCCAAGCACCTTTACCCTGTAGGGTCCTTATCTAGAATGGAGAAACTCCCTCTGCTTGTCCTTAGTCATCACTGCCAGGCCCTGTATTAAATGCTTTGTTTGTCTATATATTAAAGCAAGCCCCCAAAGAAGGTATTATTGTCCCATTTTTCAGGGAAGAAATGAAACTCAAGGAAGGTCGATAAGTATCCTCAGCATCTTATAACCAGTAAACAGCTGAGTAGTGATTTGTGTTGATGTGACTCCATGGCCTGTACTGACCCTATACAGCATCATGGTCTATGATCAATGTCATCACCTTGTGGTGTGCTATACTGAGGACTCATCAGCCCTCCCACCTCTCTTGCCTGGTCTTTCTTGATCTTTGAGGACCAAATCAAAATATTAGCCCAATTAATTACATTATCTCCACCTATGAGGAAGGGTGCATTTGTGGACTGCTATAGTGAACCATCATGCCTTGCCTTGCCATACCTGCCCCCAATATGCCTGTCATGTGAGACGGAATGCCTTCCCAATGCAGCAAAATTCTCAGGCATCTGCTAGTGTTTGCTATCAGACTGATTGCTATGCTCATTGAGGTCACTGATTCTATCTCTCATCTATCAACAATTGATTTAAGATTCTAAAGAAATGCCCTTTTGTTCTGGAAACACAATACAAGAGGTCTGAAAAAAGCCAACATTTGCATGGTGTTAAACTTAGAAATCTCTGTAATCAATGCTAATTTGACATGATGGTACACGACACTTTTCATCTCCAAAGCTCTTTGCAAAAATTAATTACCAATTAATCTAAAACTTTAGAGCATTATTTATTTATTATCTGTGCACTCTGAATTTGAAAATGTTTATGTTTGAAAGTATGACAGTAAAACTATTCCATGCTCTAAAAAAGGGGACAAAAAGTTCAAATAACTTTCACAAATATGTTAGTGAGATGAGACTACTGGATTATTCTGACAACTGTTAGTATCTCCCTGTGAAGTGCTACACAAATATTCAGCTGGAAGTTTTCTGAAAGAATTTCTCCAAAGCAGTAATGCTAACCAGTCTAGGAAAATGAGAGACATAAGAGAGGAGCGAGCCGCTCTGCCCACTCCCTCCCCCCCTTTTTTTTCCAGAGTCCAAGGAGATTTTATCCATAACTTCTCCCTGAAAGACAGCTTTTCAGAGAGGATGTAAACTGGATGGTCCCAGCAGACAAATGAATCCTTAATCAGAAAGAGAAGGAGAAAGGAAAGGAAGGATGGAGGAAATGAAAAAGAAAGAGGGAGGGGGGAAGGAATGAGGGAAACAGAGGGGAGGAAGAAGGAAAGGGGGAGGGAGGAGATACAAGAGGAAGCAAGATTGTTGGCAAGTGGTTTGAGATTGAAAGGACGATGCTTGGCAATGCTAAAAGTAGGTACCACTTCTGTAAGAAGAAACCCCGAAATGCAGAGACTTGCTAGGTCTGAACTTTCATTTTAAGATGGGAAAAATAAACTTTTTTCCAAGACCACAAAGTAAGCCAGTTGCTTACTGCTTCTTCCCAAAGATGCTTCTCTGTAGCCCCACCTAGTGGTCCTTCTCCCTTTCGACCACAAATTAATCTATAAGCTATAAAAATTTGCGGAAACCCATACACAGTTCTAGGCTTTGGGCACACAATGAACTGGGAAGAATTTTTTTTTTTTTTTTTTTTTTAGAAAATGAACAAAAAACATGCCTTCCTAGAATCGGGGTCTCTCCCCACCCCTTTTTCACCCCTTGAATTCTTCTGGACCTCCTCCACCTCTTCTCTTTTGCCCAGATTGTAGTTACAATTTATTTCAAAGCTGGCAACAGAGTTAAAAGCCCAGATGACACCCCTAGACATTCACTCGTGGGAAGGTGGTACAGGTTGAGCAGGGCATGAATTCATAGCACAGTAGGAACAAGCCTGACATATTCAGGCTGTGAAAAATCTTCCGAATTCTCCCGAGAGAGGAAGCAAACCGGCTGAACAGAGGCATAATTTGGACTGTGACAAAAGAAGGTACATTCTATCTCTGAGACCAAGTACTCTGAAAGCTTTCAGGCAGGTATGTGTCTCAGCAACAGTAGTTATTAGAGTGTATTTAGGTAGATACACTGATTGATTAATATTCACCTATAGGTTTTGAACTGCAGGTGGGAGGAAGGATGAAAAAAAAAATCCACAAAGAGTTTCAGAGGCGCCCATCCTTTCTGGAAACATCAGCACCATATTCTGTGAGCCCTGGACCTTTGGGGAATTGGGGTTGTCTACACCCTGAGAACACCAGGAGGGTTTGATTGCTGGCTATAAAAAGCTGTCAGCTGTGCATCCAACTTCCCACACTGTTGCCCATCCTCTGCACCCCCTGGGTAGCTGTCCCTGCACTCCTGCTTCTCTTTGTACTAAGCCACCATCAGCAGCACGTAGAGAGGGAGTTGATGCAGCAGTAAGCTGGCAAATATCATTTTAAATTAAATAGTATATTTTAGAATGCACTTCACATGTTAAAGGCACAGATGGTGAGGCGTCCATGCCTTAGGAGGCAGCTGTGCTGAGGAGAAAACAGGTGTGGATTGCAGTTCATCCTCGCCCCAGCTTCCTGGCACGGTTTCCCTTGAGCATGTGAGCTACCTGACCTGCCTCTATGCCCTTGGTCTAAGTATCCTGCTAGCAAACTCTAGCACCCCTGGACCATGCCTTGAACTGAGGTTGTTCCCAACTAAAAACACCACTTTACAACACAGTGCATCCATTATTGTTTTGTTTGTTTGTAGTGGTGGTTATTTTGTTGCTTAGGATCATTTCTGCCACAGTGATTTTTTTTTTCTGCTTAGGTTTTACAAGGACACAACAAAAGAAAATTGGGTGTAATGTGTTATACATTGACCTTGATCAAATGCCCAGATTTCCCAAAGATTCCCAGACTTTGAGGACCATTGAAGCATGTTCCCCACTCCTGTGTTATCCTCAGAGTAAGCTAAATGAGTGGTTCTCAAAGTGGAGGTGCCTGGATCTACACCATCAGCATCACTGGGAACTTGTTGAAAATGCAGAACTCATAGAAAATCTATGGGGCCCCACCCAGACCTAGTGAATCAAAAATTCAGGGCTGGAGCCTTGTGTAATTTGACAAACCCTCCAAGTGGGACCAACGTTCTTGCCTCACGTTTGTCTGCAGAGAGATAATGGCCTGATCTGGCCTATTCCATCACCCTGGGTTTAAATTGGGTGTTTCCTATAATAAAACAAACACTACTTTCTGTCTCAATTTCCTGAGAATTTCTTTGTATTTCTAAATTCCTGGAACTCTCCTTTGGGGTTGTGTCTCCATTTCTGTATCTGCAGGAAGAAGACCAGATCTGAAACTGTGGTGAAGATACCAGGTTAATGCCATCTTCTACCTCTGTCCTCTGTGCCTTCTTTCCAGCTTCTCCCTAGCTTCTCCCCAGCAGATTCTGTTCTCAGAGAGAACAATGGATTAGGTCTGCCCATAGTTCATGGAGTTCAAAGTGCAGTGGTTGAGACAGTCTTGGAAACAGATCCTTGTAATGCAAACTGATTAGTGCTGTAGAGAGGCGTGAGCCAAGCTCCTAGACACAAGAAGGAGCTCTCTCGGGAAAACAAGGACACAATTCTTCCCTAATCTCTCCAGCCCTGGCAGACACCCAGCACCCCAGGCAGGGAAAAGGCACAGAAACATCTTCCTACATAATATTGTTCCCTTTTCCATCCCTGTGAAGGGACAGCTATGTGGAGCATGCCTGCATGGACTCCCAGAAGCAGTTAGAAAAAAAAAGCTAGGATGCCTCTCAGGCTAACCCAGAAGCACAGTCTCTCTTAAGTTCTAGATGGTGATGGTGGTGGTGGTGGTGGTGACAATGGAAGAGTGTAAGTATAGAGTGTGTGTGTGTGTGTGTGTGTGTGTGAGAGAGAGAGAGAGAGAGAGAGAGAGAGAGAGAGAGAGAGAGAGAGAGAGAGAGAGATGGTACACTTGCAAGGAAAGGGAAAGACTCTCCATTGCTTTCACAACCTTAATTGCTTAGAACCCACCATTGAAACTAATTTTTTACTCTTCTATGACCAAAGTCATCTCAGTCTGAGGATTTGGCACTCTCCCCTACACACAATTTTTCTTCAGCATATATCTCAATTAAATATCCATTAACCCTAACAAAACCAGGAGCCCTACCTCAGCTAACCTCAGCAGAGTGGGCCATGATCACCACTCTGACCTCCACCAAAGGCCAGGAGAGTTTCTTTGTATATCCACATGGATGCATCTCTCCTTGCCTCAGCCACAAATGTCCTACACACAGCATTCCATAGGACTGTTCCTGGGAGCTCTGGATCTGTAAGTCTGGAGAACTAGTCTCTGTCTATTGTGGTTCCATAATGAGAGGCTTTTTATCTCTCTGATCCTCTCTGTAATGCAGTGGAAAATGGAACAATCCTTCTCCTCCAACCTAAGGGGAACATGGTGAGGATATGAGGGGGAAGTCTACAGCCCTGTTGGGGTTTGGTAAATAATGGTGATGGCAAAATGATTCACAATGAAGATATTGATCTGGAGCCTCTTTCTTGACCAATTTAGACAAATTAATTGGATCACAAATGTGATCTTCTTCTAGTGATGCAAAGTGACTCTGGCCTCATTCTGATGTTTACCCAAGGGTACACTGCCTCATGACAGTCACAAGCCCCAAGTCAAAGGAAAAAGAACTAGGAATGGGAAATAGTAAACCAAAAAGGCCAAACAAAAAAAAAATAGTTCAAAGAGTTCGATGAATCAGCTCTGATGTGCTATGGGAAAGTTGCCAGCTTCATGGTTTCATTTCACCAACAGCCAGCAAGAGCACAAGGTTGTATTTCCTCTTGCATTGGCTCAGCAAAAGGTGGATTGTGGCTTCCCATTAGATCCTTAGCATGCCCAGTTCCCATAAATTCTAAGCATGGAGAGCCACCAGGGGTCAAGATGGTGCTAGAGGAGCGGTGGCACGTGCTTCTGGGATCACAATCACTGGCCCCCTTCAACTAAGATTGATGAAGACTTCATCATCATCAGAGAGACAGTTCCTGAGGCCTAGCTAGAGGCTGCAGCCCAGAGCTGGAGAGAAAGACTTTATTCCTGGGAACCCAGAGAATCAGGTTGTATAGGAAAGAAACAGTCTTTGTTTCTTTGGGTCTACAATCACTCAGGTAACCCCACTGGAAAACTTCAAGGAGAAACAGGAGAAAACAAAGCCCGACAGACACCCCCCACCCAACACCCCACCCACAGAGGCTGAACAGCAGCGCTGCCCTGCTGGTGATGCTGTTATCCCCATTTCACACATGAGGGCGCTGAAGTTCAGAAAGTTCAGGTCAAGTTCAAGGCTGTGAAGCTAGCAGGCAGAACTCCATGTCCTAACTTACTAGATGGACTCCTAAGGCATCTTCTTTTCTGTTTCACCCAGCAGAGAGTTGGGAGGAAGGTCATAATCCCAAGCCCACTCCTTCCTTAAAGGAAGGCAACCCCAAGAATTTTGTTCTGTGCCTGGACAGATGAGGATGTGCCAGGAAATGGGCTAGGAGGTCAGGGTGTCCTGGGCTTAAAATCTAATTCTGCTATTTATATTCTTCATTTCTTTCTATCCTGGGTCTACCAAAATGTCAGGTGTTTCACATTTTTCTCACCATCTTTATTTCACCCATGACCACCACCCTTCAATTTACCTGTGCTAAAAAGCCCCTGGCCCTCCTCTTCCAAAATTCTTTGCCATGAGCAAGATTCCACCCCTCGCCGCCATTTCTGGATACATCCACATCTCTGCTTCTCTCTTCTTCTCCCCTTTTCTCTTGTTTCTTCCCGATCCCCCTTCTGCCTACTTTCTCCCTTAGTTACTTTCTTTATCCTGTTCTCCTTCATCTCTATCATCTCCTCCCACAGTTTCCCCTGCTTCCTTCTCTCTTTTTCCCCATGCTCTTCTCCTACTTCCTCTCCTTATTCCCCTTCGGTGGTTCACCCATAAATAGACCAAGAGTTATGATGAGTGGCACCACCCGCAGTGTCTCAGATGACCTGAAGAGCCTCATCCTTGCACATAAGCCCTGGGCCTCAGCCTGGACATGGTGCCTTGCAGCTGCCTGATTAAAGCACCGAGGGAGGGTTTGTCTGGAGATGGTTTTATAGTGTTTGCTGAAGGGGGTAGTTGCCTTTTTGTCTCCATGCCAAGATGAAGCAAAGCTTTTTGGAAGGGGAAGTAGAAAATAAAAAACCCAGCCAATCCCCCTCTGTATTGTCCTGTGTGCCAGCAACTTGATGCTTTTTCAATGTGGGAGAAGAGTAACTGCAAACGCCACCCTCCACTCTGGCCCAGGCTTCCTCCTGGCCAGCGCAGCCCTCAAGCATGGTAAAGACTGCTTTGCACAGGAGACAGCAAAACAATGGGGAAACTGGGCTTGGAGCCTTCGACCCAGACGCAGACGCTAAAAATGACTTCTCCCCACATGGGTAACGTTATTTAGCATAAAGGAAACAAGAGGGAGCCGAAGGCTTTGTAAAGATAGCTCAGGAAAGGGGAAGGAGTGAGCCAGAGGAAATTTTTATCTATTTCTGCAGCCCACCGCCTTAGGAACCACCCAGGCAAAGGAGAGAGACTGTAAGACAGAGAGAAAGAGTGAGAAAGAGAGAGAGAGAGAAATGCTATCAGCATTTGCAATTCTATTTTAAAAGATAGGAATAAATTCAGGTCTGGGAAATGCTAAGATTATCTGGTCTCACCCCTTCTTTTTTCAGACAAGGTGACTAAGGTCTAGCAATTTCAGGTTCATTACCCAAGTTGACCCTACTGAAACAAGACAAGACCAGCCCACTTCAGATCTTCCGATGACTTTCCACCACCACTCACATCTGCTTTGCAAACAGATGAGTAGCACTGCCTGATCCCTGGAATTTTATCAAAGGGGTCTTAAAACTCAGGCCCACAGAACTTGGGTGCCTTGGGGGCAGGGGGCAGCAGCAGCCCATACTCCCAAGGATAGAATGCCTATCTGTGCCTTGAAGAACACTGGTTCTCCTTAATAAGCTTGGCAAAAGGATGATGGTATCTCTCCCTCAGTTTCATTGCCTTATTTATCTTCCAACATACTCCCACATTATGCTTTTGAATTCTCATTCCTCATATGGCTGGTTGTTTGTGGTCCCACCTCCACAATCTCATCAGCATCCATCTCCTCCATTTCCTGCTATCTCAGATTCTGAAACAAGGATTTGGGTGCACGTGATTGATTATAAGACATAAAGAGAGAAAGGAAAACAGGATAGGGAAGAGCAAGGAGATAGGCAAGGATTTGAACTTAGATAAAGTCTACCCTTGACTTGATTGACACGGTGATCTGGAGACAAATTATAGTGCAGAGTTGTCCCCTCCCTTAGATCCAACATTTTGTGCCAGGGCACAAGGCCATCACTGATCCTGAGTTTCCTCAAGATGGAACATGTGTAAATTCCAGGGTCAGATAAATGAAGACCATTCTATGGACAAGTAGGCTATCCATGAGACTTACTTCATCTGCTCACACTCCCAGAAGCTGGTGAATGGGTACCTGGGCCTGATGAATTGGCTCTGGACAATATCCACTACATTTGGCAAGCCTGAAGTTAAATGAATCCTGCCCTTGCAATGCCCTCCTGTATCCTTAAGCCAAGCAGAATCAGAAGTGAAAGGTACCACTGCTGCTTTCTCTCTGATGTCACAACAGGACTGGTCTTCATCTCCAGGGGCCATTCACTGCCCTAGTGCTGGACCAACAATTCAGTCTCCCCACGAGTCTCTCTGCCTTCAGTCTCAACATCTTCAAAACATCCTCCTATCAACTACCAGAGGCAATTAAGTGGTTGATGCCTATCATTCCCTGCTTGCATCCTTCAAGGGCATCCCATGGTCCTCAGGATAAAGACCAAACTCCTTAACCAGGCAGACAAGGTTCTTAGTGACTTGACCCTCACTTATCACTCTAACCAGGTTACATTCTCTGTCTTCCTTTTCTAATGCAAATGTGTTTTTGTTTTTGTTGTTTGTTACTTTGGCCTTTATATAATGTTTTCTCTATCTAGAGTGTTCTTATCCCCTATCTACTGGGTCATCAGCTGTATATTCTTCTACATTTGAGTTTCAATGTTTAAATATTCTTACCACCAAAAAATGATATGTATGATATGTTAATTAGTTTGATTTAGCCATTCTGCAGTGTATACAAACTTCAAAACATAATGCTATACATGATAAATGTATACAATTTTTGTTTTACTAATACTTAAATAAATCAATGCTTCCTTTTGCCTAAAGACTTTCCTGGCCTTTCAAGCTGTCAGTTAACCTTGAATAAGCTTCTTCATGTCAGGTAGAAGTTATTATTTTATTATTCAGTACCTTCCACTAAATCATGAGATCTTTGAGAGTGTGGACCATGTCTTACCAATATTTTTGTGCTCTTCTACTTAAATGTGTAATATATGGTAGGTATCCACATGTCTTGAAAAAAAATTAGCAACTCTACCCAAGAAACTGAGTATTTCATCTCTATATATTTCATTTCTGATCCTGAGAAGTCAGGAAATATGTTTTCTAGATTGTTAGCATCCCTTTCAAAGACTCTCTTGACTGAGTGGCTTTCTAATGTCATGCTAATGGTACTATTCATAATCATTCCTGTCTCTAAATTGTTGCTTACAGTCCCAAGGCCTTGAAATATTACATTCTTCCCACATCCAAATCCTATGCATTATTGGGTCATAGTCTAGCAATTGTCCCATTAAATATTAAATATGGCATTTGTTTTTCCTCATTAGAGAAAATTTAAGTTGCACCACAATCTTGGTACAGAAAGGAAAATCACTGGAGTAACATCCATTTGAAGAGTCGGTGCCAAGTGAGTTGTCCCAGTTTTTCTTGAGAAGCACAATAGCAACCATTTTACTTTGGAAGTGGTAGGAATCATTATCAGTGTACACTAATATCCACTTCTTTTCCCCTTCCTGAGTAATTTGGCAGATCATGCTTCTAAGACCCCTGGTAGACAATTTATTTACCATGTGACCAGATATGGCCAATGAAAGCAGAGATTAAGCGCATCCTCTGATAGCAGCCTGATTTATTTCTGAGTCACTCCTTGGGGGAAAGGTTGCCTGACCAATCACCGAATCCACCACAGACCTTGCAATTCACCTTCTCTTGCACTGAAACTTTAAGATTTGTTATTCCTGTAGCATATCTCATCCTGATTAAGAAGAAGATTGGAAAAGAAACTACTTCACTATCTGGATGAGGGTAACTTTGAGATATAAAGTGGTTGTTCTAGTGCTCACAGATTGTCTGAGCCCTAATGTATGAAATAGAGAAGTTCACATCAGTAATACTCATTTTGAACACCAAATGTTTGGCCAGAGGCATCCTTTTCTAAAGATCTTACTAGGCTTAATAACACATACAATTAATAATTTAGGGCAGCCTTATATATATGCCTTGAGTTAAAATGAAAATTAACTTAATAGATAATATACCTGCTATACCAAAAAATAACCTTACCAGTTTAGACTATCCATTTCAGGGAAGGTCAATTAGATGTCTTTTAAAAATAGTATAAAAAATAACTGGTTTGCTACTTCAAATGAAATGATTTCTTCTCCTTGGCAAAAAAAGATGAAAATTTCTCTCCAAAACAAGATGAAGTAATTGAATCTGCCTCAATTAATCTTGTCAAACAATGGAACAGATTCACCATGATTATTTTTCTAGACTGTATTTCTTTTTCTTATTAGACTTTTCATTTGTTTCTAAGGATGGAGAAGAGTTTGATTCAGTGCAGTTACTAATGTATGTACTCAAAGGTATCTGTAGTCTTTCTGTTATTTGTGCTGAAATTGGAATGCTTAAAATTTGTAAAGATGACTTAAATTTTAAAATTAAGCATCATTCATAGAAATGGTTAGAGATTCAGGCAGAAATCCAGTTTGTTATTGTTTTTGTTGTTGTTGGCAGTTTTCTTTTTTCCGTTAACATTCTTGAGTGAGTCAATTTCCCGGAGGTTATCTTAATGATGTGCTTGTGGGAAGAGTGGCACTCCTAGAATCTCAACCTCACAGTACAGCTGGTATTGATGGAGAGTTATACAGAAGAAACTATCCTGTTTGGTATGACTAAGCACTGGTTGGACAAACATTTTGTTGAGTTTCAAGGAATATCAGTAATTAGTCTTTACTATTACAGGTACAGGATACAGATGTGTATAGCTATATATAACTCATGATTTTTGACAGATCATAACGAAAAAATAAACATTGAGAGTGTTTAAAAAAATACAGAAGCTCAACCCTGGGAGTCATCCATTGGAAAATCCAAATGTAATTATGCACCCTTGGCCAAGCTTGGCATAAAAGAAATGGGATTTTTCTCACATAAAATGTCATTGTTATGTGTGCTTGGATCTTTACGAGCAGAAACTCACAGCAGGAGTGACTGGTCATCTATTGGAGGAAACAGGATAAGTAGTGTAGCCAACTCCCATCATTCTCCTTGAGTTTACATAAGGACAGCCGAGTCTCCCCAATTTAAAGATCGACTCCTTATTTTACTTCCAGTTCTTAAAGAACTTGAAAGACCAAATCAGTTCATCCTCAGAGGACTAGAAATATCCCTCTTCACCATGCTTCTGTTTTGCTCTCAGAAGGCTGTAGAATGAACCATGCTCCAAAGTCTAGCAAAGAGAATTCCAAGTTCTCAAGACTTGCAAAAGAAAAGCTTGTCTCCAAGGGATCTGGGAGCCCCACATCATACCCTGTCCCTACACAAAGTAAATAAAAAAAAAATAGTTCTAAGTTTAGCCAGAAGTGAACTAATTCTAGAACCTGTAATTCATTCCACAAATTTTTAATAAATGCCTATTATGATGTACACAGTATTCCAGGTATGGCAAATTCAGCAGCAATGACCAAAGACACCATCTTTGCTATCATGAAGCTAATGTTCTGGGGCTGGAGAAAACCATAGACAGATGAACAAATTGTTCATGTCAGCTTGTCACATTGTGCTAAGTGAACACTGAACACTGTAAAGTGATGGTATCATGGAGACAGATTTGAGTTAGGGATGACTGCCTTGGATTGAGTAGTTAAGAAAGGCCTCTTAGAACTGGGGACGTTGGATCTGAACCTGATGTATAATAGTAATAGCTAACAATGATTGAGAATGTTCTTTGTAAGAAGAAATGTTCAGAGCATTTTACCTGTATGGAGTTATTTTAATTCTCTCGACAATTCCACGAAGTCGTGGGTGTCACCTCCATTCTACTGGTGAAGAAACTGAAGCAGAGAAGTGCTTGGTTGCATGCCTGAGGTCACACAGCTATGGAGAGAGGAGGTAGACTTCCAACTCCAGAAGTCAGGCTCCAGCATCTGATTTTAACCATAATACTACACTTCCTCTTAACAACGAGTATAATGAAATATGTCTTGGGTAAATGTAAATGAGAGCTCCGGGGCAGAGGTTAGAGTAAGGACAGAGTTCCTAAGTTTGGAAAGTAAACTTGTGGTCCACAGCAATTTCTATTGGAGCTGACAAGTTATTTCCATTCCTGGCCAATCCCAAAACAACTGTTAAAATTGGGCTAATTTCCAAGGCCTCTCAGTATGTTGCATGATAACCTCCCAAAAATATGAAGAAGATGGTGCATATTTTACATGATCTTGATATCAAGCACAACATAATTGCTCTCTGAAATATTAAAAACCCTATTGTAGCTCCCCCAACTATCTAGGACCTTACGAAATCTAATTTCATCTTGGCAAAGCTTCCTGCAAGGTAAACATAAGCCTACTCAAGGAAGTCTTAATTCAATAGCATTCAAAATATGCCGGCAACTGATCAAGACAGACCTGGGGGCCGGAGAGAGACCTGATATGCTTTGAGCATTCCCATTCAGAGGTAATTATTGAGTAATCCTCAGCATACCAACACTGTGCTCGACACAGGGGCCAGAAAGAAATAAGGATGTCAACAATAATATTTAGGAGCTCAACTTACATTTATTGTAATTTTGGGTGCCTGCTTGACACGATAAAAAATTTCCCCAAATTACTAAAGAGAGAACAGAATTTCAGAGCTGGAAAATGAAGGAATGCCTAGCATAATACCTGAACCCCTGATCAGGAAAACAGTCAAGACTATTAAAAAGAGTTTGGTAATATTGGGAAAAAAATTTCTCTCCGTT
Source organism: Urocitellus parryii (assembly GCF_045843805.1). Taxonomy (NCBI): domain Eukaryota; kingdom Metazoa; phylum Chordata; class Mammalia; order Rodentia; family Sciuridae; genus Urocitellus; species Urocitellus parryii. The sequence continues at coordinate 191,192,339 of NC_135533.1, read as the reverse complement.
TTGGCAGAACATAATCATTTCCAGAATTGGCAGGATATAAAATACAGAGTAAAAGGAAAACTACAATAAAGTTTATGCCCCATAATCCAGATGCAGGTCGATAGGGGGGCTGAAAGCAAGGCTTTCTCCTCTGCAGGCTGAGACCCTGCCAAGTGCTGAGCACTGCAGGTTGCCTGCTCATGTACAGGTGAGAAGAATAAAACACTATCCCTGGGACAGGATAAAGATTCCACTCTACAGTGGGTATCTGTTGGAGACGTGGGCAGAGATTTTTGCTGATTTTTCAGTTTCAAGGTGGGTGGAACATGTCCAAGAAACAGACCAAATGTGAAAATAGGTAATTAGTGAGAGTCTCCTGTCTTAAGATCAATAAGTCTCAAACTTTCATCTACCTCATCATCATCTGGCAGGGGGGCTTGTTCAAACACAGATTATGGGAGCCCTGCCCCCAAGAATTTCTTAATCAATAGGTATGAGTGAGGCCTGAGAACTTGCATTTTTGATCTTCCAGGTGACAATAATGTTCCTGGTCTAGGGACCACACTTTGAGAACCACTGACATGGTCAGGGGGGTGGGTGTAGAGGAAAGAGGAGATTCCCAGGGGTACAGCAGCTATTGGATCAGATGGAAACCGGGGGAAGCAAAGCACCAGGAACTCTATCCTTAACAAGTTGTCCAAGATGGTCTCTGTCTGGGACCCTTCCACCAAAGGCTCGTCTCTCTTGAGGAAGGAAGGGAACTAGCACTCGGGGAATAAGCTATGTGCAGGCACTAATGCCGAGTGCCTCCAAAAATGCCTTATCTCACAATAATCCTAGGAGCTAAGTATCACGTTCCCATTTCAGATGTGGAAACCAAGGTCCTGACCGACAGATAAATCAGAATGCAAGTCTCTCAAACGCTAAAGGACAAGCTCTTTCCTGCGGCACATTTAGCTTTCAGGTGCTCTCTCTTCTGACATTTCACACAGATGCAACAATAAAATACCAAAGAAAATTACCAAGGCACTTGCAATTCTCAGTAAACAAGGTCCTGTTCGGTAGGTGGACTTGCTTTATTCAGTTGCTCCAAGCAGCTGAGGAGGCTGCTGGGGTCCTGAGGATTGTCAAAAGGTTGTATCACTTGGTCCCTGAGAGGTTGCTGTCAAATAGCCTAAAAGAAGGTGCCCAAAACCCTTCAGTTTACCCATGAGGACCCTGCTGTCACAACCATCACTACCTTGAGCACCTTCTATGTCACCCCTACAACCACCAGAGTTTCTAGTCAACTAATAAGTACCAACCAGGAGCTATTATTTCTATAACATTAAGTACACACACACACACACACACACACACACACACACACACTCACACACCTCACATAATAAAGCTGTAGCCTTGGCCACTTAATGTGACATGCAAAAGTGGGGGGACCCCAATCTTTATGACACGGACCCTCTTGTTTGTTTATGGACTCTGGAGTATTTCTACTCAAGTGATTTATCTATTCATTGCAGGATGATAAAGGATGGATCCTCATTTTTTTACCTCTAACCCATTTTCTCCCCTTGAAGTTTATACAAGCCTGTTTGCCTTCCTTGCTTGCTTAAAGAAATGAGTGACAGCAGACATGTTCTTCAGTAAAATGGCCTACACACATCATAAATGGTTCTTAATTAGAAAGGAGATGGGCTCCAGAGACTAGCAGGGTTCCTTGAACACCCCTCTCTTCCTATCCCTGGTATACTGTTTTCAAGGTTCTGGCCCCACTTGTGGATGCAGCAAGGACAAGGAACCCTGAAGATACTCTGATGGTGGAGGTCTGCAGAACCCCATCTCAAGAACTACCCAGCTTCTGTTTGGAACATTTCACAATTTTGCTAAACCTATGAGCTGTTGTTCAGAGAATCTATGCTTATGATTAGTGTTCCTTTAGTAATGACTGGTGGAACCCCAAACAGAAAAATTCTGAGGACTGGCTCCATGATAATGACCAAATGATCTGTCATCCTAAGTGATCACAATTTTGTGTGTATTTATATGTATGTGCTTGGCTACTGAAATAGGTGTGTGCATGGCCTCTCTCTACCCCTTCCCAAAGGCATACACAAATGTATTATGACCCATTGTCCTCTGTTAGGAAAGTATGCCATAACTTTTGGAAGGCAATTTGTCAGTAAGAATCTAAAGGCTTAAAAATGTTTATAGCTTGGGATCCAGTAATTCCACTCCTGGGAATCTAGTCTAAAGAAGTAATTCTAATGCATGAAAAAGCTTTATGCACAAAGATATTCATCATAACAATGAATCAATTGACAAAATAAATACCCAACTCTAGTGACAAGCAAAAGCCCAATTGCTCTGAGTTTCCAGTCTGATCTTCTTGAAGGAATCCTTGAAACCTGAATATACAAAATTCCCACACTCCGATATGGAAATTAAGGCACATCTATGCTTTGAAGTGTAGAACCAATAACACTGTTTTCAAAGTGAATAATATGAAATATACTTACGATGTTGTAGTCACTTTACATATATTGAGAAGAAGGTCAATAATCTTGTACTATAATCCAGGCTTTCTTGTTCCATTTATAAAGCGCAGGCATTGTAAATGTAATATAATTCTTAAGGGCCCTAGGAGTTTCAGATCCTGCCATATTCTGAAATAATAATTATTTGAAATCTCCTAGTGTGAGTCTTGGAAAAATGGTAGAAACTTAAGATACATAAACAGTTATGCATAAAGACGGCAAATTGACAAACTCTCATTGTTTTCTTCCTTTATAAACCTCCACTAAAGCTGGGGCTAAGCGATTTTTCTTAAAGACATGATTTCCCAAGGATGGAAAAGAACAGGTTGAGGGGATAGCAAAGAATGTTGAAAATGTAAAGCTGATGGAACAGGAACAAGGGTAATTGACCTTACAAACTATAGAGATCTGAATCTTTTAAAACGCCATCCGAGAATCGAAAGCCAATCTCACTAAGACAGCAAAATCCTCAAAAAAAAGCACAAGTACAGGAGCAAGTATTTCTGGAAATAGAGTGAGAGTGAGAGAGAAGCCAAGTTTTAAAAGGATGGATGAAAGCTGTTTGAGAAACAGCTAGAATTCCAGGACCCTCTTCCCCCATCATTTCAGTTTGACTTCTCACCTGGAAAAACCATCTGGGAGTTTCTTTCTGAGAAGTTAGGCAGAAGGATCTTGGGATGGCACAGAAGAAGTTGGACCCAACCAAAGCAGTGGAATTAGTAAAGCTACACCTCCCAAATGCAGAGGCCAGCTGCCGGCCTCCCTCCCACTCAGAACACTGGCAGCCTTGCCTATATCCTCACCCCACCTAGGAGGCAGGACCTGAAGGTACTGACATCGGGTCACTCTAACTATCCCACTCTAACTATCCCCAGCAATGCCGCTTCCAACTTCTTCCAAACTCCTGTTAATATCGATATTTTGACATGGTCACATGATTAACAGATATTCTTAGTGGCATCTAGAAGGGTGAATACGTGACAGAAGGTTTTCAATTTTCTTATATAAGACTTGAAAGTCAACATTACTCCTTGATCCATGGACTGCAGAAGGCAGGGTGTGTTAGAGAACATCAAAACAATATTGAACTCACTGTGCCTCTCCATCAGATGCGTTGCCAATGAGCAGTAACATTTTGAAAGGAATATTTTTTTTCTTTATAAAGCAGTAGGTCTCAACAGTGGGCTTAAAATATTCAGGAAGCCATGTTGCAAACAGATGTACTGTAATCCGGATTTTGTTGTTCCATTTATGAAGCTCAGGCATTGTAGATGTAGTGCAACTCTTAAGGGCCCAAGGACTTTCAAAATAGTAAATAAGCACTGGCTTCAACATAAAGCCACCAGCTGCATGACACCCTCATAAGAGAGTCAGCCTAGCCTTCCCAGCTTGAAGCCAGGCATTGACTTTTCCTCTCTAGCTATGAAAGTTCTGGGTGGTCCTCTTCTTCCCATATGAGGCTGTTTTGTCTACATGGAAAATATGGGATTTTTTTTTTTTTAATGTCAACACCTCCATCAACTACCAGCTTTATTTGCCGTGTTTTTCTCAGCACTTGCTGCTTCACCTTGCACCTTTCCCTTTGTGGCTTCTGAAACCTCATGAACTGACCTTTGCTAGTTCAAAGCTTTTCTTCTGCAGCTTCCTCACCTCTCTCATCCTTCACAGAAATTGAAGAGAGTTAGGGCCTCGCTCTGGACTTGGCTTTGGCTTAAGGAAATGTCATGGTTGCTTCAATCTTCCATCCAGACTGCTGAAACTTTCAATAAGGCTGTTTCACCTTCTTTCCATTTCTGCACTCACTGGAATGGGGATTTTAATTTCCTTCCAGAAAATTCCCTTTGCTTTCACAACTTATACCCTTTGGTGCAAGAGGCCCAACTTTTGGCCAGTCTTGGCTTTTGGCATGCCTTCCTCACCAAGCTTAATCATTTCCAGTCTTTGATTTTAAATGAAAGATGTGTGACTCTTCCTTTCACTTGAACACTTAGAAACCATCAAAGGGGTTTAAATTGACCTAATTTCAATATTGCTGTGTCTCAGGAAATAGAGGCCCAAGAAGAGGGTGAGAGGGAAACAGACAGTAAGTGGAGCAGTCAGAACACACAGCATGGATTACTTATGTCTTCTTAAGGCGCTGTTTGTGACACTCCAAAACAATGAACAATTGTAACATCAAAGGTCACTGATCACAGACCCCCACAACAGATACAATAATAATGAGAACATCTGAAATGGTGAAGAAACAAACTGTAACAGAGACATGAGGTGAGCATGAGCTATTGGGGAAACACTGTCAATAGATTAGCTTGATGAAAGGTTGCCAAAAATTTCAATTTGTAAAAAAAAAAAATACAGTGTCACTCAAATATAGTGAAGCAAATCACAATGAAATTAAGGCTCACCAATAGACAGTGTTCAGAACATCACTATTAACAATCACCCTAAGCTGTAAACTACCCAGATGCCTATCAATAGTAGAATGGTTAATTTGCAATAGACCCATAAAATGGAGCACCATACATCTATGAGAACAAACTAAAACCACAGGCTTCAATATGGGTGAATCATACAAGCAATGTTGAGCAAAAGGATTCAAGCATAAAAAAATATATAAAGTATGGTCCCTTTACATAAAGTTAATAAACAGATAAAACCAATCCAGGGCATCAGATATTGGAATAATGTTTGCTCCTGGGTGGGTAGTGACAGCAATGAAGCACAAGAGGGACTTCTGAGTTTCTGTTTTCCTAATCTCGAGTCTGAGAAATAGTGTGTTTTCACTGAGAAAATGCTTTGGACAGTACCTTTATGATATAAATATAACCTTCTTTGTGCCAGGAACAAAGCAGTTGGGGCTTTCATAGTAGAGGGAAATATCCAAGCAGATCACAATTCTAATGACCATAGGGACTGGATACCAGAATCCCTGCCAAAGCTGGCCCAGAAGAATCAAATACATCTGCCTCAGGTTCACCACATCAAATCTGCTTGTGAATGGTTAGTTCCAAGCATTGCTCTCATTACAGGTACAACTTTGCTGTCTGGTCAAATCCACATCAGCTGAAAAATCTTAGCTGCAAGGGAGACTGAAAGTGTGGTTTGGGTTTTCTAGTTTCTGTAGCAAGCTAAAAAGATGGATGGAATGGATGATGGCTGAATCCATCTGTACAAGGTCACAGGATGAGGAGCCCTGGCCATATCATTCAGTGGGGGATCTGGATGTAACTGTGCTTCCAAAGACCTAGGATCTGATGATTCAGGGATAAGCCAAGGAAATCTAAGTCATCCAAGCCACACTTCCCCCTGAGCATGCAAACTTTGTCCTGAAGACATGATAGATGTCTAACTCCATTTGGCCATTCCTGCTGGAGCCTCACCTCTTTTGGCTTAGCCATGCCTCAGCCCCTGCTGACCCTTGACTTCTTCCCAGGGTCTGCTCATCACTGACAAGTTATCAATGTCATTGGTCCCTAGCTATCTGCCTATTACCATGTCTTGCTAACAAACAGAATCACCCAAACCAAAGCCACTATGTTGAAAACACAATGAGATCTACCCCTTGAGCAAAATTGGATACTAAACTCTGCTTTATCCTTCTTCCTCTTCCCCCAGAACATGAAACAGAGGTTCAGCAGTCATTTTGAAGGATTCTAACTTGACTATGGCCATAGAGCCATTGGGATTCTCATCAGCCTTGCAGGGGCCGCATGTGACAGAAATGGAGGAGATACAGGATCAGCTCATGACAAACCTTTATCTCTTTCTTTTCATCATGTACAATAGCCATAGCAGTAAGAACTTTTATTTATAAATGTTTAGCTATGTGTAAGGCATTGGGCTACATGCCTCACAAAAATCAATTCATAGAAGAAGAAATACAATCGATCAACAAACGTGAAAATATGTTCATCATCTCTAGCAATTAGAGAAATGCAAATTAAAACTACTCGAAGATTTCGTCTTTCTCTAGACATAATGGCAATTATCAAGAATACTAGCAATAATAAGTGTTGGCAAGGATGTGGAGAAAAGGGTATATTCACACATTGCCTGTGGGACTACAAATTAGTGCAACCACTTTGGAAAGCAGTATGAAGATTCCTCAGAAAACTTGGAATAAAGCCACCATTTGACCCAGCTATCCCACTCCACAGTTTATACTTAAGAACTTAAAATCAGCATACCTCAGTGATGCAACCATATCAATGTTTATAGCAGCTCAATCCACAATAGCTAAACTGTAGAACCAACCTAGATGCTCTTCAACAGATGAATGGCTAAAGAAAGTGTGGTACATATACACAATGGAATTTTACTCAGCTTTAAAGAAGAATAAAATTATAGCATTTGCAGGTAAATAGATGGAACTAGAGAATATGCTAAGTGAAATAAGCCAATCTCAAAAAAAAAAGCCAAATGTTTTCTCTGATAATTGGAAATTATCAAAATAGGAAAGAATGAAGGAACTTTGGTTTGTGTATAGAAGAGTGAGGGGAAGGGGTGGGGTAGGACGTTAGAATAAAATAGAGATTATTACCCTATATACATGTATGATTACACGATAAGTGTAATTCCACATCATGTACAACCTGAAGAATGAGAGTTCATACTCCATTTAAGTATGATGTGTCAAAATGCATTCTACTGTCATGTATAACTAATTAGGACAAATTTTTTAAATCAATCCATGTCTTCCTGATGGCAAACCTGTATAGTTGATATGATTATTTCCATTTTACACAGATCAAAGTAGGATCAGAGGGGTCAAATGATGCACTCAACGTCACACAAGAATTGAAGTACTTTTGTGAAACAAAATAACACCCTGCACCCTATGTATGCATCCTTTGGATGATCAGTAGATACATAATCCATTACCTATTGACAGGCCTGCAAAGACACTGGATTTAAGATGGTGCCCTGGAAGAGAGCTCATTCTTCTCCACACCTATTTCCTGAGCAATAGAGGGGTTTATAGTTGGCAAAAAACTAATTGAATATTTCAAAATAGCTGGTAGGCACACAAAAGAAGATAAATGTCTAAGTCAATAGATAGATAGACCAATTACCCTGATCTGGTCATTAAACATTGTACACATGTGTTGAAATGCCACAGTGTACACTATAAATATGTGCAATTACCATGGGTCAATTAAAATTTTTAAAAATGTATTTTAAAAAATAAAGAGAGGAGTCCTCAGACAGGAAACAACAGAAACACAGGAGACAGCTGGAGGCAGACAGAAGCTTCTTCTTGGACCTAGAGCTGATCATAGAGCAGAGTGTAGATGAAGGAGGCTGTCTTCTTCATCACAGCTCTGTGGGAGCACGGCCTTCTTTCCCCTACCATTGCGCCTTTCTGCCTACAGTAATCTGTATTTCTTCTACCTGTGGAAAATTACTTCTTTGGAGAGGCCTGATCCTCCATCTCCCTTGACCCAGGAAGAATTAATCATTTTTTTTCTTTGTGCTCTCTCAACACAGTGCTGTATTATAGCCAAGTGTTTACAAAGAGGCAGTGTCATATTGTAGAAAAGCTTTGAAATGGGAGTTCCATGACCTGGATTCTGGGGCTCTCGCTTACTGGCTCTGTGATCTTAAACAAGGTCCTTGTTCTCATCTGTAAAATGCAGATAACACTTGCCTTACCTGCTTTGCAAACAGGGCTAAATGAGATGTTTGTGAAAGTACTTGTAAATGTTCAAGCCTAGTGCCTGGGTTGGTGGGTTTTGTCTTTGTTTGAATTTCGTTTTGCTTTTTCTTTTTCTCTCTAGATTGTGAGGGTAGAGACTTGTCTGAGGGGGCATTGTATTTCACTTGGAGCCTGCAGAGAGCCTGCCTGTGATAAGTATTTAATGAAAGTGGACTCTCGCTAAATTGAAATTAAAATGACACAACTACAAAAAGTGGAATACTGCATCCTGAACACACAAGATGTAATCACCACCCTTCTTTCCCATCCTACGTGTGTGTGTGTGTGTGTGTGTGTGTGTGAGTATACCCGTGTGAGTGTGTGTGTGCATTCCATCTCTAATAGCTTTTTTTTTTTTTTTTTGAACTGTGGAATCTCAGTCCTGCAGAGGAATTCTGAGGCCAATTGACAGAGCCAGACAATGCTATGAATAGAAGTCTTTTCACAGGGTCACACTGCCAACAGACACCTTTTTTGTTTTTTTCCCACCTGGACCTGCTGTGTGCTATAACCAGCCCTGAGCCTTTCAAATCCAGGAAGACCCAGCTTGGGGTGCAGGGCTCCCCAAGACCTGAGAGAGATTAATACCCCAGTTAGTGGGACAGCTCCAAGTCAGGTTCCATGAGCCTCAGCACAGCCCATACACAGTCTTCTGTGCCCAGAAGTTCACAAAGACACATTCATTCATTTCTGACAGTGATTTTGGAGTGCCATGGAGAAATAGCTGGTACTGTGCAAAGGATAAAAACTTGCAATTCAGGACAGATAACCATACTACAAAGAAAAATAACTCCAAGGTGGGCGATGTATAGGTGAGTAACCTACAACATAAAATGCAGAATATTCTGTATGGACAATTTTAGGACATTGAGGATGATTCTTTTCTATCCCACTGATACAAATTCATGGGGGGTGGGCCAAAAATAAATAGAAGTTATTAAAACAGTTCTGGACTCTCATATTACCCACATATGTATGTCCTTAGGCAAGTTGTCCTTAGGCAAAGATGTCCTTTTCCATCCCATTTCTTAAATGTTTATAAAGTATCTTCTGTAAACCAAGAAATTACTGCATTAAAAACAAGGGATAGACTAAAATAAGACACAGTCCCACCAAGAAGGTACCTGCAGTCTAGAAATGACTGAATGTTTAGGGTCTAGAGACACACAGCAAGTGCTCATTCTATAATAGCTTTTCCCCTGTTTATCCCTTCTCCTTCATCATAATCTCAAGCTAATATCTTCAACATTGCTATGAAATCTTTATTTCTTTAATTTAGGAGTCCAAACTTTTCATCATTCAAATTCATTCTTCATCCCCTCATGAACCACATCTCTGATGGATTTTTGTATAACAAATATTTGGTATTTATAAATTATTCTTCAGCACATGTTCACTCCAATTACCACACTGAGTTCAGAGCATTCAAGTTCAAACAAAAAAAAAAAATCTTGATTTATCTGCTAAGCGATTGTTTTGTGGGTGTTTTTTAAACTCGAAAAGAGCTCAAGGATCCTTTACTAACTATCCAGAACCTTGGAGACCAAGTAATTTGGGTTACAAAGCACCATGATCTGTGGCCTTCCCTGGGAGTTCTTACTCATCCCCAGAAAGGCACCCCATCCTCCTAACAGTTGCCTGCACCTTGGTGTGGATCAGTTCATGATTTTTGCCCAATAGCAAGAAAAATTATTCCAGGTTAGGAGCTTTCACCGAACAGACAGGGAAAGAACCAAGATGTGGCAGTGTAACCCAAGTTAAAAACAAATCTTACAGATTTTTAACTTTGCCCATGGCCAGCTCTAAAAATAATTTATTAAAGAGATTCAGACATTGCTATTCAGATGAGTTGCTTACACTTAGCCAAAAAGTAACCACAGGCACATTTTCTATCTACAGTGCTATTACCAAAAAAACAAACAAAACACTTTCAGGAGAAAAGTTTATACACACACACACACACACACACACACACACATACACATATAAAATTACACATGTTTTGTGGGTTTTATGTATGTATGTGTGTATATACACACACACACATATTTACATAACAAAAAATAAAAATATATGTATATCTGTGCTTATCTAGACATCTCTAAGACCTATCATTATCAGAGAGCACATAATGTTAAGATTTAGGATTCCCCTGCCTAACACATCATCACCCACCATGCCATAAAAGGAGTGACAACCACAGATAGTCATTACATGAAGTTATTACATGAAGTTTCCTGAATGTTGTTTTAATCAGTTTTCATCACTGTGACCAACAGACCTGACAAGAACAACTTAGAGGAGGAAAATTTTATTTTGGTTCATAGTTTCAGAGGTACAGTATACATGCTTGATAGACTCCATCCATAGCTCTGGATCCAAGATGAGGCAGAACATCGTGGCAGAAGGGTGTGGCAGAGGAAAACAGCTTAGCTCCTGAATGGAAGCAGAGAGAGTTCCACTCACAAGGAAGAAAGTGTAAACCCTAAAGGCACACCTGCAGGGACCTATTCCTCCAGTCACACCCTACCTGCCTACAGTGACCACCCAGCTAATCCATATGGGTGCATTAATCCACTAATCTCATAATCTAATCATCATCTCTGAAAATTCTTGCATTGACTCACAAGAGCTTTCAGGGAATGCCTCATACCTAAACCATAACAAATGTTAATGAACTGGAGAACACATTTTGAAGAGAAGACAAGACAAGGAGATGTGCAGAGCCCTCACGGTGGCTTCACTCTCTTTCAAGATGACTTTAGTTAGAGATTTATTTTCCTCCAGATCACGGTCCACTAAAGATCGTCCTCTCCCGTGAAAATCTAGAGTTCTATCCATTCCTCATACAGGAAAGAAAGTTAAGGTTTGCTCTAGGGTGTTGATTTCCCAATGTTTAACGCTTTTACAATGTCTCCTAGCTGGAAGAGTAAGAAAGCCCCAGATAGATAAACATAGGTACCAACCACCCCTGGCTGTTTCTGTTTATGCCCTGTAGGGGAAAATTGGCAAAAGCTGATCTCTTTTCAAGGACAAGGTAACTAACTCTAGGTACCCATGCCGACAGTTATGGCTAATTAGAATTCAACTGCAAGAAGGTAACAGGAGACAAACAAACCCATAATGTTCTGGCAGGGTCAAAATTGGAAGCCCAAACTCTGAATCCTTTTATAGGGATGCTTATAATACTCTATGCTGTTGAAAAATCTGAATTAACTTTTAAGTTCTATTTTAGTCATATCATTTTAAAAGAAATTGCCATTATAATTGCTATTGCAAAATATAAGTAATCTATGTATCTATCAGGCTTCTCTCTTTGTTCTCCTTTATCAAAGCAATATTGAACCTAAGAAAGAGGTAGACTGGGGGCAAAGCATATTAATATTTTTGACTGTTTTCATTGGAGACAAGTTCAATGAAACTATGTTCAACAACATAGTTTCTAATCTTTTTTCTAATTTCTTTTCCTTTATAAAAAGCTTTCTTTTATATTTAAGCCAAAATGTTTGTGAAGGTCCTTTTAAATTCAAAGAAAATGAAGTCAGGCATTTTTGGTGCAGAGAGCAATTCCAGACTCAGTAGGGGAGTGCTTATGACTGAACAAAAACTCTTCTCTCACAAAAAAAAATGTGAGCTCTCTGCCTGGAGTTCACACATTAATGACTGTCTGAGTCATTATTATATATGCTTCCAAAGCTGAGGTTCTCTCTTCTGCTAACCAGCTCTGAACAGCAGATGTTGAAATGTTAACTGTGGGACTACAGGTGTGGCTAAAGTTGTTTTTCTGAAGGTCTTTCTACATCATTCTTCTGAGTCCTGTGATCCAGCCAACATCAAGTTACAAGGTTACCCAGATGCTTTAATGGATACTTGGCATGATCTTCATTCCTATTAACAAAATCATGACTCTTCCCAGAACTGCATCTTTCACCTCCTTCTATCTTGGGTAGTAGTTGATAGGAGCTTTCCAAATGTCAGATGGCTTACATCTTCTGGTTCTGTGTCTGATTTTCTTCTATAAACACTATGAGTTTCCTGAAGATTGAACATAATGAGGTTTGGGGGAGAAATTCAATTTGGAGGACTAGGGTTGGAAAAGGCATGGACTTGCTAGATAAGGAGACCAAGTTCCAAATCCTAATTAGATCTTTTAAAAGGTGTTTGATGGTGGGCAAATCGAATTTATATTTAGAAATGTTGGAGGAAGTGGGAAACATGCAAAACCAGTGGAAAGAACTTGGCATTATAACTATAGACAGGAAACACTTTGAATGGATTAATATTTTAACTCCTATTTTTTGCTTCCTTCTGATTCCATGCTCTTTATCATACGATTGTGCAGTCATTTCCACTCAGAGGAGAATGGACTTCTTTGCTCTTCGATTTTGGACCAAGTCATGTGACTTTGCCCTGACCAATGAACATTGTCCAGATAAGAGCATGCCAGATTCTAACCTAGGCATGAAGAAGAAACTCATGCTTCTGTTCTTTCCCTTTCACTGCCTTTGCCACCATGAGAAGAGCTTTTCCAGATAGTCAGCCTGAGCTTGAGAATGAACCTACACAGAGCAGACCTGTGAGTCCAATCCACAGGAAGTGATAACACCCAATCAGACCTACAGGTAAAACAGGATTTCCCAGCAACACCCAACTTAGCTATCTAACACTTCAATAAATCACAAATGACCAAGTCACTGAGTTTGGAGATGGCATGTTACATAGAAATAACTGAAAGACATATAATGCTTTCATATATATATATATATATATATATATATAAATGGGTTTCTGTAGCTTAAATTGACATCAGTCCCAGGATCTGCTTTCCTGTCCATCTTCTCACTGAAATACAAATGAAAATATAGCAAGAAGTGAAGAAAGAAATCATACTATCACAAAAACATAATCTGTGAACCTGGAAAGAGCAGATGTAATCCAGAGAAAATGCCATCTAAAAATTAATAACAGAACTGAAGATTCAAGAGCAACTGCTCTCTGATGTCTGTCCCTGCTCCCAACTCTTCCAAAATGAAGGCAGAACATTAACTTCCTCTTCCACTCTCCAATGTTAAAGATGTGCATGCCCTATGCCCAGTAATTCCATTCCTTGATAAACTTTCATATATGTGCACCAGAGAGAAATTTACAAGAACTCTCCTAGTAATAGAGTTAATAGTAAAAAAAATTTTAAAAACTGGAAACAATCCAAATGCCCATAAACAAGATAAATAAAGAATGATGCATTTATGTAATGAAAATACCAATAGCCGCAAAAAAATTACATAGATGAATACCATAAACACAATCTTGAGCAGAAATCAAGCCAAGAAGAATTTATTCAGTATAATTTATACACAGTTCAAAAACAAGTGAAGTTAAATAATCACTGCCATATATGTAGATATGTAAATATGTGCTAAAAATTAGTGTTTCCATCTGGAGATAGCATTGGGACAGGGCATATAGAACCTTCTAAGTGCTCCTTCTAAGTCATGCTCTATCTCTCAGGATGTGGAATCATTGGTGTTCATTAGCATTATTTATTATTTTTACATGCATGATGGAATATGCATTTATACTATATCATGTTTAGTTAAAATTTATTAAAATTGTATTAAATTTCACTAAAGAATGGATTTATAGATTAAATATGGAAAATAGGAGTATAAGAGAGGAGATAGATATATCGTATTCTTGAAAAGAATGATAAGCGATAGCAATTAAAAACAATTTTGTATAAGCAAAGAAATGCACAGAAAAATGAATGGAAAAATCTCAAAAGCCCATAAGTAATATTAAAAATTTGTGGGAATGTATGATATTATAAAGTAGACATATTTTATTAGAGATAAAAATAATAGTGGTACAACTGACTTGCCATTTGAAAATAAAGTGAAAATGGAATAATACTCTCAACACTTATGCCAAAATACATTTCAAATAAATTAATAATTTAAAAGCAAAATAAACCCCTAAAATTATTAGAAGTCTTCATCATTGATTTTAAATAATCTTGAACTAAAAGTGCCTTTAAAATTAAAGAAAAATTTAAAACTTTGAAAAAATTTTATAATGTATATGATAGTAAAGTATTTTAAATATTTTATTGTTATTAACCACTATCATAGTATAAAGTACTGTGATTAGTCTTCTATGTGAATTATTTATTTTAATTCTCACAAGAAACCTAATTGACAGGTACTCTTATGATTTATAGTTTATAAATAAAGAAAATGAGTTAGAAAAGTATTGAGTAACTGGTACTGTGTCAAAAAATTAACAGGTAGTGAAGTCAGGATATGAAACCATGCAGACTAATACCAGTCCTGCGTCTGATCACCACTTTATGCTGCTTATGAACTAGTTCTGAAATGTCAGTAAGATAAACAGCCCTTTAAAAGGAAAGGGTAAAGAATATAAACAAGCAATTGCTAAAACAATAAATATAAATGGCCAATAATCATATAAAGGTGCCAAGAAAACAACATTGAGATACCAATGCTATCAGATTGACAATTCCCAAAAAATAATAAAAACAAATTTTTTAAGTGAAGATAAAGGCATAACCACTTCATTGTAGTTAGACTGTAAAATATAGAAGCTTTTTCAAAGGCAAATTGCAAATAGGTACCAAATGTAAAATACTTGTATTCTTTCCTAAAAATAATTTTTTCCTAGAAAAGTATCTAGAGATAAACACACATGTATGCAGAAAGTCATGGTGATATTCATTGCAAGATTTATGTTATTAAAAATATACTAACACTTTAAAACCACTTGAATCTTTGACAGTAAAGAAATGAATAAATTAATTTTGATTGATCATATGATAGAAGTCTATGGAGTTGTTAAAGACATAATTCTCTGTGAACTGACAGAAGAACATGCTCAAAATATATTAGTGAAAAATAAAAAAAGTTTTTGAACAATGTGAATAGTATTATCTTATTTGAGTAAATTATGTGATTGTGCCCTTAAGTTAATTTCTGGTATATACCATGAAACTATTGAGAGTGGCCGGTCACCAACACCATGGGGCTAAGATTGTAGGGGAAGAGATTTACATTTTTTATTGCTTTTTACTTTTTTAAAAAATACCATTATATACTGCTGATGTTTTATAAATATATCACTCTAATATAAAATTTTAACCAAAAAAGAGAAAATTTTGAGTCTATAATAAATTGTGCTTTCATAATTAAAAATTAAAAGAAAATAAATATTAAACTATTATTTTAAAAATCTATAAAACAAAGAAGACACTCAGAGGTTGCCCAGTGTCCCTGAACATAATCCACTGGACAGTGCAGAATCTAATTTCCTGAAAGTATTAGGAGCCATAAAAGAGGAAGGGGGTGCATGGCCTTATCATGGGGTGAGAAAAAGTTGCAATCAAAATTAGCAGGAAGATGGAGTGAAAGGAGAGATGTTAGGAGAAGGGCTTATTGCAAAATAACTCAATAAAACTCAATAAAAAATATTGAAGGCAGCAAGGAGCAAATCCAATGTTACAGAAATTGAATCTGTGATACAAAGGGCAAACCTGAGAAGCTGAGCAATAATTCTGATACAGAGGGGGAAAAAAGATAAGTACACATCATATATACATAAATATAAGTGAAATAGGACAATTCACTAAAAATCAGATGATAAATAAGATTTGTGGTTTTTAAGAGATTGTGTCAGAAATTCTGTATACTATTCTGTAATATGTAAATTCTGTAGACTGGGTCTGCTATATTTATTTATGAATCCCTCTTTGCAAGGTGACTTGGCAGCATCTCCCATTAAGAGGGTTTTTTTTTCCCACCCCTTCAATGGGAGCTGGTAGCCTTTAGCACTTGGAGAATGATATCGACCACATTATTTTATGTGTATGTACAAATATGTCATAATTAATCCTGTACATATATAGTTATAATGTACCAATAAAAATAATTTTAAAAATGAATAGAATATGTTGTACGTCAGGCTGAGCCACTTAGAAGCCTACTCCTTAAGAGACTCTGTGTATCTCTGTGCTCTCTCTTGGAGCCCTACCCAACCATTGTATAAACAAGTCTGAGTTAGTCTGCTTTCAGGTGAGACTTTCAAGAAAACAGAGCCATTTCAGATGAGACCAGTGTCCAGCCAACCTAGCTGCTTACCACAAATGCATGAGTGAGAACATCCTTGACCAGAGGAACTCCTTAATAAAACTCAGTTCAAAGGGTTAACCTACAAAATTGAGGACTAAGTAGATGATTATTAAGTTTAATTTTAAATTTTTTAATTGACAAGGAAAAATTATATGTATTTGTGGTGTATAATATGATGTTTTGATATATGTATACTTTGTAGAATAACCAAATAAATATTCATAACATTTGCATTACCTCATATTTTTGTGTGATGAGAACACAAAAAAATCTTTTATTAATTTTCAAATATACAGTATATAATTAACTATAGTCACCATGATGTACAATACATCTCTTGAGCTTATTCTTCCTGCCTAACTAAAATTTTGTGTCCTTTCATTAACATTTCCTTAATCCCTCCACCCTCAGCCACTTCTAAGTCACTAACTTTTGATGTGGCCTTTTAGATAGCAATTGCTAATGAACATATTCATATTTCCCTAGTTATCACTCATGTTGGAAAGCAAAAAAAAAAAAAAAGACAATCTCAGGAGTAAAACACTCTTGAAAATACACTCTCCTTAAAACATTATTAGAAGATGAACTTGAAACAATAAAGCAAAAATTGGAGACCCAGGAAGAAGACAACACAGTACAAAATTTAGTAGAGACTGGTGATAGCAGTTACTACAATTTGGCTAAATTCGTATAAATATGATTTAAAACAATAAAAATAATTACAACATGCTGTGAACAACTATAATATTAAAATAACTATAGAATTTCAAAACACTAAATTAAAATGTAAGTTTAAGAAAATAAATGGAAGAGGAATAGAGAATAAGTAAAAGTAAAAATTACTGTTTTTAAATATAAAGGGAACTTAGAAGACTCCAACTGTTACATCAACTAGAGAGATATGTGCTCATGTTAGAGGGCAGAGGTCGACTGCAAAGCTGAGGCAACTGCAGAGGCCCCCTCTTGATCTTTCTGACATGTTGTTCAAAGTAGCAGGCATGAATTTATTGAAGGGATAGGAAAAAGGAAAAGGGGACATTGTCAAGAGAGAAAGTGGGTCCTACCAGAGAGAAGGATGGTGTGCCCCTCCTGCCCTCCAGTTTTATTGGGAATCCCAAGGAGCTGTCAGAGTCTTGCCCAGGTCCACCTCTTGACTTTTGATTGACAGCAAGATGACATCAGACTTTCAAGTCTCTAGGTCATTTTGACCCATGCTGACTGCTTCTAATTGGAAGCTGTTTTTATGGATTTTATGATTAGGGGGAATTATCCTTATCTCTCTGAGTTCCAGGGTATGGTCTGTGTAATGGTCACAAAAGGTACCCCCTTCAGAGTTAATTGTATTCTTTTTATTGACATTTGGGGCCTCCATTTCTCTTCAGATAACTGGTTGTTTGCTGAGAAAGTAACATATCCTGTTGATTTAAACCAGGCAGGCTGCAGGTATATTGCTTTTTAAGAAAAAAAAAAAAAAGAAGAAAGATAGCATGTGGGGGTCAGCAGAGTGGGCCCAGTTTATAGAATTGTTCCCTTAGAATCCTGTTCCTACTGCTCTCAGCTGTGTGTTCCCTATCATTAGAATATGTTTGGGGAAAACTTTTAAAGGAGTAAATATGTGGTATTAAAATAGACTGCAATCAAAATATGCAAACCACTGGAGAAAAGAAAAGCAATGAATGCAAAATCCATATAGCAAAAGACAGCAGCAACAACAACAACAAAATCATGAACATCAACAACCAAATAAAAACAAAATGATGGAAGTAGGAGCTAAAATATCATTTATTGCAATGAACATAAAAGGGATAAAATTCATATTAAACATGATCGATATAAAAAGAATCCAATTAAGCAAGGAGCCTAAAGTTGAAAAAAAATATATCAGGCAAATACAAATAAACAAAAAAGCTACAATTGGAGTAATAAAATAAGACAAAGCTGAATTCAAGGCAAATATATTAAAAGGAATTTTTAATGATCTTATAATTATCATTTTATAGTGATAAAGAAGATAATTCACAGTTACATTATAAATTTCCATGAATATTCATCAATCAACATTGCTCCAATACATAAAATGAAAAAGTAGCAGAAAACAAGATAAAATTGTTAAAAGCCCCCATAAAGTGCAACTTGACAGATCAAATAGATGCAAATAAACATAAAACAAAAATTAAGACTGGGCACAGTGGCGCATGCCTGTAATCCCAGCAGCTCAGGAGGCTAAGGCAAGAGGATGGGGAGTTCAAAGCCAGCCTCAGCAAAGCTAGGCACTAAGCAACTCAGTGAGACCATGTCTCTAAATAAAATATAAAATAGGGCTGGAGATGTGATTCAGTGGTCAAGTGCCCCTGAGTTCAATCCCTGGTACCAAAAAACAAAAAACAAAAAAAAATTTAAGATCATGAGGTTGTTAATCTTTTTAGATTTTTGGACTGCTATGAGAATCTCATGAAAGTTCTCTCTTTACTCAGAAGCATATGCATATTCCCTAGATGTCAGGGGAGCCCCTTCATAAACTTCTTTGTGGTCCTCTATGGTTTAACATTAAGCTGAATGATTAATAAAGTTTGGTTTAAAAATTATCATACTATATGGAAGATAAATTTCCAGTGCTCATGGTTCATTCATACAAATCCATTATATATTAGACCACAAAGTGAATCCAGAGTTGCAGCTTCAATCGCTAATCAAAATGCAATAAAGTTAGACATTAATAAGAACATAGTAACCCTAAAAATAAAGCCACTTAAAGTTGTTAAAAAAGCATTCTCCAAAATAACTCTGGTCAAGAAGGAAAAGAAAATGACCCATTAAAACCATATTACCAGATATTGCAGAGAAATAAACATTTAAATGACATTGAGACACCACTTTACATCCATTATAATATGAAAATTAGACAGACAGTGAAGGTGCCAGGAAACAGGTTTCTCGTGCAATACTGATGGTCACAAGAACTGGTGCTTCCCTTGTGGAGAGCTATTTGGCCATTCTTAATACAATCAAATATGCACATACCCTGTTATCCATCAGCCCCGTCCTGGGCATATACTCTAGAACAAATTTCCAGCAGTTTGGTAAAGAGTTGTTCTTAATGCATATGTTCTTAATGCATGTTCTTGGATAGTGCAGACAATCTGGTTATCCAGTAATTGATAAATGGATAAGTCAAGGGCAGAAAATACAACACAATGCTATTTAACCTTAAAAGTAATGAACAATATGTCATTAAGCACTGTGGACAGTCGTTTAAAACATTGTTGAGTGAAAAGGTTAAAGAGAGGGCGACTCACTTATATCACATACGATTTGCCTAAGCTTTATATACACACAAAAATATAAAATTTTCAAGGATAAAATGAATTTAAGAATATGCATGAGGTATATTAGAAGAGATACCTATGGGAAAAGATGAGACAGGGATGAACAGATGAAACAGGAATAAAGAAGAAATTAAATTATTAGGTTCATATAATAGAGAGCCTTACATGGATTTATTATTATAATGTGCTATTATTAACTTACATCATAAACCATATCTACTTTTTTTTCTTTTTTCAATATGAGGTGAGGCTGGATGGTCTCACACTCTGCCCAGACTGGCCTGGAGCTCCTGAGCTTAAGAGAGCTTTCTGCTTCAGCCTCTTGAGTAGCTAGGAGTATTCTGTAGCTACTGCACCTAGCTGCATCCACTGTTGAAACCACGCACAACAGACACTATTCCTACCCCATCCATCATCCTCAGACCTTAAAAGAACCAGCAGTTGGGTTATTTTAAAATACCACTTGGCTCACTCTTTACCTTCAAGTCAGGTAGCATTTATATGGTACATTTCAGTGCCAAGTATGTTCACTGTCATTCTTTCATCTAATGCTCACCACAAACATGGATGATTGCCATTATTGTCTACATTTTGCAAAATGGAAATAGGCACCTGCATTTAAGAAATTTTTCCAAGGTCACAAGATTGGCAAATTGGAAATAAGAAATTGACATCAGGTCTTTCTGGAATACCATGTTACCTCCAACGTGCTCTACATTTTCTTAGGATGCTTGAAACACCATTTAGACTCATGAATCATAAATCATACTACCACACACTCTTGACATTTGATTGGATACTGACTCCTAAGAGCAATGAACAAAGATATTGATGCTGCTGTGGTGATATCAGTCACAACACAGCCATACAAGAATGCATAAATCTTGTCATGGATCTCTCTTCCAGATAAGATTGCTCACCAAAGGAACTATTCACAAAAAAACTAGAGGGCCTTCAAAACTGCAGCTGGTAGTAATGGCTCAGGTCTGCAGAACTAAACTTAGCTTTCTTCTTCTTTCTCTTCTTCAAATGAAGATGAGCAGTACCTGAGTCTACTTAACCCGACTTATCCTCTGGAGGCTTACGTGAGCAAGGAGAATCACCAGAACATTAGGTAGCCACAGTCTCTATCACAAGGCATTACAGGATTTTACATGGTGTTTCTGTGTTTGAGCAGGACCTTCAGCTGAGACTCCAAAGCAGAGAAAAATTGGTTAAGTGCTTATGTCAGAGACTCTCCCAATATCCATGTTCTTCCCCTCCTCTCCTGGACACTGCTAGCCTACATTGTAATCTCCTTGTGGATGTAGGTGGCATCCTCTAACTAGATTTTGGCCAGCTCCACTAAAATAAGGGGCATCATTTAGTTATTTCTACAAAACAAAGTAGCTTAAACTTACTGGTTTAAAATAATAAAATAATAACTTTTTTTTCTTTACAGTGCTGGGGATTGCTCCCCTGGCCTCATGCTTGCTAGGTGAGCACTCTATCACTGAGCCACACTTCTCTGACCCCCCACATCTATTTATTTAGACCATCCTGCAGCAGGTCAGAAACTCACCCTTGGCTTTCTGAGTATTTCTTTTGGTCTCATCACAGCTCTCCTTTGATTCTGCAGGTTAGCTGCAGGTCAGTTGGCCTCTCTGCTTCTGGAGTTTGGATGGCTACAGGCTGAGGTACCCAGGCAGCTGACCACATGTCTCTCATCATCCAGCAGAAATATATGGGTTTGTTCATATGGCAGTGGTGGGATTTCAAGGGGAAAATTAAAAAACAGAAGTGTGGAAAGTTTCTTGAGGCAAGAGTGTGAGAACTAATTCATGTCATTTCACCAAGCTACCAAAGGAAGCCAGTACAAAATAAGATCCTCCACATGGAAGACACTGGTAGAAACAGCCTAGACACTGAACAAATGCACAGAACAGCACTCCCCTCACATCCTCCAACTCACTTTGATCAAAGTCATGATTAAGAAATAAACTTCTGTGTTTGAAGCCACTGAGATTTGAGGGTTGCTCCTGAACTTAGTTGTATGCCAACTGATAACAATACTTGACCTATCTTTGCAGTTTGGACCATTAAGCAGCCGTACACATGAAGCCCATCTTAATATGTAACCTAGGTCACTTAAAGGAGAATCATTAGATAAGACTCTTATCCCCTCTCCTACCTCAAAACAACTGAAGTCCCCAAAACTCATCTTTTGTAGATTGGCATTGGTTTGATAGAAGGAACAACTAGAAACTTCCTCCCTGGCCAAGGGTATGTAGAGAATCCTCTAAGAATGAAAGCATTAGTATGTGAGTACCCTAGAACCTGGGAGATGTGAATGTAAGGGGCTGGCTGGAGCATCAGCTGAGAATATAAATGGACAACACTTTGAAAATTTGGTAGATCCAGGAAGCCAAGTTCCCATGAGGAACAGAGAGTGTGTCCATTGCCCCAGAAATAGTAAGGCATAGAGGTTCTCTCTGGAGGTATGTGAGAATACACAAAAGAACTAGAAATTGGATGCCTGTCCCAACACGGTTTTGACAGCTACAAGAGAGATTCAGTAAGTATAGGTAAAAAAATAACAACAACAACAAGATTGCCTCTTCCTATAAATCCTCCACCCATGTTCTCTGACTCTAAAGAAGCAAAATCAGCAGTGTTAACTGGGAAATAGGAAAACAGAAAGAAAAGACGATGGTCTCCCCTTCTCCTCCGCCTATTCTCAAGCCAGTTGAGTCTGACTTTGGAAGAGGGGGGAATCCTTGAATTGGAGAGTCTGATGTTTGGGTGTGAGACTGGATTGGACAACTTAATCTTACAAACCACATGATGATTGGAAAAGCAATGGAATCTCCCTGTAGCATCAGCCATTGAATGGAGAAGGAAAATTCTACAAAAATGGGGGAGGAGGAGAGATAATAATTCCTATTTATGCCTCGTTAATCCCAATGATAAGAGTAAGCCAAGCCAACTCAGAAAATCCACAAGAAGGTGGATTACAGATTCTACAGCCCCAAATTTCCTTCATGTTGTTAAGTTGGAGCTGGAAGGAGCTGGAGGGCAGCAGGGCTTCAATACAGACTCCACAGGTGGACTTTGGCTATGACCATACCACTAGGAAGAAGGTTGGGCCTGTACCATTCCCAAGATATTCTGAAGTTTGCAAAATCAATGCATACTTTCCCACCCCAATCCAACTCTTCTCAATCTCAGACATTTTCTGTTAACAAAACCTAACATGAAAATACCAAAACTCTGTAGTCTCTTCCTCTGAAACATGTCCTTCACTTGAAATTTCTTGTTTGCAAGACATCTGCTACTTCCTAACCAACGCATTTGTCTACTATTTTCTATTTATACCAACAAAACATGTCTTACACACAGAAAACATTCCAAAGCTAGATGTAGGATCACATATAGGAGGCATATGATCCACAGTGTCTTTCCTGTTTTAATAAAATAATTTTTACTGTTTTAATAAGATCAATTATTCTTCTTTTCAGCATTACCAACTTTAGTCACATTGATTTACCAAGATCTGCTACAGGAAAAAAGGATCAGAGAAAGACCAGTTTCCTTTTTGATCTTTAAACGGCATATGAATGACACTGTAGGTGCCCCATCCATAATCCTCAGACCTTGCCATGTTGGTATACTGAGCAGATCCCAAGTGGACATCCAACTGCTGGAGTCTGCATCTCTTTGCCCAAAGGCTCTCTCCAAAGCTCACAGTAGGTCTTTGAGTCTCAGCATTCAGGATGCTGGGGAATTAACATTACCCCAAAATAATCCTCAACTGAAGATTAATGGGAGTTGTTATATAAACACTGGGGTGGAATACATGTGAGCTGTATTCTACTCTGTTTCCTGATGGAATTAAGTCCCAGTTGCCCACATAAGTAACTGGTTTGTTAATACATCCTGTATTGACTGACTCCCCTTCTCCATCTCACTTCTCCAACCCCTTCTTGATTCCTTTTGCCTGTAGAATAAAATAACTTTGTCCTGCAGTCTGCTTCCCCAAAACTAAGAAAGTACAGTAGCCCTGCCTGTTAGTTAAATGTGACCCCCCCCCAAAGACTACTCTAGACCCCTGAACTGTCTGATCAGCTGTTCCTCTCTGGAAAAGAGGGGTGGTCATATAAGGTGACTAGAGCAGAAGGTATCTGAATCCAGCTGATACGGGGACAGGCTCAACTCTCCACTTCGCATATTCTACATAGACATGGCTCTGAAATTGCCTGAAACAGCTTTTTCTGCTATGTCCCTAGGCAAGGGAATCTTCATGCTTTGTTTTAATGAAAGTAGACACATCTGAGGAAAAGAGACCTTCTGGAACCAGATGGGTTTGGTCAAGCATTCTGCTGCATTTTGCATCTTTCTGAAAGAAGTCCTTTGAAAATTGTTGGTGTTGGTTAACAAGGCGATCATTATTCCAGAGGAAAATTTTCAGAGAGGGAGAACAGATGGAGACATGTGACTCTCATCAGGACTGTCATGCTACCTGAAGGCAAAGGTAAACAAAACACCCAGACTTGGAATTAGCTGTGACAGATGGCGTCTAAACATCTGCCTCCGGTAAGAACCAGACTTCTGTTCCACCCACCTGCACATGGAGAGCTTGGTCATCTCCCCTTCCCCCAGAGGCTCATGTGTTGAAGGTTGGGTCCTCAGCTGGTGGCACTGTTGGGAGGTGATGGAACCCTGGAGAGGTGGTCCCTCCTTGGAAGAGGTGTCACTGAAGGTATGCCTTTTCTTCCTGGACCCTCTTTGCTCCCCGATCACCATCAGGTGAGCAACTCTGCCTCATCATGCACTCCTCACCCCAGACCAAAAGCAATGGGCCAAGGGACCACGGACAGAAACCTCTGAAGTCATGAGCCAAAATAAGTTGATTTGTCCTGGCAATGGAAAGCTATCTAACACGGCTTCTCTTCCTCCAAACTCCTCCACAGTAGTTGCCTCCGTCACTGGTTTTCCCTTCTTCACAATCATAAATCCCAAATCATTTTTGTCCTCTGGTGTCTCACTTCTTGGCAGGACCATCTGACTTTATGCAAAATATCTGGGCCACATCTGTTCTTGAGAAATGTGACTCTGTCTACGTCTTCTCAAAATGGCACCAACAGGGCTGGGGTTGTGATCACTGGCAGAGCGCTTGTCTTGCACAGTGAGGCACTGAGTTTGATCCTCAGCACCACATTAAAAAATAAATAAATAAGCAAAATAAAGATATTATGTCCAGGCACTGCTAAAAAAATTTTTTTAATGGCACCAATAATCAATAGACTTTGTTCCATAGTTCTTGAAGAGTCTTGAATCCAAATCATGATATTAACTATTGTTTCCAGGCTCCCAAATCTACAGGGCTATATAGGCCTTCAATCATTTAAAGATGCGCTTCAGTTCTGCAGTTTGCAACAAAAGTCATACCATTGACAATAATGATACAATAGTAAATAATAATAATAATAATAATAATAACCACCACCACCATACATTACCATAACTATATGGCAGGCCCACTCCAAGGAACAGATAGATATATAGATACTTAGAGAGGAACAGACAGACTCAATTATTTTCACTGTGACCCTAAGAAGTATCATTTCCCCTGCTTTATTGGCAAAAGAACCATATAGGGATTTGTATGAGTTCACATGGTACATGGCAGAGCCAAGACAGGGCTGTTGTGTATGGCTGCACAGGTTGTACACTGCTCTAGACCAGGAAAAAACATTAAACTCAGCTGATACATGATCTTTTACCATGCCACACAGCAAGATCTGAACCAAAATTACTCATGGATTCTCTAACCAAGAAAGTTAAATCACAGCACAAGATTTATATATGAAATCATACATCATGGCATTACGTATGAGAGAGAAACAGAGAGGAAGGGCAGGCAATAGAGGAATGACTAAGTCAATTACATTAAAGTCATTTCATAAATTATTTCAAAGCCATTAAAATAATGTTTACAAAAATGATATGATACTAAAATAGATGCCAAAAGTGATAGTAAGAAAAGACACAGTATACAGACGTCTAAATCTTCACCAGGGAGGAAAAAACAGAAAGACAACATTTACCTTGAGCTCCCCACATGGCACCAGGCCTCCTGGCTCCAGCAATACATCTGTGGCATGTCAATTACATTTTAGTCCTGTCGTCATCTTCAGGACAGAAACTAGTTCTCAACGGAATAAAAATTGCTTCTCCCTTGTATCAGTCCATTTCTCATTACCATAATGAAATACCTGAAGCTGGTTAGCTTTATAAAGAAAAGACACTTATTTAGCTCAGAGTTCTAGAAGCTCAAGGGCCTACATCTGATGATGGCCTTCTTACTGGCAAAGTCCTGAGGTGGCCCAAGATATCACACCACAAAAAAAAAAAAAAAAAAAAAAGGAATGCATCTATGTGTGTCCTATGGCCTCTCTCCCTCTTCTTACAAAGCCACAGTACTCAATAATAGGAGTTCTACCCTGGTGACCTAATCCAATTCTAATCATCTCACAAGGCCCCACTTCTAAATACCATGGATGAATTAATTCTCCACCCTCTGAATACTTCACAATGGGGATTAGCTTTCAATACATGAATCCTTGGAGGACCCACTCCTTTCATATCCAAATCACAGCATAGCTTTGGGGGTGTTTTTCCCTGATACTAAAACACTTCTGCAATATCCAATTAAGGCATCTCAAACAACATGGCACCCAAGAAGGAATCTCACTTCAGAGTAGAAGAAAGTAGGTGGTGACGAACATCAATGGAATTCACCCAGTTTGCCATAACCTTGCTACCCAGAAGAAGTAGCCTTATAGACCACGAAATGTTCTATTGATGACTCAGCAACATGGGGAGATTAATATTTTTTTTTTTTTTTGTTTTGTTTTTTTTGGGAGATTAATATTTGAACCACAGAAATCTACAATATACTCAAAATAAATATAAATTTTTCTTTCTTAAAAACAGAACAGGAATGTCTGAGATATAAGAATTAGATGCATAAGAACCTGCAAAAATTTCACTCTCCGAGATTCTGGATGGTAGAGTCTAGACATTCTGGTACCACAGGCAGGATCACTTCCTCCAGAGAATACAGCAATTCACTTAATCAAGTGGAAACAAGCTTCTCTTGCTACCAAGTCCATAAAGAATATAGGAGTCGAATGTGAAGTGTCTCCTGATTTCTTTTTCTTCCCAGCATTATTTCATCTGAAGACTGCCCTGTCCCAATCCAGATTATCCTAGGGGCTGCCACTTATGGGAGCCCATATTTTTCATCCTTTTGATCATTAGGAGAAATATGTAATCTAAGATGGACCAGTTGGTCTCTCTCTGTCCAGACACTTTATTCTTCAGTGAGGACACAAAGAGGCCAAAAGTGATTTGGGCAACACCCTGAGGAACTCCCACACAAAGATGTCGATGAGTTATTACTTCAAGACTCTGCTCAGGGCTGCTTCTGGCCCCTTCCAAGCCCTGGTTGCTCTTCTGCTCCATGGATTCTCTCTGGTCTCCATCTTTGCTCGTTAGTTACATTGGCAGTAACTGATCACCCCAGTCGGCAGTCGCTGATTCCAGAAACAGCTGATTCGTGGCAGGTGATTTCCGTGGTGTGTTTTTGTTTCCACACTCTCTGGAGCAGTATTGCGGTCCACCTCTGACCTTCAACTCCAAATTGGCACCAGCCAGGCAAGTACATCATTTTTCTCAAAGTCCTGGGTTCCAGCCTGTCAGGGCCCCACCTGCAAATCTGTAGGCTCTGATTACCCGCCCTTCTCCTTTTGTTTTCCTAGCCCTGGGGGAGGAACTATTTCTTTCAGTTACTAATTCGATATTGACCTAATGTTCTACATTAGCCTTTTAAGTCCCAATTAACCTAAAATTTCTATTAATTCCTTTATGTTAAAATAACAATGGCATCTTTTTTTCCTGACTGATCAACCATCCAGTATATTCTTTGTTTCCTTTCTCAAATTAGCCGGATCCATTGTTTTCGATTCAAACTTGAGAAACCCAACTAAAACATACTAATTTCTTGACCCAGCTGGAAACTAATAATGGTTAACGAACTTGCCAAAATCACATGGCAAATCACAGGTGACACCATGACTCAAATTCAAATACACCTAATATGATCTGGGCTCCTCCAGATCACACAAGTATTAGACTAGAAATGACTCTTAAAACAGAACCTCAGACCTGAACAAGATGGAATAATCTCCCCAACTCTTCTTCACAAAGTACAGCAGTGACCTCTGCAAATCAATTAAGAGACCACCAAAGGCAAACTCTGAAAGGTGGAAGAGGAAGATGAACGGGTTTGAGACCTCAGGACTGGAGAAACAACATGGAGGCAAGGCCTTCCAACCTACTGATAGGACCCTGCTGAGTTGCTTCCTGATCCCCAGCCCAGTAACACAAGGCAACCCAGGTAGTCTGAGTTCCCCCAGACTGACCGGGGAACCCGGCCACAACACCAGATGAGCCCAGTAGGTGGGATGAATCCCAAGCCTGTGGCCCTCTCTCCTGGTCCTGAGACCCCCTCCTCCACAGAGACACCAGGAAGCCAAAAGGGACCAGTAAGGGGACACACCAGAACAAGACAGCATTATGACCAACTGGATTAGCTTTTATAGATAATAATGGGAAAGAAAACCAAAAAAAGGTGGGGGGGGCAATATTTTCTGGAAGCATTCACTTTGCTGTCAGATACAGGCAAGACCTGTCATGCATGAGCTGATCTGTGCAGATAACTCACAGCCTGGAGAGTTCTGGAAGGCCTTGCTGTGGACGACAGTCCATATTTTTTTTGTACTGGTAACAAAATCAGAAAAGAGGGTCTAATCTGTGAGCATGACTCAGGCTTGCATGCCACCCCTGACTGTTTAAAATATAGCCACTTATTTTTCAGGGTATTTTCTAGTCATTTTCCTTTTAAGGATCCCACCCTTCACCCATTCATTCACCCCCTTTGCAGAAACTTATTTTAAGCTGATATGAAAGCAGAGAAATATTTTGCAACATTAAAGCAAATGAATCTGACTAAACCATGCTTCCTAGGCAAATTGGGGAAAGAGTGGAAAATTAGGCTAAAGATATGAGTCAAGAAAGTGGTGAAACACTTCAGTTTCAAATTTTTATTTCCAGTTTTGCAAAGGAACACCATAACCAAGAGGTTTTTCTCCACATTGCTATAGAAAGCGCAGGTCGGCCCAGGAGATCATCAGGGAACTGTCAAGATGACTGCAAGAAGCTCTTTGCCCTCCCAGACAATCATCCTACAAAGAAGTCACTCTCACAGTATATTTACCAAAAGAGAGAAGAAGCCACCATCCCACACACTTTCTGGATTTTGTGATCCCTTTGCTCTTCTGTGGGCTTTCAATGCTTGTCTGAATGGCCCGCTAACAGGCTGCTCTGATCAGCTCCTTGCCCAAACAAGGAGGTTTATGTAGGTGAGAATACAGGAGTGACAGGTAATACTCCCCTTTCAAATGTGTCCTGTTGTGGCACGTTTCTTTGCATGAAATCCCAGAGCACCAAAATAAAATAATTGCACTAATGCTAGGAAGAATGCATAGGAATATTCTAGAAAGCATTAGTAGAGCACTCATTGATTTTTTCATTTAACAAATAATTATTGAGCAACTTTGACATGCCAGATATTGTTCTAGCCACTGGAGACACAGCTATAAAAGAAAAAGACGTGGCCTCAGGAAGCTTAGATCAGGGTAGGAGGAACCAGACAGATAAATAGGCATAGCATGTGGGATGGGGATAAGTTTTGCAAAGAAAAATAAAGAGAAATATCTTGCAACATCAAAGGAAGGCAGAGTTAAGAAGAGTCAGAACGATAGGAAATGGGGATAATATTTACTGTAAATTCTCAAAGATAATCTGTCTAAGGAGGTGATACTTAGGCAGAGACAAAATGGAATGGGGGCAAATCATGCACACAAGTGAAAGAAAAAAAAAAAAGCAGCCCCAGCAGAGAGCCAGAGGTGAGGGGGGGAACGTGCACATTCATGGAGAGCAACAGGCAGGTGTCCATGAAGAGGTCCACGCTGACAGGCCAGCAGGAGTGGAGGGAGAAGCCAGCAGCACACCTACAGCCAATGACAGGACCTCACTTCCACTTTGCAAGATATGGGAAGTGTTGAACTGAAGAGCAAGAAGAACTGGACAAGGTTTTGAACCAGTCAATTGGACTACAGTTAAGAACAGGCTGTGGAGGGGGCAAGAGCAGTTAAGAGGCTATATAATCATCAAGGTAAAAGATGGTGGTGGCCAGAACCAGGGAGGCAGCAGTGGAGGTGGTAAGGGGTCCGATTCTGGAATGATTCTGAAGGTGAGGCTGACAGATTCTGTGGAAGAATTGGGTACATGAACTGGGAGAGGGAAGCAGGAATCAAGACCGACTCCATGTCTTTTGATCCAAGGAAGTGATGGAATTTAATGAAAAGCAGAAGATGGCAACAAAAGTAAATCAAGGCCAGGCATGAATGGAATTAAGATTTTGACTGGGGATGTACTACATCCAAAATGCATGTTGCATGCCCCCGGGGGGGGGGAGGGGGGAGGCAGATAGGTAGTGGAACTTAAAAGTTTGGCCCTCATGAGAAAGGCTGATACTAGAGACACACATTTGGAAGTTCTTTCTCACCCAATTGGTAATTAAAGCCATGAGCACCTTCTTGTTCAAGCCTCCTGGATTTTAATGAATGACCAGATTTATGCAATAAAGTACAGGATAAAAAAACAGAAAAAATGGAAATCTCTTTTTGGAGCCTAGTCAAAAGCAGAAAAACCTCTAAGCCTGTAACACTGCACTCAGTGGCTAGCTCTGCTCAAGGAATCCCGTGAGCATAAAATATGTGTGAGCATAAATGATAAGGATGACCGAAGAAGGGAAATTAGGCAAACATCATTCACAAGACATTAAATAGAATATATTAAAAGGACATCTACACACAGAGACACAAAAGGCAAGACACATAGATAGATGATAAATGGATGGATGAATTAGAGAGATGATAGATGATATACAGACAGAAGGCAGGAAGACAGACTTGTAGTAGGCATTTATACTTAATTACCCGTAAAGAATAGAATCAAGTTTTGTCATTTTTTTTCAATTCTCTGTCTCCATCCCATCTAATCTAACCCAAGATGTTCAAACCCCACATTCTCTTTTTATGCCCCCTTCGTGGCTCATCTCAAATCAAAACTCCAATTTATAAGATCACTCTTACCAGACCAAACAGATTTGGGGAGAGTAGCATCTTTTTTTTTTTTTTAACAGGATAACTTGGGATCTGTTATCATTTTTAAAATATGACACTTGATTTCTCACCTGATGTGTTAGAGAATGGCAGAAATGAGGTCTCTGGGGAGGGAATGAGATTTTCATAGCTTAAACGCTAAAAATAACAGCCCCATAACACTGAATCTCATTACCAAGCAGCGAACCCTCTCGCCTCTCTCTTCCACAGTGGCGTTCACGAAATGCCTTTCAGAAGCCCACACATTCATTTACACTCACGCCTACCCACCATTCCACACGCAACACAAACACACACTCACACATGCACGCACACACACCACCAGCAGCAGCAGCAGCAGCAGTTAATGCTGTTACCTCTGGTAAACTTGGAAAACACATGTCAGAGCTGGAACCTTATCTTGTCACGTTATTATAATTCACTGCCTGGGAAATGAGTCTGTGGTTGTAGACCATTTTGTTCCATATGTGACCGATTTGGGCAGAGCTGGTGAGAATAATGAATGCAGCTGCACGTCCCACGTGCGAGGAGGATAGAAATTCAGACCCAGGGTAAATTAGAGAGAGAGAGGAAACCTGAGCGCCAGGCACGACCCGGCGCGTTCAGTTTCGTCGGTCACTGTTGACACCATGTCCACCCATAAAATAGATAATGACAATATTTCCACATAGATTTCTAAGCCGCTACTCTCCGGGGAAGTCTAAAAGCTCATAGTGGCCTTGTAAATATCCACCAATATCTTTAGCAGACAATGAAAGAGAAGTGAAATCGGCATTTTGTCAGTCGCTCAACTGGACAGTCCCTATGCCTCGGGCAAGGGACTATTTGCAAGGCTATGAAAAACAGGGAGCCTGAGTGACAGCTGCTGTTGTCCTGCTCTGCTGTTTTGTCCTTACAGCTTATGGCAAGTCCCCTGGGAAAATTGTACCTCTGGAATCTTACTTTGGAGTATTCCAGAAGGAAATGCATAAGTAGAGCACACCACACCAGCATCAACCTACCCACACTCTCCCTGTCTCACCAAGCACCTTCCTCCAGGCCTTCTGCAGAGATGTGCTTCCTTGCTCTACTAAGGCCCCAAATTAGCAGAACACAGGACTGGGGGTTTCAATTCCATTAATGTTAGGTTGCAGTTAGATGCGAGAAGGGGGTCCGTTTAAGAAAAGACTTAGTACGTAACAACTCGGTTCATCAACAGCCCCACCACAGTGGTGCCACAAGATCTGACAAGTTATCTCTTTTCAAGACCCTGGCCTGATCTCAGCCCTATAAACCATTCTTCTTATAAAAGGAAGAAGATAAATTTAGGGGGTAAGAACCATCGGGCTAAAATAATTTGCTCAAAAGGGCCTAATTGCTACACATTTTAAACAAGACCCTGAACAAACAACATAGATCAGAATCCCAGACCTGACAAAGCAGGATAATTAAGACTGGAGCCCTCTGACCATGATTCTGCAAAATCAGTTCCAGTTATGACCTACACTCAGGCCAAAATGACCAAGAGTTGCCCTAATGTAGTCTGTCAATCCAGAGCCTAGAGATGACACTGGGGCAGGACTTTCTAATAGTCTCCCTCCTGCTCCAAAGACAAATTGAAACACAAGCAAGTGAGACATTGCCCTCCTCTCTGAGAGGATCCCCTCTCCCCCTTGAGGGTGCTTTCTCCCCTTACCCTCCTCCTTCCCCTTCTAATAACTTTGCTATACTTTTACTTAGTCTTGTGTCTTGCTTGAAATCCTCTCATAGGAAGACACAGAACCAAGATCTGATCTTATCTCCATTATCAATTAACACTTGATGTCTTAGGTTTAACATCTATGAGGCAGTTTAGGGTTTGCAAGTGCCTTCAGGCCTTTTACCACAAAGAATGCCTTCAACAAGTTTCTGGGAGAAGCCACACAGGTATCACTCTCTGTGTTAGCTTTGCATGACGGTGACCAAAATCCCCAACAAGAACTTAGAAAGGAAAAGTTTAGTTTGGCTCATAAGTTTCAGAGATTTAGTCCATGGTCGTCGGATGACTCCATTGCTCTGATCCAAAGATGAGGTAGCCTATGGTAGCAGAAATGCATGGGGAGAAAGTTGCTCACCTCCTGGCATCAAGGAAGCAGGAAAAGAGCCACAGGGAAGATGAACATTTTAGGGTATATCCCCAATGACCCACCCCTTCTAGCCACACCCTACCTGCCTACAGTTACCACCCAGTCAGTCCACTCAAACTAGGATGACTGATAAGGTTACAGCTCTCAAAATCTAAACATTTCACCTCTGAATAAATTCCTGCATTAACACCGGAGCATTGGGGTGATATCTCATACCCAACCATAAGACTCTCCCATTTTTAAAACAGAGAAGTGAAGGCTCAGAATTAGGGAAACAGAGGACTAGATCACTGTGAAAGAGGAGAACAGGACACTACCTAGAAGTCCCTGAATTGAACTTCCTCCTGATGAACTGTATTAACTTGTCTGTTTTAATGGGAAAATAAAAATTGTGGGGGAGAGGCAGTAAGACAGACCCGACTATGGCTCATGCAAATTTATTAATTTTTCAAGCCAATTCATTCATCTTTAAAACTGATTTATTGTGGCTGCAAAGGTTACTATGATTAAGGAAGACGGAGGATGGAAAGCAGCAGCCATAGAGCCTGGCATGTGTTCTGGAAAACTTAGTTCTCTGGTGCCTCCTTTCTACTCCCCTTGCACCAGCTTCAATACCCAGAACATTATCACCATTACTGTAATCATTACTCTGATTGTGATTGTATCTAAGCTATTCTCCGTGCTTACTATGTGCCAGGCACTATGCCAAATGCATTCCCAGTCACCCCTATATTTAATCTCACCATGACTGTATGAAGTAGCTATTATCTCCCTTATTTGAAATCATGAAAAAAATAAACTGATTCTTAAAGCACTCATGCAGAGTTGAGAATCCCTCTTGGCCTATGCCAATCTCAGCCACCCTGGTATAGAGCCTAAATGTTCAAGCCTCCTGTTAAACCCCCTGAACATCTGCCCCCCTCTTCTCTATTCGCATTCTCTGGTCCTGAGTCAATCTGAACTGAACCACCTTGAAACTGTACCAACAAGTAGCTTCTTTGACATGGCCCCTGGACTTGTACACAGGGCCTTTATCTGGTGTTACCAGATATAGCAAATAAAAATACAAAATATCCAATAAAATTTGAATTTCAGATAAACAGATTTCTAGTACAAATATGTCCCAAATATTGCATGTTATGCTAATGTGCATGGGACATATTTAGACTAAAAAAAAAAATCTGAAATTCAAATTTCACTGGGTATCCAGTATTTCGTCTTGGCAACTCTAGACACTCCCAACCCCCCGAGGTTTTTGCCTATGCTATACGTATCATGTCTGCAAACCTTCCTCTTCAAACCATGCCATGATGGTCTGTCACATCAGCAGATTTTTCAGGACCCTACTTTTGCTACTCATATCAAGAGTTTCCTTCCCTTGATCTGGACTGACCTATGACTTTGCTTTTTATGACCTATGATTCTTGCGTTTGCAAGAATACAGAAGTGATTCTATGCCTGTTTTGAGCCTAATTTTTAAGAAGCTCTAGAGTTTCGGTTTTTGCACTCTTGGAAGCTCTGAACTCTCATGTAAAAAAATCTCACTGCCCTGCTGGAGAAACCATATGGAAGGGTGTATGGAAGGACAGAAGCCCCG
This sequence comes from Urocitellus parryii, assembly GCF_045843805.1. Lineage (NCBI taxonomy): Eukaryota > Metazoa > Chordata > Mammalia > Rodentia > Sciuridae > Urocitellus > Urocitellus parryii. The sequence continues at coordinate 191,157,674 of NC_135533.1, read as the reverse complement.
AAGCTACATGAAGGGAAACCAAGAAAACCATCCAACAGCAAAGCCACACCTATGATCCTAGCCAGGCCATTCTGGCATCCCCCCTGCCCCCCAGCCATTTAAACCATCCAAGACAAGTCATCAGACATGTATAAAAATGCCACCAAGAGACACCAAGTGAAACAGAGATAATCTATCCCCTCTGTGCTCTATTCAAATTCCAGACATTCTGGATCAGGAAAAATTAATGAAACTTTCCACCGCTAAACCTTTGCTATTGTAGCAACAGGTAACTGATACACAAGTCCAAGCATTATTTTCATAGAGTTTACAGATTAATGTCCTAAGCATCCAGTTCAATCTGTTTATTACTTTGGACTTCTCCTGAATCAACCTCACAAGTTCTGATTCTAGATACAAGCTTCTTCTGTAGTTGTGACTTTAAAGGCTGCTGGAGTCCAAGAGTCAGTTCCCATATTTCTCTGTTACACTTGGGCACTAAGACACTGCAGGGCACAGTAGGCAGTTATCTTGTTGTGCTGCATAACAGAAGCAGCACGGGGCCAGCCCACACCCAGAGAGACATCAGCAGAGCAAGGCTGAGGGAAGATTGTCCAGCACCAGGCTGCTCTCAGCTGGGGCTCCTGCCAATCCTATTTGCTTTGTGCTTACATAATCACAAAGTCCACCTACATATCCTTCAAAAGAAAAATTCCAGGAACTGTGGACCATAATATCCATCTGAATTATTATCTGGGTTTGTACACTCTGGGGAGGGTTGATAAAAGCACAGCAAGGAAAATACGCAAGCAGTATTGACAGAAAAATACAAAAGGTTATAATATTGATTCACAGTTTAAAAAATAATAATGCCATCATTTGACATCCCCCCGCCAAGTGGTTAAATCATATCCCACCCATTACTCATGTTTGATGTCTGAGTGAATGATTAGGCTTAACTTTCGTGGAAGAATTCTGCGTAGGAAATTAAGAAGAGGAGTTCATAATTCCCCAGAATTAGAGTTGATGTCACTGGGCCCTTAAAATATGCATATCATCTGAAAATGTATCAGGGGTAAAAACATTTTGACAGAATTAGCTAATGCTTCTGGAAAGGATACCTCAGAGTAGAGACACAAAATAGAGAGCATTGGCTTGAAGCCTTTGCCTTAAGCCATGACATAGGTGCAAAGGAGGTATGGCGATTCTTTTTCAGGGCTCAGAAAAGCCCTTCATTATGGGTTAATTGATTTCTCCAGAGTGGACTTTTTGTGAAGGAAACTGCCCTGTGGCTGATTCTTCAACTGAAGGTGTATTGATTTGAGTAGAAATTACAGGCTAAGTACCATGATAAGTTCTGGGAGGTTTAACAGTAAGTAGCTCATAGTTCTGGTCCTCAAAGGGCTTACTGGCTTGTGCAGGAGTTCACATGAAAGCAGACTCTTGAAGTTGAGCACCAATAAATGCTCTAGGTAGTTTGACATGGCACAGGGCAAAAGGGAAAGAGAAACAGTCAGCAGAAGTGCCACTGAACTAACTGTCAGTCAATTCTACATGCAGCCTGAGACCCCAGACTTCCTCAATCCCTGTGATTTGACTCATGAGATAATGTGATCTTGAAAAAGCACCTTAGTTGTTGGGACCACTGGCTAGCTTCATCTCAATAATGACTGGTTTTCATCGTATTCAGAACATGAAGGTCACTCAGAGAACTAGACTCAAATTGTAACCCATTGATACATTAATTTTTTAAGCCTCTGTTTCCTCATCTTAAAATGAGGATAATATTTACAAGGTTTTCATGATGCGAATGAGGGCAAGACAATCTAGCTCATCGACAGAACTCAAGACCAAGGTTTAGTGATTAAGAAAATGTTCCAGGGAGCCTTGTGGGCGAGTGTGGAAATCAGGACAGGAAAGAGGATGGAAGCCAAGTAAGGGTATGATCTCAGGGAGAGTCCCAGGGAGTGTGGCCTAAGGCTGACCCTGGAAGGGAGTCTGGGGTGTAATTTATGCCTGAGTTTAGTGCCACTGGAGGCAAGAGAGCTGGACATTCAAACTCCTGCATCTTAGTCACCAGCTAAGAGTTGCCATGGGGCTAAAAGGAAATCTAAACTCACAAGCACTTTGAACTCTGTGCACATGTGTTCAAAACAACTCCAGCAACTAGACACAGGCCTCCAAAGAACAATTTTAAGGGCCTTTCTCTTTGGAAGCAAATGTCCCTTTGAAGCTGGGGAGAAATGAACAGGACTGATAAAAGATCCAATAGCATGCACTTCAGTCTGAAGTTCCAGGCACAGAATAGTTAATAAATGGGCCTTTCCTCTATTCTTTAGAAGGGGGAAATGTCCCAGTCTCTCACATGTTACAGTCAAAACAATTCCTTCGGCTTTCTTTACATGCAATGATGTTTCATAGCCACAAAAGGATAAAGGCCTGTGTTTTAGCTACTTTGTGACTGAAACTAAGTGGGACAAGGGTGCGGGGCTCTCAGTACTTCCTTTCCCAAGAGGGAAGCACTGGGTTTAGGCTCAGTGTGCCATAGTGGCTAGATTTCCAAATGTACAGGTGCCTTTATCTCCCAGGCTACACAAGGACAGTGGGCAGACCCTGAGCTCAAGGCAACCTCCCTTCCACTTGCTTTCATGTCGTAGGAGGAGTTGATGCCCCGATGAAAGCCCAAGTGAAGACCCACCCAACATAGTTTAAAGGAGTTCAGTGCCTTCAATAAGGAGGAAAGAGAAAGGTCAGCAAATCCAGGGCTTCAGCCAAGATTTCCTCAAGGAGGGAAATCTAGTATAAGGCCATCATCTCTATCACATGGGCTTTCAACGATTCATTGTACTAACTGGGCCAAACATCCTCTTATGAGAGAATGATTTTTGTTTCAGGAAAAGGCTTTGATAGATTGTGTTGGTCAGAATAGTGGAAATCCCAAACTCTTGATCCATAGGAAGACAAAGACACTAAGAGATAACTCAATCATTCTACCTAGTCAGTTTTTGGAGGTTGGTGTGAGTGGGTAGAGAAAAGAGGGGATAGAGTTGAAAAAGGCAAAGAAGAGAAAAGACACAATTCTAAGTGTCTACTCCTCTGGGACTAATGTTAACCCATTAACCTCTTTAGTCTCTTCTCACTGAGATTTGGTTTCTACCCCTAAGCCTATAAATATGACCTCCCTCCAACAAATTCCACCCCAACCCTCCTTCCACTTTAAGATATTGCATTATGTTTTCTATTCTCTCCCATTGAAGTTGAGCCACTCCTGAGGCATCCCAAGATCTGAGCTTCATTGTACCAGATCAGATTGCCCCAGCTGCCCTTCACTACAAATGCCCATCAATGTCTAGAGAGGGTGAATAAATTCGTACTTTGTCTCGCTTCAGCCTATATTCTCCAGGCTCAGAGTAGTCAGTTAATTCATGGCCCTTTCCCCTTTGACTGCTATAAAACATGATTCTGAGTTGCAAGGAGGGGAAGGCCTAAGCAGTTTCAGGAACCTCGTTGTCCAAGGCTCTGCAGAGTTCAGTGGCCTCTCAATTACCCAAGTCCTTGTCTGTCATTCTTGACACCTGATAAATTTCCAAAGGTGCCCTAATCTTCAATAGGCAGGACAGCTGCTTCCCACCTTTAACATCACAGAAGGCAAAGCCTGTGCAAAGGCCTGTTTTGTCTTTCTTCTGACAGCACCTTGAGAAATGACCCCTGTCCAAGACCTCCCCAGGTGAGCAGCCTGTGCCTATCTTCTTGTGTTGGCTCTCTAATGTTGATATTTTTTTTCTGTCTTACTTTAAAATGTTTATAAAACATTTCTAAACTGGAAACTCTAGGTTCCTTGAGAACATGAAATGTGTTGTTTTCCTCTCTGCGCTTGCCACAGTTCATGCTGTCAGTCACATTGCTCCCAGGGAAAGTTGGGGTCTTGCCCTGTTCTGAGTAAGTGGAGTCACTGAGCAAATTGACATCTTCTAGAATCATAATTCCATCCAATGGTGCAAATGTGGGGAAATGGACATGATCATGCACAACCAGTGTCTAGTAAATTAATTCACCCTCACTAAAGGTATTTGTAATAATTATCAAAAACCCTAGTGCCCTTTGGGAAATACATCTAGAAGAAGGCAAAAAAGTTTCTTGTGTAAGGAAATTACCTTAAGAAAATATTTGTAATAGGCTGTGCATGGTGGCGCACATGTGTAATCCCAGCACCCCAAGAGGCTGAGGCAGGAGGATCACGAGTTCAAAGCCAGCCTCAGCAACATCCAGGTGCTAAGCAACTCAGTGAGACCCTGTCTCTAAATAAAATACAACATAGTGCTGGGAATGTGGCTCAGTGGTCAAGTACCCCTGTGAAGTTCAATCCCTGGTACAAAAAATATGTATATTTATAATAATGAAAATGGGAAATGGCCCATATACCTAATGACTTATGTCTGTATGATGTCTTATAGATATTAAAAATTCATGTTTAAAGAAAATTATTAGTATGTAAAGATTTGTGTGTGTGTATGTGTGTTTACGTGTGTGTATGTGTATATGTTTTAGTCAGCTTCGAGTCACTGTGACTAATATATTCAACAGAGCAACTTAAAAGAGGAAATGTTTATTTTGGTTCATAGTTTCAGAGGTTTAATCCATGATCAGAAGATTCCATCCCTATGGGCTAAAGATGAGGCAGAACATCAGAGTGGAAGGATGAGGTACAGGAAGATAGCTCAAGACGTGATGGCCAAAAAGCAGATAGAGTAAACTCTCTTTGCCAAGAACAAAATAAAAACCCTAAAGGTATGCCCCCAGGGACCTCCCTCCTCTATCCTATAGTCACCAACCAGTATAATAGTCCTTTCAAATTATTAATTCATTAAATGTATTAATCCACTGATTAGGTTATAGCTCTCATAATCTATCAATTCACCCTGAACATTCTTGCATTATCTCACATATCAGCTTTTGGGGAATACTTCATATCTAAATCATAACCCTGTGTGTGTGTGTGTGTGTGTGTGTGTGTGAGAGAGAGAGAGAGAGAGAAAGAGAGAGAGAGAGAGAGAGAAAGAAAGAATTTTATTCATCCAAAAGGATGAATACACCAAAAATGTGAGATTATAAATCATTTTTTAAATTCTCCTTATCTTTTATAGCTATAGTAAATATAGTATTGCTTCATAATTAGAATCATAGATGAAATTTATCAAGTTTTAGAACAAAAATATCAACCCCGACCTAAAGTCAAAGTCATCCAAAGGCATAAGTACCATTTCAAGAGCCAATTACTATCAAGTAGCACCTATTAGCCTAGCACTGTGGTTGAAGATGGAAACTCTTAAGATTGATAGAACCCAACTGTCTATTTAAAAGAATTTGCTCAGTGAAATGGAAATTTGTCAATTACAATGACTACAAACATGGTCAGTGTAGTAGGATTGCAAAGGAAGATGTTCTGACTTGTTCAAGAAAGGATAAGAAAAGCTTCGCAGTGGAAGTGTACTTACTCCTCCCAGTATTTTCATTCACCCATTCATTCTCTGATTCAATCAATGACTGTTTCAAACATCTTCAAGGTCCCAGGCACTGTGTCAAAATGCTAGAATGATTAACAAACTTAACACTCCTCCCATCGAGGATCATTATCTAGTGCAGGATTAAATGTCTTAAAGAGTGAACTGTTATTGCCTGATTACAAGCCCCAAGCTGGTGACAAGTGCTCCAGTTCTTCCCATTTCCATATTCCCATTTCTTCTTTGGTATACAGGTTTCCTTCTAAGTATCCGAAACTTCCCCCTCCATATATCATATGTCTTAATAACAGGTCCTATCAGTGACAGCTCCATTCCCTCTGGGTCCATTTAAAATCACTGGTCCCCAAATCTGGGAAGCAAGTGGGTCTACACTAGAGATGCTATCCATGCCCTTTCTGTGTCCTCATTTCACCTTCTAAGATAGCATCCCCACAACCCTGCTGAATGGGCAGAAGGTACAAGACCTTGCCCTCTAGTTATATTGAATGGATGGGAGGGGACCCTAGACATGAACTGGTCAATCAGGTTCTCCCATTAAGAGTTTGGAACACACAGGCTGCAAGCAGTTTCCTCGGAATGTGGATTGTTGAGTGTGCAATCCAGCCAGGTTTAGATGGCCTTTCTTGGCCTGATTCTCTAGATGTTGGAGAAACTAGGTCCAAAGAAAAAAGAAGATGGAAATAGATGCCCAGCGAGCACAGCACCCGGTAGAGAAACAACTTATGAGAGACTATCTTGGCACCTCCTGCCTTTGGATTCTGGAAAACTTCTCCCATTTCCCCATCTTTTAAAGAATCTTGTTTGAATGGGTTTCTTTTTCCTACAAATCACATTAGATAGTGACTTGTAGGAAAAGATAGTGTTCAAGATCCTGAAACCCTTGGGGATCCAACAAATTGGACATACCCTCTTATTGGATCAAGCCTAGCTTGTTTTCTCTGAGTCTTGCACAAAGCAGACACTCAGTAAGTAACTGTTAATCAGGTGGATGTAGAAACAAAAAAAGTATTTCCAGGGTCTTCTTGGCCTGCTTTAAAGTCCTCATTTACCTGTCTGATATCCACAATCACAAAAAGAAGTGGTCACATGTGCCCATGCACAGCTTGGATTCTCTGCTCAAACTTGTTCCAGGAATCATTGAACACCTGTTTTCTTTGGCAGTCCTAGTTCCACGGGGCCATTCCAGTATATATTAGAGTTCCTTCTTGCTATGATCTCTAATGAGTGATAGCCTTTGTGACAAGGAAATTGCTCAGTGTTCTCTTGAGTCCCATCAGTATTCAGAATTGTAAAGATAGAAGCACAGAATCAAGCACAGACAGGCCACTAGTGAAGATTTAGCTCCTGGTTAGCAAGAACAGACTTCACAAGTAGTTTTGGAAATGAGGTCAAACCCATTTGTTTCCAGATGGTCTCAGACAACCAAAAAAAAAATTGCAAAGGGTAATGGAAAAATTTTCAGGCATCATATGGTCATTCATCACATCTAACCAGCAACTTGATTCCTGAAATGCTAGATAAGTCTGTCTTGGAAGTTAGCCATGTAGTTGTTCAATACATGTGAACTTTAATTTCGAAGTAATGACTTTTTATTCAAGGATAAACAAAATCCTCCATGTCCATGAAATATATATTCTAGTTGGGGTGTGTGGAAGACCGGTAATAAACAATCAAAAGGGAAAGCAAATACATAAGATATACGTTATATATAAGTGGTATGGTTGGGATCTGAATACCTCCCAAAAGTTCCATGTATTGAAGGCTTGGTCCCCAGTGCAACAATGTCCAGAGATAGGGTTTTGAGGAAGTAATTCAATCATGAGAGTTCTGATATCATCTGTAGATTGATCCATTGATAGTTGAGTGGACTACTGGGAGATAATGGAAACCATAGGCAAGTAAAGAATGGTTGAAGGAAATAGTTCACTGGGGGCATGTCCTTGGGAACTACATCTTATCTCAGGCCTCTTCCTCTTTATCCCTTTTCTTTACCTTCATGAGCTGAGCATCCATTATAGTTTAGATGTAGTGTCCCCCAAAAGCTTACATGTAAGACAATGCAAGAAGGTTTAGAGGAGAAATAATTCAGTCATAGCCTTAACCTAATCAGTGAATTAATCTCTGGTGAGATTAATTGAGTGGCAACTGGAGGCAGGTGGCTGAAGGAAGTGGTTCATTGGGATTTTGGCTATGGGGTATATATTTTGTAGCTGGAGAATAGAGTCTCTCAGTCTCTGCTTCCTGATCATCCTATAAGCTGGTTTCCTCTGCCACACTCTTCTGCCATGATATTCTGCCTCACCTCAGGCCTAAAGCAATGCAACTATCTGAACCACAGATTGAAACCTATGAAACTGAAACACAAAATAAATATTTCCTCCTCTAAGTTCTTTGTGTCAGATATTTTAGTTCCAGTGATGAAAAGCTAACTTAATATGTTTGACTTATATACATAGAGAATACTCCAGAGAGACCTCACTGAACTGAGCACAGACCTGAAGGAAGTATAAAAGACAACCTTGCACATATCTGAGCAAAGACTATCCTAGGCAGAGGGAACTTCAAGAGCAACTACCACAAGAGATGCTTAGGATGTTCTAGGAAAATGGAGGAGGACAATGTCTCTAGAGTGGACTGAGTAAAGGAGAAAGGATAGAACATGAGGCCAGAGAAATGTATATAAATGCTTTCTACTAGACCATGAATTCCAAAAGGCAAGAACCATGTCTTATTTATCTTTATATACTCCTTAGCTCTGCCACATGAGGGTGTTTAATAAGTGTTTGTCATAGTTATAAATGAGTGCATGGCTTACTTATGCTCTATGGAATTTTTGATGACTTATTTTCTTTACTACAAAGTAAAGAATTTTAATTTTACTTTCATTTCCATTAATATTGAACCAGGTTTAATTCTTGAGTCAATACATGTAATTCTGTTAAATAGATAATGGATGGATGCATAGGTGGATGCATGGAGGAACCAATAGACAAAAATATGCGAATGTCAGACTATAGAAAACTCTAGATCCTGGCGATGATCATACACCTGGCCAGGGTTCAGTGAACCTCTCAGTTTATTCTTTTTTTTTTTTTACCTTCCTTTTATTAGAAAATTTTTATTTTTTTTTATTGGTCGTTCATAACATTACATAGTTCTTAATACATCATATTACACGGTTTGATTCAAGTGGATTATGAACTCCCGCTTTTACCCCGTATACAAATTGCTGTATCACATCAGTTACCCTTCCATTGATTGACATATTGCCTTTCTAGTGTCTGATGTATTCTGCTGTCTGTCCTATTGTCTACTATCCCCCCTCCCCTCCCCTCCCCTCCCCTCCCCTTTTCTCTCTCTACCCCTTCTACTGTAAATCATGTCTTCCATTTGTATTCTCTTGACTTACCCCTCCTTACCTCTTATATGACATTTTGTAAAACCCTGAGGATCGCCTTCCATTTCCATGCAATTTCCCTTCTCACTCCCTTTCCCTCCCACCTCTCATCCCTGTTTACTGTAAATATTCTTCTCAAGCTCTTCGTCCCTACCCTGTCCTTGTTTACACCCCTTATATCAAAGGAGTCATTTGGTATTTGTTTTTTAAAGATTGACTAGCTTCACTTAGCATAATCTGCTCTAATGCCATCCATTTCCCTCCAAATTCTATAATTTTGTCATTTTTTAATGCAGAGTAATACTCCATAGTGTATAAATGCCACATTTTTTTTATCCATTCATCTATTGAAGGGCATCTAGGCTGGTTCCACAGTCTTGCTATCGTGAATTGAGCTGCTATGAACATCGATGTAGCAGTGTCCCTGTAGCATGCTCTTGTTAGGGCTTTAGGGAATAGACCGAGAAGGGGAATAGCTGGGTCAAATGGTGGTTCCATTCCCAGCTTTCCGAGAAATCTCCATACTGCTTTCCAAATTGGCTGCACCAATTTGCAGTCCCACCAGCAATGAACAAGAGTGCCCTTTTCCCCGCATCCTCTCCAGCACTTATTGTTGTTTGACTTCCTAATGGCTGCCAGTCTTACTGGAGTGAGATGGTATCTTAGGGTAGTTTTGATTTGCATTTCTCTGACTGCTAGCGATGGTGAGCATTTTTTCATGTACTTGTTGATTGATTGTATGCCCTACTCTGAGAAGTGTCTGTTCAGGTCCTTGGCCCATTTATTGATTGGGTTATTTGTTATCTTATTGTCTAATTTTTTGAGTTCTTTGTATATTCTGGTTATTAGGGCTCTATCTGAAGTGTGTGGAGTAAAGATTTGTTCCCAGGATGTAGGCTCCCTGTTTATCTCTCTTATTGTTTCTTTTGCTGAGAAAAAACTTTTTAGTTTGAGTAAGTCCCATTTGTTGATTCTATTTGTTAACTCTAGCGCTATGGGTGTCCTATTGAGGAATTTGGAGCCCGATCCCACAGCGTGTAGATCATAACCAACTTTTTCTTCTATCAGATGCCGTGTCTCTGATTTAATATCAAGCTCCTTGATCCATTTTGAGTTAACTTTTGTGCACGGCGAGAGATAGGGATTCAGATTCATTTTGGTGCAAATGGATTTCCAGTTTTCCCAGCACCATTTGTTGAAGATGCTATCCTTCCTCCATTGCATGCTTTTAGCCCCTTTATCAAAAATAAGATAGTTGTAGTTTTGTGGATTGGTTACTGTGTCCTCTATTCTGTACCATTGGTCCACCCGCCTGTTTTGGTACCAGTACCATGCTGTTTTTGTTACTATTGCTCTGTAGTATAGTTTGAAGTCTGGTATCGCTATACCGCCTGATTCACACTTCCTGCTTAGTATTGTTTTTGCTATTCTGGGTCTTTTATTATTCCATATGAATTTCATGATTCTTTTATCTATTTCTACAAGATATGCTGTTGGGATTTTGATTGGCATTGCATTGAACTTATAGAGAACTTTTGGTAATATCGCCATTTTGATGATGTTAGTTCTCCCTATCCATGAGCAGGGTATGTTTTTCCATCTTCTAAGGTCTTCTTCTATGTCTTTCTTTAGGGTTCTGTAATTTTCATTGTATAAATCTTTCACCTCTTTTGTTAGGTTGATTCCCAAGTATTTTATTTTTTGGGGGGATATTGTGAATGGAGTAGTTGTCCTCATTTCCGTTTCAGAGGATTTGTCGCTCATATACAGGAATGCCTTTGATTTATGCGTGTTGATCTTATATCCTGCCACTTTGCTGAATTCATTTATTAGCTCTAATAGCTTCTTTGTAGACCCTTTTGGGTCTGCTAGGTATAGAATCATATCATCTGCAAATAGTGATAATTTAAGTTCTTCTTTTCCTATTTTTATGCCTTTAATTTCTTTTGACTGTCTAATTGCTCTGGCCAGTGTTTCGAGGACTATGTTGAACAGAAGTGGTGAGAGAGGGCATCCCTGTCTTGTACCAGATCTTAGAGGGAATGCCTTCAATTTTTCTCCATTCAGAATGATGCTGGCCTGTGGCTTATCATAGATTGCTTTTACAATGTTGAGGTATGATCCTGTTATCCCTAATTTTTCTAGCGTTTTGAACATAAAGGGATGCTGTACTTTGTCGAATGCTTTTTCTGCATCTATTGAGATGATCATATGGTTCTTATTTTTAAGTCTATTGATGTGGTGAATAACATTTATTGATTTCCGTATATTAAACCAGCCTTGCATCCCAGGGATGAATCCTACTTGATCATGATGTATAATTTTTTTGATATGTATTTGAATCCGATTCGCCAGAATTTTATTGAGGATTTTTGCGTCAAGGTTCATTAGAGATATTGGTCTGTAGTTTTCCTTCTTTGATGTGTCTTTGTCTGGTTTCGGAATCAGGGTGATGTTGGCCTCGTAGAATGAATTTGGAAGTTCTCCCTCTTTTTCTATTTCCTGAAATAGCTTGAAAAGTATTGGTGTTAGTTCCTCTTTAAAGGTTTTGTAAAACTCTGCTGTATACCCATCCGGTCCTGGGCTTTTCTTAGTTGGTAATCTTTTGATGGTTTCTTCTATTTCCTCTATTGTTGTTGGTCTGTTTAGGTTGTCTATATCCTCCTGGCTCAATCTGGGAAGATCATAGGACTCAAGGAATTTATCTATGCCTTCACTATCTTCTATTTTATTGGAGTATAAGGATTCAAAGTAATTTCTGATTATCTTCTGTATTTCTGAAGTGTCTGTTGTGATATTGCCTTTTTCATCCCGTATGCTAGTAATTTGGGTTCTCTCTCCTCTTCGTTAGCATGGCTAAGGGTCTGTCAATTTTATTTATTTTTTCAAAGAACCAGCTTTTAGTTTTGTCAATTTTTTCAATTGTTTCTTTTGTTTCAATTTCATTAATTTCAGCTCTGATTTTAATTATTTCTTGCCTTCTACTTCTTTTGCTGTTGTTTTGCTCTTCTTTTTCTAGGATTTTGAGATGAAGTATGAGATCATTTATTTGTTGGTTTTTTCTTTTTTTGAGGAATGAACTCCAAGCAATGAATTTTCCTCTTAGAACTGCTTTCAATGTGTCCCATAGATTCCGATATGTTGTGTCTGTGTTTTCATTTAACTCTAGGAATTTTTTAATTTCCTCCTTGATGTCTTCTAAAACCCATTGATCACTCAGCAACCTATTGTTCATTCTCCAGGTGATGCTTGCTTTTTCCTTTCTTCTTTTATCATTGATTTTCAGTTTCATTCCATTATGATCAGATAAGATGCATGGTATTATCTCTACCCCTTTGTATTGTCTAAGAGTTGCCCTGTGACATAGTATATGGTCTATTTTTGAGAAGGTTCCATGTGCTGCTGAGAAAAAAGTGTAGCTACTTGATGTTGGGTGGTATAGTCTATATATGTCAACTAAGTCTAGGTTGTTAATTGTGTTATTGAGTTCTATAGTTTCCTTATTTAACTTTTGTTTGGAAGATCTGTCCAGTGGTGAGAGAGGTGTGTTGAAGTCTCCCATGATTATTGTATGTTGGTCTATTAGACTCTTGAACTTGAGAAGAGTTTGCTTGATGAATACAGCTGCACCATTATTTGGGGCATATATATTTATGATTGTTATGTCTTGTTGGTGTATGGTTCCCTTGAGCAGTATGAAGTGTCCTTCTATATCCCTTTTGATTAGCTTTGGCTTGAAATCTATTTTATTAGATATGAGTATGGACAGTCCTGCTTGTTTCCGCGGTCCATATGAGTGATATGATTTTTCCCAACCTTTCACCTTCAGTCTATGTATATCTTTTCCTATCAAATGCGTCTCCTGTAGACAGCATATTGTTGGGTCTTGTTTTTTGATCCATTCTACTAGCCTGTGTCTCTTAATTGGTGAGTTTAAGCCATTAACATTTAGGGTTATTATTGAGATATGGTTTGTTCTTCTATCCATATTTGTTTATTGATGTTACTAAACCTGATTTGTTATCCTCTTTGACTACTTTCCCCCCTTTACTGTCCTACCTCCCATTGTTGGTTTTCAATGTTATTTTCCATTTCCTCTTCCTGTAATGTTTTGCCAAGGATTTTTTGAAGAGATGGTTTTCTAGCTGCGAATTCTTTTAACTTTTGTTTATTGTGGAAGGTTTTAATTTCATCTTCTAACCTGAAGCTTAATTTCGCCGGATACACGATTCTTGGTTGGAGCCCATTGTCTTTCAGTGTTTGAAATATGTTATTCCAGGATCTTCTAGCTTTCAGAGTCTGTGTTGAGAGATCAGCTGTTATCCTGATTGGTTTACCTCTAAATGTAATCTGCTTTCTTTCTCTTGCAGCTTTTAAAATTCTCTCCTTATTCTGTATGTTGGACATCTTCATTATAATGTGTCTAGGTGTGGATCTCTTATGATTTTGCACATTCGGCGTCCTGTAGGCTTCTAGGATTTGGGATTCTGTCTCAATCTTCAATTCTGGGAAGTTTTCTCGTATTATTTCACTGAATAGACTGTTTATTCCTTTGGAATGGAGCTCTGTGCCTTCCTGTATCCCAATGACTCTTAAATTTGGTCTTTTGATATTGTCCCATAATTCTTGGATGTTCTGCTCATGGTTTCTTAGCAGACTTGCTGAGCTGTCTATGTTCTTTTCCAGTTGAAATACTTTGTCTTCATTGTCTGATGTTCTCTCTTCTAAGTGATCTACTCTGCTGGTAGTATTCTCAATTGAGTTTTTAAGTTGGTTTATTGTTTCCTGCATTTCTAGAATTTCAATTTGTTTGTTTTTTATTACCTCTATCTCCCTGTGAAATTGATCTTTTACTTCCTGGATTTGTTTGTCAATGTGATCTTTCATTGTCTGATTTTGCTGTCTCATGTCTTCCTTGAGACTCCAGATCATCTGAAGCATATATATCCTGAACTCTTTATCTGATATTCCATCTGTTGCAGCTATTACCTCTTCTAAAGTTGAGTTGACCTGCATTGTTTGTGGTCCTTTCTTTCCTTGTCTTTTCATACTGCTCGCGTTTCTTTCTGCTTGGTGCAACTGTTGTGTTTTGAAATTTACCCCCTATTTATTTATGTTGCTCTTGTATACTTGAAAAGTCTCCCTTGCAGGTGCGGGTGGCGGCTGTGCCCCTACTCCAATTGGGGTGACGTGTCTACCACGCTGGCGGCTCTCTGGGCCTGTTCCGGGAGTGGAAGGCGGCTCTGCTCTGTCCCTATTCCAATTGGGGTGTCGTGACTACAATGCTGGCAGGTTGCTGGGCCTGTTCCGGGCGTGGGCGGTGGGCTTCGCTGGCGGGATTCCACCTAATGGCAGTCCCTAACCTCCCTGTTTGCTAATTAATGGCTTCTCTGAGGCGCCACGCCTTCTGTAGCTGCGGGGCAGGCCGCGCGAATCAGTTGGCCTGGATCTCCGGGGTCCTGCTGCTGGCTGTTTTGATGTTGCAAGCTGTTGGAGAGTGGTGGTGTATTCTTCAGCTTTCCCGGATGGTGGCCGCTGACTGCCTGGATGGAGTGTCCGCTGTTTTGATGTTGCACTCTGAAGGAGAGTGGCGGTGTATCCTTCAGCTTTCCCGGATGGTGGCCGCTTACTGCCTCGGTGGAGTGTCCGCTGTGGGGGATGGGCTGTACCGCTTCCTTCCCCTTCTGAGAACCCGTGCTCGGCCCAAGGGTCCGTGTGGGCTTGGCTGGTGGGATTCCACTTAATGGCCTTCCCTAACCTCCCTGCTTGCCAATTAATGGCTTCACTGAGGCGCCACGCCTTCTGTAGCCGCAGGGCAGGTCACGCGAATCAGTTGGCCTGGATCTCCGGGGCCCTGCTGCAGGCTGCTGGGATCCCTGGCACTCTATCACTTTGATTTTTTCTGCTTGCCCCTCCCCCAGCGCTGGCTAGCCAGGTTTCCTTTTGGCTGCTACTGGGAGGAGGGGTTGGAGGTCAGGTGTCTCTGGTTTCCCCCTAGTCTGTATGGAGGCTCAGCTTGATACTCCCTCTCCCGGCAAGCCTAGGAGAGATTTTATGCGAATTCCCGCTGTCTGGGGGGTGAGCTGAATGACACCGACCTGTTTTGATGTTGCACTCTGAAGGAGAGTGGCGGTGTATCCTTCAGCTTTCCCGGATGGTGGCCGCTGACTGCCTCGGCGGAGTGTCCGCTGTGGGGGATGGGACTGTACCGCTTCCTTCCCTCAGTTTATTCTTGAGTGTTTGTTTTCAATTTTATCCATCAGGTGATGTGGGATGAGGAATTTGAACACTCAGAAAGTGATCATATGTTTTCTCTTATATGCAGAAAGTATAGAGCAAAAAGGAAATTAACCAAATTATAATGTTACATGCATGAATATATAACCATGAATCCCACTGTTATGTATAATTATAATATACCAATAAAATGTATGGGAAAAATACTGGGACATAAATTTAACCAAAGAAGTGAAAGATCTCTGCAATGAGAACTATAAAGCATTGATGAAATAGATTAAAGAAGACACACAAAAAAAAATTGAAAGGCATCCTGTGTCCCCAAATTGGAAGAATCAATACTGTTCAAATTTCACACTACTCACATTAATCTAAATATTCAATGAAATTCTTTTTTTAAAAAAAAATTATTTATTTATTTTTGCGTTACAATTCTTAATACACCATTAAATCACAATTAATCTACCTCTGATTATATATAAGGTAAGTTGACACCAAATTCACATCTTCATACATGTATTTTGTATAGTGATGAGGGTCTTATCAAAATATAATGGTATTATTTACAGAACAAGAAAAAGCAATCATAAGATTTGTATGGGATCACAAAAATCTTCAAATAGCCAATGCCACCTTGAGCAAAAATAACCAAATAGGAGGCATTACATGACCTGGCTTCACAAAGTACTACAAAGCTGCAGTAATCATCAATGGCATGATATTAAAACAGTCACATAAACCCGTGAAACAGAAGGGAGAGCCTAGAAATAATCCCACACATCTTCAGCTAACTGATTTTTAAGAGCATGCATTGAAGAAGGAACAGCCTTTTCAATAAATGGTGCTGGGAAATTGGATATCCACAAGCAGAAGAATGAAAATAGGCCCCTACCACTCACCAGCTACAAAAATCAACTCAAAATGGATTAAGGACTTAAATGTAATACCTGAAACTAATGAAACCCCTAGAAGAAAACATAGGGGAAATACTTCAGGACCCTGGAATGGGTAAAGATTTTTTTTTTTTTTAACAGGACCTACAAAGCACCGGAAACAAACCAAAAATGGGAAAATGAGATTACATCAAACTAAAAAGTCTCTGCACAGCAAAGAAGACAATCATAAGAGTAAAGAGGCAAAGTACAGAATGGGAGAAAATATTTATTAACTATAGCACTGGACAAGGGGGTTAATATCCAGAATATTTAGGGAACTCAGAAAACTCAATAGAAAAAAAAACAAACCACTCAATTTATAAATGAGCAATAGACCTAGATAGACATTTCTCAAAAGAAGTCATACAAATGGGCATATGAAAAAAGATGGTTAAGGTCACTAATCACCAGGGAAAAGCTAATTAAAACCACAGTAAGAAATCACCTCACTCCAATCAGAAGAGCTATTATCAAAAAAAAAAAAAAAAAAAGATAACAAGTGCTAGCAAAGATGTGGAGAAAAGGGAAAACTTACACACTGTTGGTGAGAACACAAATTAGTACCGTCATTGGAGACAATGTTATGGAGTTTCTCAAAGTTTTTTAAATAGAACTACCATATGATCCAGCAATACCACTATTTTATACACACACACACACACACACACACACACACACATATATATATATATATATATATAAAGGAAAATAAATTAATATATTGAAGAGACATCTGTATTACAGCACTCTTTACAATATCCAAGGAATGGAAAAATCTGAGTCCTTTAACTGACGAATGGATAAAGAAAATGTGGTCCACATATCCAACAGAATACTATTCAGTCATAAAAATGAATGAAAACTGTCATTTGTGCAACACAAATAGAACTAGAGATCATTATGTTAAATAAAATTATACATAATCTCACTCTTATGTGAAATCTAAAGAATTTCACAGTAGCTGAGAGTAGAAAGTTGTCTCATCTGCAGCCCAGTTGCCAGGACACTGGGGTGAGTATGCGGGCAAGCTTTAGAAAGTGCCCAAAGACAGCATGGGAGACATGCTGTGATTGGGGAAGCTTACATGAGATCAGTGACTGCTCCAAGAAGAGTTCCATTAACACCTCTGTCCCTCACCATGTGCCCACCAGTGCCTCCTCTCCCTCACAGTGCTTTGTGCAGCGTTGACTGACAGAACAAGTAATACATATCCTTTCCAGTGTCCTCAGTTCCACTCAGAGAGGGGTTGTGCATATTAGGCTGCAGAGCGCGACATCATCAGCACTAGCTTGCCTAATTAGCTTATATGACCATCATCCCAAGGAGGGTCTGTCTTGGTGTACATGCAAGAAAGTAGCTTTCTACAGATAACACTAATTTATCCTAGTTCCCAGTGTGCATAAGAAACAGTGAGTGTCCTTCAAAATAATATGTATTTGGAATTTCTGGTTCAAGCTTGCTGTCCTTTTCCCCTTAACTTGGCTAGATTTGGGGAACAGAGATGGGGCACTCAAGCACATAGTGTGTTACTATCCCCCTTTTCTTTAATGGTCACTGGAGGCTGGAGAAAGTGCCGATGAGGAAGGGATGGGGAAAGGTTGATTGATGGGTGTTAAGTACCAGTTAAAAGTAAGAACTTCTGGTGGGCTATTGCACTTTGAGGTGACTATAAATAAGAATACATACTGTATGTTTCAAAAAGCAAGAAAAAAAAGGATTCTGAATGTTCTCACATGTGAAAACAATTAATGTTTGAGGAGCTATATTGAAACTGATTTGAATAATGCACAAGATCTACATGTATCAAAACATCTCATGGTACCTCATCAGCACATACAATTTTATGTTTTTATATGTCCATTCAAAGTAAATTTTAAAATATTTTTAAAGTCAAACAAGTCTTAATTTTTTTTTTTTTGCTGTAGTATTCCAAGAAGGAAACAGTTGTATCTTAGCACATAAATGTGGTTGTTTCCTTCCATGAGTTTGGTAAATGTATTTGCACATATACTTATTATAGCAAGTCTAAGAACATTAATTGATATGCTGCACTAAAATGTGAATTATCAAGGATGTCAGAGATGAATCCAACACATTCTCCTTCAAAGATTGTCTGGAAATGCTTCAATTATCTCATATACAGCATAAATTCTAATCAGCATCTTTTGCCAAGTATTCATTTACACCATGCTGTGTACGGTGGAAATTCTCTATCTATGACTGTTGTTCTGATACAAGATTTCTCATGATAAATTTCTCTTGGCTTTGAGAGGTGGGGAAAGTTTGTGTCTTCTATATAACTGATCTACTTATTTTAATCAATGGAAGCTAGATAAGCCATTGGATTTCCCTGGTTTTGCTTTGTTTTCTAAAAAGATCAAAGCTGCATTCCTTTATCCCTCACCCAGTTTACTAGCATAGTTACCCAGGACTGCTGATCCTGCATGATTTCTGACCTTCATTTAGCTTTATTCCAGCCTTCTTGTTATATTCTTTACACTGCTGGGGAAGTTTGGGCGATGCCTTCATAAGAAGAAGGGAAAATATACAGTGTTAGTAAAGAATGATTGTATGACTTCTTGCTCTAAAACCTGGGGGGTTGAGTCACAGGGACTTGAACTTCGATGTCGGCTTCACCACTTGTTAACGGTATGATTCTGGTTGAGCAAATTGCTTAAATTCTCTGAGCTTTAGTTTCTTCCACTGATAAATAAGGATAATGATAATAGAATTTTCAGGAAGAATTAAACAAGATCCTGCATAGAGAATGCTTAATGCTTTACCCAACACTTTGTAAATGTTTAAGAAATGATATCTCTATGTGAACAAATAGTCATTGAGAATACTTCAATTTACCTAATATGAAAAATAAGTATTTCTTGACTGCAGTAGAATAGGTAGCAACAGGTTCAGACTTTGGCACCAGGTTATATGTGTTCAAATGTGAGCTCCTTTGTCATTTATAACTGAAAAACCAGCCTCTATCTCAGAGCAAAGCCTGTCCAAGGAAGGGACATGCCTTTGTCCTTGGAAAAACCCACAGAGCACTCCTAGGCACATTCCCACCCTTCTAAGTTGTTTATCTACAAATAACAGGAGAGATCTGCAGAGCCAGGTGTCCCTGACTCAGTCAGGCTAGATGGGGATCCATAGCAGCCCCCTAGCAGCCACCAATCAGCATGAGACAGGGAAATACCTGGGAAGCCAGATAACCCTCCCAGCAGTTTATGGTGGTTGATAACAAGTTGGGAAACCATGTAGTTCAGCACGTACACCCCTCTTGGCTAAACCAATCAGTTCAAATGAATACCCCTTTTGTACTGACCAACCACCCCTACCCAACTTGTTCCCGCCAGTGAATGTGCTAATCATGTTTTAGAGTTGTTGATTTTCCCTCGGTGTGTGATGATTTGCTATGATGTATGTGAAGTCCCTGCCCTCTCCAAAGAATGTATAAAACTGCTGCAAACCCTGGGCTCGGGGCCTCTCAGCGTCACCAGTTGCTGTGTGTGTGCGCGGAGGACCGAGCTAGCTCCCAATAAACACCTCTTTGCTGTTTACATCGATCTTGGGTCTCTGATGGTCTTTGGGGGTCCCGAATTCGAGCATAACATAACCTGGGGCAAGTTTCTTTACCTTCCTTTGCCTCAGAGTTACATTAAATGAGGATGAAACCAAAATCTGATAGGATTGTTTTAAGGAGTAGATACAAGAATAGGTACTTTTAAAAATTCCCAGTATACAGTAAGCACTTAATAAATGCTACAATTGTTATTATTATATTTTTTATTAGTTGACCCTAGATTCCAATTAAATTTAAGAGACAACTACTCCATCTTAGCCCCAGGAATAACGAAAAGTCATAAACAATTACAACTGAATTGGCCTGAGAAATTAGAGATCTTTTCCCTGAGTTCATTTACAATTCCACAATTAGAAGCTTTGAGGCTTTGTATGGAAACAGATGTACAGCATAAGCCCATGAAGGTACATGTTGTAACTTCTCTATAACAGAAGGAACTGATGTGGAGATGTATCTCTCTTGTACCTTTATAGAGCCAGAACCAAATGAACCGAAATAGCCCATACGCCCTTATTATTGATTCCTTATTTCATTTTACTCTTTGCAATATGGTTTCCTATCCAGCCTCTATCCTTTTTGATCCTCAGAGTGAATCAAATAAGAGGGAAAGACAGGTACAGTTATTATTAATAATAAAGTGAATAATCAGGGGAATTAACTGCCTCAGGGCTACTTGCCTAGTTAGCAATGGACCTGAATTCAAACCAGCTAGTTAGTTATTGACCTGGATTCAAAGCCAGCTATCTTCTTTCCTCACACAACATACATTGCCCAAATTCATGTTTTCGCATTGGAGCAGCTTTCTTTAAAAATCTCTCTATCCAGGATATCTAAACAGAATACTCCAGGACACCTCAGCTCTCCCAGGAAGGCGCCTCATCCCAAATCCCTTAGGGGAGGAAGGCATTGGAAAAACAGGGCACTTCTTTCCTTTTTCCCCTTGTGCATTGTGTTTGAGCACACCTCAGGGCCCTGCCATCCTGAGCTCTCCACTAAGCACGTATCAGAAGTAAAGAAGGTGCCTCTTAATCCCTGGTATTTATAATGGAAAATTGAAGCACATAATCACAGGATTAGGAACAGCTGAATTTAGGGATGCTGAAAACCCCTCTAGAATAAGTTGCCAGATAGTTTTACTCTTTGCCAAAATATCTTTTTATTTAAACCTTTCTGAACTATAGGAGAAAAGTAATTAAAACCATGATTTTCTCTTCTCAGATGAACAGCCTCTGCTATCTAAGAAAAAAGAAAACAAAAATACCTGTGACTGTTTGGGCCCTTGGAAGGGGGGAAAGGACTGCTCGAATCTTCAAGCCCAAACTCAGGCCACTTGGAAACTGACCAAACATGTAGTTTGGGATCTGGGCTGGTTGTTAGGCGATTGTCTCCCAGCACCACCCACCTTCTGTTCTCTGTTTTATAATTCTGAGGCTGGACTCCACAGATAAAATCACTCCTTTGCCATCTGGCTTCCTGTTAGGAGCATCTAATACAGGGTGTTAGAGGAAGACTGCAAGGCTAGAGGAAGGAGAGGGATTTGCCCCTTGCTGTTTGCTTCCTAGTCCTGTCAATGTCGCCTCAGCAGTAGTGATCTTCAAATTGCCAGCCGCAGTTTGATTCCAGGTTCTTCTTTCCAAATTCCCAGAACAAACTCTGGGATGCTTTCAGAGACACCAGTGCCAGCCAGGTGGCACCTTCTGCTCCATGGTCTAGGACTCAGCACTGTGGCCCCCACCCAAGGTTCTGTCTTCTACTAATCTTGTGCCTTCATTCTCACTGCTCTTAGGGTGTGGGTGCTTCCTGCAGCTATGCAGTTATGCATCACTTAACGATGGGGATACATTCTGAGAAAGGCACATTAGGCAGTTTCCCATTGTGCAAGAATCATACAGGGTACTTACACAAACCTAGGTGGTATAGGTCAATTGCTGTACACAGCCTCTTCATGCAAGGAAAAGACATGGTAAACATGAGATATATGAAGTTGTTGCTCTTGTAACATAGCATTCTAATTTACTGTAAAGTTCTTTAATGAGTACAAGGGGTATAGTCTACAATGATAGTAAAATATATAGCATTATGTGCTGTGCATAATTGTGTGTGCTACAGTTTTATTCAACTGGCAGCAAAGGTTTGTCTACACCAGCATCACAACTGTTTTGCCCTATGGTGTTATAAAAGCTGCACCATCACTAGACAGTGGAGATTTTTCAGCTCCATTGACATACAGCTTGGGGGATCACCGTCACATATGCAGTCAATTGTTGACTAAAGCTTCATTATATGGTAAATAATTCTGTATCTTACTGCAATTACACTGCTCCAAATATAATTTTAGCAATTCAACTCCCAATGTTAAATTACGTCTGTTAAAATATCTAGTGTTGTTCCTGTTTTCCTGACTTGATTCTAATAGATTCAGGATCTAACTTTATTTGTATAACAGATGTAAGTGGGAATGGCTGCTTTCTTTAAATTTTTATTGATTGATTAATTTAGGAGAACAGATTATATTCTGTTAAGGACTGGAAAAAGAAATATGAATATATCTCTTCTACTAGTTAAGTCCAGGAAAATTACTGGAATACTCAAATAAAAGCAATGCAATTCAATGTTCTGTAAGAGTAGTATATAGAAATTTTTAATGATTCGTTTTTATTCTAAAAAAAAGGAAAAATAATCACACTTAGGAGAACTCAAAGACATCTATATAGAGAGTACAAGCTGAAGAGTGTAAATGAATATTTTAAAGGGCCATTTGACCTTATACTAACAATAATAATTTAAAAACAACTATGAAGACAATCTTATTTTCATTAAGTGTATCTATAATTTACACTTAATGAAATATCAATCTGAACTGTTGAATCACTGCCCAATTTCTTCCAGGCATAAAGAGTACATTAATTTGTAATACATGACCTTCTGGAGGAGTTATGAGTGTTTCATGTTTTAGAACTATTCCCCAGAAACACATATATGCATGTATGCATATACATATTCTCTCTCTCTCTCTCTCTCTCTCTCTCTCTCTCTCTCTCTCTTTCTCTCTCTCTCTCTCTCTCTCTCTCTCTCACACACACACACACACACACACACACACACCAATATTAAACTCATTAACTCTCTTATCCCTACAACATGGATTATGTAGCTAAAGATGAAGTCAATGAAACCTAAAGTACATTTTATGATATTTGACTTCCCTGAGGGTATGAGTAGGTAGTCTATGAATAAAGGGCTGAAGAGGCACATGAATTTGTGAAATGTTACAGTGAACAGTTTTACTTACTGCAGGATTTTTCATAGCATTTAACATTTTAATATGTTTGTAAATCCCACAGACAGAATTACAAATTGCAGTCAGTCAACCAGATCACATTTAATTCACCTTTTCATTAACCCACAATATCCAGGGCAGGGGAAGAAAGAGCTCATTGACAGTGTGCATGCTTAGCATGCACAAGGCCCAGGATTCAATCCCCAGTGTGTGCGCACATACACACACACACACACACACACACACACACACACATACAAACACACACAACCCACGACATCCAACCATTTATTTAAATTTCTTCTAAAGTCTTTCTCCTTCCATCTTCCTTCCCACTGCCACCATCAAAGTCTTAATCCTTATCATTTTTGCCTATAAGTCTCCTCCCTGACCAACCTTGCTTGTCTTTTCATTCTATGGTGGTCCCCCATAACAGAGGTTAGCAAACTGAAGCCCACATGCCAATGCCAACCCAGTGCCTGTTTATTCATAGTTATACATATTATGCCTTTATTTTTGGCTAGAAGAAGAATTACTTTTAACCTAAATCTAACCATTGTCATACTCTTAACTGACTAAAACAGATTCAGAGAAATATCAAGTATTATGGATTGAAACTTGTTTTTAAATGTTAATTGGCACTATGTATATTAATGTAAAATAATGTTAATTTACTCAAATTTTCAGTTTGTACTGCTTGGTATTTTGATGTAAGAAACCAATTTTTGTGTATTGTTACAATTTTAGGTTATTTGTATTTGATGTTTCATAAAACTCAAATAATGGATATACTGCACTTAAGAACCAAATAAATGGCATCTGCATACTTGTTACAAAAAAGATGCTAAGTATTTTTTATATGGTTACATTTCAAATGGTTACATAAGTATTAATGTAAGAGCTTCAATTTTGCATCTTGGTTTTTAAAACCTAAAATACTGTCTGGCACTTGAAGAAAGTTTGCTGATCCCTACTCCATACTTCTGTCAGATACATTTAGTCTAACTCACCCATATTCTTTTTTATTTTTTCTCCAAAAATGTAATGGCACCTACTCTTTTAACCAGAATTTTTGAAAACTATGAGCAAGGAAAGTATTCTCACCAAGCAGGAAAAAGAGGTCCTTCTTTTAGGTTTCAGCAAGGAGGAAAATTGCTGTCATCTGCTGACTATTGTGGAAAAATCAAGGAATTCTGAACATGTGTATAATCCTTTTCTGGATATACAACAACATGCACTAAACAGTGGTCAAGTAGAAAGGAGGACCAATTTGTCAGAGCAGACTCTCGAGACAGGCAACGATGTATGGGCATTTGTTTCCCAACAGGCTTCCCAGGGAGATATGAGCAAGAGGCGAGAAGCCCTGATGTGTAGCCTTTGCCAATTTCCATGGTGCAAACATTCCCACCATGCTGGTTTCAAGTTACAACATGACATGCTGAACAAGAAGTTGAGAAAAGACATGTATAGTTGGCTTTCAGTAAAGCATACCAGGAACAGAAAAGAAACCAAAGCAGGACCAAAGGAGCAGAGTTCCATCTCTCTGGAATTTCTGTACCCCTATCACTGAAAGATGAGACCAAGCCACCTAAAATGGTGATTCAGAATCAAGGCCACAGCTGACCCTTGACAGCAGCCTGAAATTTAAGAAAGTACGTCACCTGTTCTCTTTGTGATTGATCTATTGCTTCCTAGGAGCTGGAGAGGGCCACCGTGTTCCTGTGCTGAACTTCTTTCCATTTCTTCCATGATAAAAAATGTTTTTGACAGTGAAAGCAAGAAAATATAAACTTACCCACCACACTGGCCAAATGCCTGATGACCCTTTCCTAGGGTCATGTTTCCTCAGAAGTGAAAGATGAAGAAAGCTTGAAGACAGTACTTGTTAAGGGGAAGCATCAGAAAAAAGAAATCAAAAGAATTGAAATTAACTTCTATCAAGTGTCTGTTTTTTTGCCAGGCAAGAGCTTTGGGGCTCCTTAAACTTAAAAGAAATAAAATTCATTTTTATTTTCACTATTCTTTAACTAATATTTTGCATTCTTTTATTTATGCATGCAGGCTGCAGACACACAATGTGACTTTGTCAACAAAAGAAATCTGAGATATTTTCATGTCTTACAGTTGGTAGGTAAATTAAAATATCATTTATGCAATTCTTTACCTCAAAATTATAATAGTTATCAGGGGTTTGGCTTAAACTTTTCATTTTTATTACCTGAACATAGAAACATATGATAGGTTCGATCACAGATATTTTTCCAAAAACATTTCAATGACTATATTATAAATAGCTTCCTTTGTAATTCTACATATTTTATTTTATGAGCTTAAAGTAATTGTCCTGAGGAGTCTCTAGGTTTTACCAGACAGCCAAATGATACAAGAAAAAACAACAAAAATCATCTGAAGGCTTCTGAAGGTCTTTTAAGTATATTATTCCATCTAACCCTCAAAATAATGCTGAGTTTTCATGTCCTCCTTTCACTGATGAGAAAACCAAATGCTAAAGAGGTTGAATAATGAGCCCAAGTTCATTGTACCATTACATAGCAGAGCTGGTAACTGCCCTAATTCTCTGCTGTTCTTTCAAGCCCTTTACCCTGCTGTTTGTTTCACTGGTAGATGGGAAAAGGGTACAACCAATGGTCTTGATCAGGCCGCAATTCTCAGAAAAAGTTTTTGGCTACTAGCAAGTCAAAGGGCATTCAATGGAAAGCAAGTCAGCAGGACATTAAAGAATGGGTAGGGGAAATGAGCCTCTCAGTGTCACCATATGCATCTCCATTAGAGCGGCAAGTCTGTGGGTTTGGCTGCATACCCAAGCTCAGTGACAAGAAATGAAACATGAATACTTTGAGAAGAAGAGATTCCAAGGAAAATGACAGGAAAGAAGATGATTTCTTTCTGGGCTTGTGTTTCTGTCCAGGAGAGTGATTCTGCTTCCACTCCAGTCATCTATTGGGCACTTTGTGCCAAAATTGTGTGAGATGTTAAGATCCAAAAACAAGGTGGCAATTTCCACCCAAAGAAGCTCACTGACTAGGGACACTTACAGGTCCTGCTAGCTTATTTCAGTGCCCTTTGATACTAATTCAAAAACCCTAGAGGGAGTTAGAAATGAAAACAATTTCTAGACAGTGAGATTAATGTTACAACAGAGGGAACTGCAATGAAGATGAAAAGGAAGGATTTATACTGATTGCTTAGTCAGGCAACAGAAGTTTCTATGGAGGGTCTGAAAAAATGAATAAGACTATTCTCCAAGAGGATGGAATGATGAAAAAATCACTGAAAGAAAACCACAGGCAAAAAGTACAGCTCACTTTCAGCAACAGTACTTAGTTTAGGTTCCCCTAGAGACAGAACTGAGGCAAGGACAAGGGTGTAGTTGGTTTATTTGAGAGGATGTGAAAGTGAAGGAGTAATGACCCTGAGCTAGAGAAGGAAAAAAGTGAATAAAGAGAACATTCAGGAGTTGTTTGCCACTGTGGGCAACAAGGGCTCAATCTGTTGGGGAGTTAGGAGAAACCTGTGTAGTGTGCACCAAAAGAACTACTCTACCGGAGGGAGTGGGTAGCTTCAATGAATGGTTTGAGATTTATGGTTAGGGAAACAAACCTCATCACTCTTCAAGTTTTGCTTGCATACAACTGAGCAGCCTTTGATGACCTGAGGGGTGGATAGAGAATGACCTCCCATTCTGTGCTGGATGTGTGGCACTGAGTAATGCATGGAGCTGTCCACGCTCGTGGTGCTGAATCAGATGGGCCAAGGGAATGTGGTACTTCACAAGCATCTGCTACTAACAGGTTGTGACTCCTCCTCCCTGGATGAAAGCCAAATTGAAGGAGTAAGGATGGAGACTGGGAATCATTCAGGAGTTAAGTGCTGCTCAGTCTCTTCCTAAGATCTGGCCTCAGAGGAGTTTATAGAACAACCAGTTCTATAAACTCTAGCCCTCTAAAATAGAAGAAGCTGCTTCCAAGAATTCCATTTTTGGGGGGTGGGAGGTGGTGCTGGGGATCAAACCCAGGGCCTTGTACATGCAAGGAAAGCACTCTACCAACTAAGCTATATCCCCAGCCAAGAATTCCAAAATTTAGAGCAGAACTTTCCAGTATTTGAAAGGCCTCTTTTCCTTTTCCATATATATTTTTTTAAAAAATTATGAGTCTCTGCCCAAAATCCTGTCATTTAAGTATTTATTTCCACTTATTCCTTTTTAATATCAAACAATTATCACAATTCTATAATGTTCATGGAATAAGTACAAAAGGCCTAGAAAATAATCCTATAGAAAGGAATAAAAGTTTATTTAATGTACAATGATGCTCATTATGATATGTTAATTTTTTACTTTTAATTTTCAATACCCATTTTAATGAGATATAGTTTGCATATACTTTAAGCTGACAATTTGCTAACTTTCAACAAATTAAGACACCTTGCTGCTGTAGCTATCCTGTAGTCAAGACATGAAACATGTCATTGGTCAGATATGTTCCCATATTCCTTTGCTTAACAGAATTACATAAATGTCAAAAGATAAACATTATACATACAGAGAATTTTAAAAATTTCTACTATGAATGCAAATCATCCTCACCTGATTTATAATTGTACTTAACCATAACCATAAAGTATTCACCACTTAAATTATGGTTCAAAGTGATCAGAACTTTAATAAAGTAAATCCACAGGAAAAGGTCATGGCTGCAGATTTTTTAAGGATGTGTTTAAAATAGAGTTTTTACAAATTATATGATTTTTGATGATGACAAGATCCGGAGTTTTCCATGGGTGAGGTAAGAAGGCATAAGGGGGGAAACCATCATTGAAATCCATCAAGAAACCTAGAAGGTAAGGCCTCTAAAGGTTTATGCAAGTAGATGCTGATGCTACACATCAGCTACCACATGTTCCTCTCCTGGGCAGCATTGTCATTTTTTTCCTAAGCTATAAAATTACAACAGCAATGGCATTGACGGTGTTGTCTGGCAATGATGAGGAGGTCTGATGATGACAATGTTGGTGGTGATGACAAAGATGATAATCAATTGACTTGCCCATTCACTGTCTCAGGATTTAATAAATACAATGTATCTGAGAGCAGTTTATAAACTACAAAACTCAATATAAATGTAAGGGACTGTTTTCATCATTCAAAAAGGAGTCACTTGGACATTACATCAACTGGGATTCAAACAGAGAAATTAAATCAGCGAAAGATACATATATTTTTAAAAATTATTACAAAGCATCTTCCTAAGCGATTATGGGCACAGTCTAAGCATGTCCAGAATTCCCAGATCAGACCTCAGGAAGGGCAAGATGACTCTTAGGCGTGAGCTGAAGCAGTCCACAGACAGAATTTCTTCTCAAAGGGCAATCAGGAGGATACAGCAAAATGGTATGTATTTAAATGAACATTAACTAGAAGGTAGAGTGAAAATTAAGGGGTTATCAGTACAAGGAAGTCAAGTGTAGATAGCTAACTCATATAGGAATGAAAGCTCAGCTCTAGGCCTCCTTGGTACCATTTCTTAATAGGAAAAAAATTGCCACCTACCCATCTGTCTCACTGATTATGTATACAAATTTGCCAGTTCATCTAAGAGACTAAATATAGTTAAAAGCAGTGTGATTCACACTATACTTCTTTCAAAAAATAACCATATATAAGCAATGTTTCAAAATGTTTCACCATCACCAGGCTGTCACCCAAGCTGACACCTTCCTAGGGTCCTAGATAAGGCTCAATTCTCATGCCTTTTCCTTGGAGATCTGAGCAGAATTGCTTTGCTTCTCACAATCTCCTGAACAATTCAGCTTTCTGATAATGATATTTAAATCAAACTCACTTTGAGTGGATGGCAGAACCATCTCCTCCATGCAGGGGAAAAACCCCTAGCATATATGATAAACATCATACAAACTAAGCAATTTTGAATTTATATCATTGGTGAATGATCTGTAAAAATTTCTTTTCATGTGTAATAATGATATTTCAGGATTTTTTTCAAAATTGTGTCTCAAAAGTATATTGTCTGAGCCAATAAATAATTGCAAATTCATCCCAGCAGATTGAGAGAAAGTCAGGGATTTAGACTGATAAAATACTTTTGTGATTTATAGAAGATGCCATTTAGGAGGATATTAGGTTCTGCAGCAGTTAGGGTCAGCCATGAGTAGCCTGTTATAAACAGAACCAAAACAATACCAAAGCTGATGGAAGACACTACCTTCTGTCAGTTGTCAAGAATGCCAGTCTCCCCAAGTGGAATTTCATATACCTGCCCAAATTTTCGCTGGGTCAGATCACATCAGATATTTTAATTCCTAGCCAGCCAAGCAATTGAATATCATGAAATTCCTATGTCTCCCACTCTCATGTTCTGTAATTCAACTCTATCTTTTTTCTAATTTTTCTATATACTATGATTCCAATCTTAAATATTTAATCAGCAAAAAAATCTTTAAATGCCATTATGTGTCAGGCATTTTCATAACAAACTAAGATAATAATAAGATATAAATATAGGATATCTAGGGGCTGTGGTTGTGGCTCAGCGGTAGAGCACTTGCCTGGCATGTGTGAAGCCCTGAGTTCAGTCCTCAGCACGACATAAAAATAAATAAAGTAAAAGTATTGTGTCCAACTAAAACTAAGAAATAAATATTATATATATATATATATATATATATATATATATATATATGATTTATAGGATTCTTACACTTTGAGAATAGGATTCTTGTGTTTTAAGAGAGTAGAAAAGGAGACAGATAATTAAACAAAACACTATAATATATGATAAATAAAACAAGAGTTCTGGGATCCCAGAGGAAGAGAGAGCAGAGCAGTGGGAAAGAAAGCTGGAACTGCTCCTTGAAGGAGAGGAAGCACCTTCCAGTCTCACCTATTTACTGCATGTAAACACGGCCTGGTATTTTATGTGCTAGTATTTCTTGTACTTACTGAGTACTTCTTGTACATCCAATAGGAAAGGAACCACACTTCTCTTCACTTAGAAACAGAGAGAATGTGTAACTTGATTTTAAGGTCACATAAGACGGAGTGACACTCAGATAGTCACCAGAGTCTACTCAATGCAGAAGGTAAAAGGGACTGAGCAAGTTATGAAACCAGCCTAGATGCCTATCAATGATTGAATTGATAAGTAAAATGTTGGATATGTGTGTGTGTGTGAACGTGTACACACAAAAGAGTTTTGCACAGTCGTATAGAAGATTGAAATTATGTCATTTGCAGATAAATGGATAGAACTGAAATATACCATGTTAAATAAAATAAGCCAGACTCATAAAGTCAAGGATCATGTTTTCATCTCATATGTGGAAGCTAGGAAGGAAAAAAATGGGGGAAAAGGGACTTTCATGTAAAGAGAAAGGAGATCAATGTAGTAGAGATTGGAGATTAGGGAGAGGTAGGAGGAGAGAGCAATGAAATTGGTCACATAAGGTCCTGTGCATATATCAATATATCACAATGAACCCCATAATATTTTATAACTATAAAGTAACCCCCCCAAAAAAAGATGCCTAACAAAAAATGTGGCAAGTTTTTAAAAAGTAGGTGGGGGACTAGGAACAGTGTCCAGATCATGCAGTAAACAGCAACCAAGAAAAGGCACAGCATGAAAGATCATGAGCAATTCTGAAGCAATGCTGAACACTTTGTGACTCCTCTTCTTTTGAAAATATGAAGGAAAAATTCAGGAAACGTTTCAGTCTTTGGGAAACAAGTCAACCTGTTTGTCATTCAACCAAACTAACAGTCTCACTTTCTGTTTTTTCTCAGAATTTACAACAGTCATTTGACAGATATGTCCACTATGCACATCTGTAAATGAGCATACCCATGTCATTTAATGCAGATCAACTCATAGGAAGCAATACTTAAGGAGAGAAAGCATGTTTTATGGATCTTCTGTATCTTTAAAGCACCATGCCCAGAGATAGAACCTTAACAATCCTCAATACAATCTTTTTGTGAAACACAGTACATGTCAGCATAAAAATAATTATCACACTTTGCCAAATTACTTAATCTTAGACCTTCAGAAAGGTCAAATGTTGAGAACTTGCATTTGGCTAAAATATACTCTAAATAAGAGTGTCAAAAAAAAAACTTCTTCCAGGAAATATTAGGGTGTTATATAAGTTGCTATGGCTGCCATCACAAAATATCACAGACTCAGTGGTTTAAACAACCGAAATTTATTTCCCCTCAATTCTGGAGAATGGCATTCCAAGATCAAGATATTGGCAGGTTTGGTTTCTTCTGCAGCCTCTATTGAATTGTAGATGGCCATTGTATCCTCACATGGCTTTTCTCTCCTGTTGTCACCTACTTCTTATAAGGACATCAGTCCGAATACATTAGGGATCTATCTCTATGGTGTCATTTAACCTTAACTACCTCTATAAAGTCTCTTTTCTCTAAATACATTGAGAACTTGGATGAAAGAATTCTGGGAGACACACAGTTCAGTTCAAAACAGATGCATTTGTGAAAGGAAATGAGAAAAAGACACTTTATAAGTCTAATTTGAGGATGCTACTGGAAATAACTTATATGTGTCTCTACCAGAGCAACTTGCTTAGAGAAATTTTGCATGAAGCATATGTCTATATAGAACTGTCTCTAAGAAAAGAATTGCATGATGTGCAAGAAATTATTTAAGTCTTTCCATTTTCCCTCACCTCTTCCTTAGGATAGATGAGCCATTACCAAAATGGCCAGTATATCTAACAGAAATCAATTCAGTAAAATCTCTTCTAAGCAATGTGACACCTTAGGATAAATGACTCTTAGCCCTCTGCAATCTCCAACAACACTCCTGATATTCCTGCCAAATAATCACATATTCTAAATGAAAATGGTGTGCTTGCTACAAACAGTTTCAAAACACAACCCTTCCTGCCTCCTTCTTCTTAGAATAACACCTCTAAAGCAGAACAATCTCAAAGACATAGGAAATCTCAAGAAATTGCTATTTTCAGTCAACTATCATTCGGAATGTCATAGGAGCATTCTATTTAAGATGGAAAACTTGGACTCACCCAACAGAAGGGCATTTTTTGTACTCCACATAAATATGCCTAAGAGAAACCCTTTAGGAAGTGTCCTAAAGCTTATAGAGAAGAATAAAACACATTTTTAGCAGAATAGCATGGATCACCACTGTGATAGACAGAGACGCATTACCCTGACCTCCCTCTAAGCAAGATGCACTTCCCAGATGTAGGGACTGAAGTCAGCACAGTGCCTCCAATTGTCAGCTCCTTCAGGGTCAGCCTCAGCTATAGTCGGCCACCTCACTCAAGGATTTCATGCCTTCACTCATGCCCTTCCCAAACCAGTTGATATATCTGGTGACTGAAAGGGAAGAGCATAAAGGTCCAGCCATTTGCACCCAACACAGACCTCTATAGGTAATACTCCAGAGCAGCCACCCTGTTGGCTAAGGCTTTGCAAGGAATGCATCTCAGTTCCACTTATAGCTTATAGTGAAAACCAGTTCTGCTTTTTTTTCCCCCATTCTTTCACAGGTATTAATCCTTAGTGAACATCAGGCTCCCAAACTCCATCTCTCCTGGAGAACCCAAACTGCAATGAAGAGCTTCAAAGCTCTGCAGGAAAAACCATCTTGAATCTCTAGTTTTACATCAAACTGTCACCCAAGTGTGAAAGTTAAACATTAAATCATGCAAGACTCATCCAGCTACCTCTTTATATACCCTCTTTTGCGGTATGGTGTGTGTGGGGGGGGGCGTGTTATTTGATGATATACCCAAGGATACCAAAGAAAAAAATTCCAAGAAAATGCAAACCATAAAAATAATAGGCCAAAGTCACTAGTGCACTGAAAATGAAAGCCAGAGAGAGAACTATACAACTGATCATGGGAAATAAAATACTCCATCAAGAACTTTAAATCAGAGATTGTTCCAGGACAAAAGTTTCTATAAACAAGTAGATTTCAACTTGATAGCTAAGATGAGACCGCAGGCAAAATCTTAAATTTGATACCTCAAGGTTGATGAAGAAATTGTGTTTCCTCTCAGTAAGAAAAATAAAAGTTTAAACCTTTTTTTATTCATTTATTTTTTTGTAGTGCTGAGGATCAAATCCAGTGCTTTATATGTACTAGGCAAGTGCTCTACCACTGAGCTGCAACCACAGCCCCAAAATTTAAACCTTTAGATAAGACAAAATCTGTGCCAAAAACCCTAAAAATATGAAGAAAATAAAATGTTATGATTTTGAGATATTGAAACAAATTTGGTGTTAAGGGGGTGAGGGCCTCAAGCTGGTCATCCTATTCTCAGAAGAGCTCCTACCCTCCTACTCTCTTACTCTCAGAAGGGCTACTTGATCTTGGTGATCTTAGGATAAATAATATATAATCATTATATTTCTAACTACCTACATTGGTGCTTGATTTTTTAAATTCTAGCTATAGGTAAAGCAGGGGAGGCTTACACATATTTATGAAATATAATAAAAAAATTAATAAACCATAATGATTTTTAGTGATTTGGCTGAAAGATCATTAGAATCAGAAGGAGGAAAAGTGGAAATTCAGGACTTCTAATTTCATCTTACATCTTTTATAACAGCAAGTCAAATTTGCCTAAAATTTTGATTCTAGATGTAGCACTTGACATATACCTATTAAAATTATTAATATACCAAAGGAAGAACCCAAACTAATAAACTAATAATTATGAAAAACAGAACAAGAGAAGGGAAGGTAGGAAAGAAAGACAGTTCTTTATTTACTAATCATAACATGCAGTGTATAGCTGATGTTTAAAATTAATAATTGGAAAAATAAAGTTTTCACATACCATTTAGAATTCTGGAGGTAACCACTGAATGAAGCAAAAGCAGGAAGGGTTTTGTGGAAAGTGAATCAGAGAAAGAATCGGGACAAAAACAGATAAGTGTCACTGTATGCCTTTATGCACTTTTAAGTTAACTCTCCATGTGAATAAACATTTTACTTGGCTTATGTTCTCCCTCTGCCCCTCGGTAAGCCTCCATTTGTGACTGTCTATCCTAATTCTGGTTCCCCACCATCAGAACACAGCTTCCACTTTGTGTATACCTTTTCCTCAAAGCATAACCCTAGGATCCAGGAAAGAGATGATCAGCCTCCATCACTCACTTCCCTAGACACATAGCTTCACCTGTTAGGAGTGAGAAGTCAGATGAGTCTTGTCTCCCCCAAATGCCTTACAAAGGGTCTTGATTAAGGTCCTCTGTATAACTAGAAAGTCCCACATAATCATACATTCAGGGACAAATTCATAGTTCTTGATTGTGCCAATCCAGTTACTAACCATGTGACCTTGAGCAGGCCATATCACCTCTTGGGATCTCACTTTCTTCATCTGTAAAATGGACAAGCCTAACCAAATTCCTGTGAGTCAATGACTAATTTGTTTCACATAGTAAAAGATTCAAGACACATCTCTTGGGGAGAGAAATGAAAAAGCTTAAAAGACATTTTCATTATTCACCTAATCACAGATCAGGATAGGATTGTGATAAAGACCTTTAGCAGCTAGTTAGTTACCTGAGTATTTTTCTGTGTTGCCTTGAGAACCCAGCAGAACAAATTTTGCCTGGACTGACTATCTGGGCCCTGTAATTTAGGACAGGTCACTTTGTTAATCTGGGCCTCACTACACATCCATACAGAGATAGGGATGAAACAGATGCTCTTTGAAGTCCCCAAGCAAGTTTAGGGTTGTGAAAGCCTGCATGGCCTGCCTTAGCATCTTAACAGCTCCCAAGTTCATGGTCCAGCAGTTCAGCCCCAATAGTGTAGGAAAGAAACCATACCACCTCCTCCACACCCAGTGTTTCCAGGATCCCTACTAAATCTACACCCCAAACACAAGCTAGTACTTCTGACCAAGTCTCACTGATCCTTCAGCTCATGTCCTGAATTTGCTTCTTACCAACTTCCATGGACTCTATGCCTCAAGCCATCCCTATTTCCCTAGCCACCTTTGTCCATTACAGAAGTGCAAATTCTCCCTTTCCCCATACCTCACAGTCTTCAGCCAGCCACAGGGTCACCCTGCAAGAAAAGCAAAGTCCTGAATAACCCTGCAACTAAATTAAATCAAAGCTATTTTCGAGCAATGAGAGTTGTAGGGAAAAATGCATCCAAAGAATCCCACAAGTGAAGCATTCAATATATAATTGGTATTATCATTAAAGGTCAAAAAATCAGCCATCAGTGAGGAATGGAACAATTATGTGGAACTAAGTCTCCGCCAGCCAATAAGGACCAGGAAAAGGAGTCTGGTGCACCATCGGGGAGTCATTTGGCCTGGAGAGCTCATTGCCCTGGCAAATGAGAATTAGATTCTAATTATCCCATTGGCAGGTTTCAGAAAATTTTTAAATATACTCTCTACAACTGTCACAGTGTCAAAACAATTATTTGCCTGCTTGAGCAGGTGTCAGGCATTGTAAAGTATATATGTCCTGGTAAAATTAAATGGGAAACTTTCTGAAATTGGAGGTATAATCTGGAGCCCTAATTATAGCATACACAGATACCTAAAGTTAGGAAGCAAAGAGAAAGAAACGCTGATTTTACTTTTTCTCTTTTTTTGCCCCGAGGCACTGAATTCTGAGCACACACACAGGTGAAGGTAGAATGCGACACCCTGAGCATAGGAAGGGACACTAAGCAATTTTTCTTGCCATCTTTCCTCTGAGCCAGAATTAGTCCTTAAAACATTTATTCATTTTCTCTGCATAGTCCATGGATTTCACCTATATTTTCTCCTTTGACCCTCAACAATAGTCCTGTAAGAATGGTTAGGCGGCATCTCGGTCCCATTTTATAAAAGCAGAAACTGATTTACGAGTGCTATTCCAGGCCTCCTGAGTTGAAAGAAACCTGTCTTTCTTCTACCTGACCCTGCCTAATCACCTTTCTTCCCAGTCCAATAGTAAATCTCTACTCGAATTATCTCACTGCTCACCTGCCTATTGCTGTCTCATGGACTCTGAGATTCTTGGACAAGAGGTGAAACAGGTGGCCACCATCACAATGACCCTTGAGCTATTCAGATGGACATTTAGAAAATTTTGACTGACTGACTGAAATGCGAACAACAGGAAGGAGTCTGCATATTCAAGGATTACTTGACACACAGATACTGCTTAGTGGCCTACTGTGGACAAGGCATTGTGTACAATGTGGGGGTGTTTCACAAGGGATGAGGCAAGATTTCTCCCCTTGAGAAATGCACACTGGAGAAAAGGAGGCAGATGTGTTCCTCTATTTTCTGAAAGGCCACCTTCATAAAGGTATGAAATGCTAAAAATAAAAAGAAAAGGAGATCACCACAGGGACCAAAGGAGTCTTCATGGAGGAGATAAAACATGACATGGTCCTAAAGGACAAAGAAGATGTAGACAGAAGGTGATGAAGGAAAAGATGGTACCTCCTGCTCAGTGATGCATCTTCAATCCTCATTAACCTTTCTCAGACACTAGATCCCCAGACCTAGTGTAATTGGCTCTTCATTGGGCACCCCTCCACCATGTAGGTACCTGTCAGCATGGTATCCTCCTCTGTTTATTTGTCTCCCAAACCAGTTAGTGCCCATTGAGTGCCAGCACCATGTTGGACACAGGACTTGGCACACAGTATATCTTTTTTTAAAAAATATTTTACCAATGATTTAGGGACAGAGTCAGTTAACCGGTCAGATAATGGATGCAGATAGAGGGAGCACAGTCACATATAACACTCATAAAAAAAAAAGTCATATTTGAGCAATGATGAACAGTGAACAGCAAGCTTTGTCAAAATAGGGGGAGTTGAAGGGCACCAATAAAGGAGAGATGAGCCTGGAAGGCAATTGATGATGACTGTGGGTTTTTTCACTGTAAAAATGAAACTGAAAGGAAGGTCACCCAGTAGAAGAGTAACCTGATCTTATTTTCAGTTTATAAAGCAACCACTGGCCATAATGGGAAGAATGGTTTGGAGGAGCAATTACCAAGGCAAGAGATAGTGAGAAATTTCCCAGAGCGTAGCAGTTCAAATGGCTCGCAGAAAACTCTTTCCCAAAAGCAGATGATGAGTATGGTAAAGGAACAGAAGCCACTGGGTTCTTGCTTATGAGTCTAGCATTGCATAGGACAAAAAAAATTTATGGATTTGGGTACAGACACATCCAGGTTCTAACTTCCACTCTACCCAAATCACATTTGTCAGTTTCCTAACTTTTCTGAATTCCAGATGATTTTTTAAAAAGTTTTTTAAAACCCCTTTATTCCAAAACTTACATTTTCTTTTCCATGAACATATTTCTAAAATAGGGATGGACCCTCAATGACTCAACTTATCATTAATGGTACCTTAAAAATGCAATGTTACTTACCTTTAGAAGTCTTCCAGATATTGAATCAAGATAAATGGAGTGCCAGGTAATGATCACGTCGCTATTGTTATTAGCACTGTGTCACTGTCCTTTTCCTCTCCGCTCTGGGCAGTCATTGGTGCTCTTGGCTATGATTGAGAAAACCATGGTCTTGAATGAAAGTCACTCCATCTTGCTTTGAATGCATCTGGATTAGGGTCCATTATTAATGCTCTAACAACAATCCCTTCAGTTCACCAATAGTTATCAGCCATCAAGAGAGGGTGACTCTTCCATACATCCCCAAGTGAAGGCAGATGTGGGCGCACACAGACTCTAAAGAGAGGGAGATCAAGAGAGGAGAGGTAAGCATTTGCCTACTTCTGACTTTGCCAACAGCTAGCCCGGATGAGGGGTGCAAAAATACCCAAAGATCATAACAGGGCCCAAACTCCAGTTCCACAAAACTAGCATCAGCGGCATTAAAAAATGCAGACCCAAGCAGAGATCTGAATTATCTGATAACTTCTTTCTGAAATCAGTTATTCATCCAAACATAATGTCCTGAGGATTGAACCACAGTGTAAGGGGACACACTCTTAAACACATTCTCATTCTATTCTTTCTCTCTCTCTCTCTCTCTCTCTCTCTCTCTCTCTCTCTCTCTCTCTCATACCATACACACATACACTCATGTGCACATGTCTTAGAAATGAACAAAAGCAAATTAGAAACCAGTTCCTATAATAGAAGCCATCACATGTTAGTAACACAGGGCTCCCTATGGTCTTCCAGGGCAGGAGCCAACTCAGCACATACACTGTCTTTTCCATGAAGGCCTACATTTGTTATTATTAACCCCATTCAACAGATCATGATGATCAAAATAACAATGAAAGCAGCCGATAGCTAAGTACTTCCTATGTATCACATGTCCCATGAACATTGGCCACAATCCTCACAACATTATAGGAATGGAAATGACCCTCCACCCCGACCGTCAAAATCATTTTTAGGTTCCAAAGGGAAGTAGTATGAGTTAATTGTAGATTAGTGGATGCTGGAGAGGCCCTGGCAGAGATCCGACACAGGCCGGAATGGCAATGCTCCAGATGCTGTGTTAGCTGCCGTGAGCTCCCGAATGACCCCATCTTCCTTGGCTGATGAAAGCTTCCTGGCCCGAGGATTCACGTCCTTACCCAGTCATGGCCCACAGAAAATCAATGACAGGAGTTCACCCAGCCCCTTGGTCTCACGTGGGGGCCATTCAGAGTGTTCCCTGCTCTGGAGGCCTCCTGTGTGTCATGCCAAGCCTGACTCCTGAGACCACAGCCATGGCCACATTTCCCTTCTTTTCTCCCATCCCTGTGCCTCCCTCCAGGTTCCTCCTAATCACCCAAGCTCTGTTCCTTAGATATAAGACAGCTACCTCCTCTTTTGACACCCATATCCTCCCCTGTAAGACCCTGAATGCAAATGTATCATCAGTGGGTGTGAGAATGAGGTAGGATAATGCTGTTCAAGTTCGTGTATAAATCCTGGGTTTTATAAATCAAGACATAAGAGGGGTTTATTATTATTATTATTATTATTATTATTATTATTATTATTATGCTTTTACATTTCAAGAGAATTTCTGGTCTCTAGGATATACAATGAAGAGACCCCAGCAGCAGCAGTGGCCAGAGCAGACACAACTGCAAGTTCATAAATGAGGACGGAACCAGTCAAAACACACGTACTGGTGGGCCAGTCAGGGTGTGTGCCGAACAAGCGCATTTTGTTCCTAATTTCCCACAATGGGGGGTTTGGGGGGCTGGGTGAGGAGCTGGCAGGAGGGGGACAGGTGGCTGGGGCAGCAGGGTGTCACTAGAGGAGTTTCAATACAGTACGTTTGTAAGTTGGCTTTGCTGTTCACCTTTTAAGCAGAAGGGCAACTAACTAGATCGCCCACCGGATAAAACAGCTTTCTCTGAAATATTGCTTCCTGACTCTGCCGTTTCATCTCCATTGGCTTCTGCCTCCCTCTACCCTCTCCTTTCAATCTGGTTTTCCACAATCACTGCAGGGTGAGCCCAAGCTGATGAGGGCACCTGGCTTTTGCGGCAGCTCTTCAAAGCTAGAGGTCAGTTGTGTTTCTAGGATTTAATTAAGCTGGAAATGAAACCCAGCCCTGGAGTGGCTCATCGTCTTTATTATCACATTTCTTACTGCTTGTCAGGCCACGGTGGCTTCCAGGTCTTGAAAAGGGAGAAGCGGCGTGAGTCCTAGGCAGGGCTCCGTTAATCTATTTCATGGGGCATTTCAGGTACCTTCCTCCATTTTAGGATGGGGAGGGGGACAGCGTTCTCAGGGATCTTTCTTGGGAAAAGAATCACTTTAAAATGAACAAAGGAAAATAGATTTTAAAATAATGCATCATTTCCGATACATTTTCTTGTTATTGTAATAGAATACCCACTATTAAAAAAGTATAAGATATAAAAAAGTAAAGAATTGGAAAAAAAATCATCTGTAATCTCACCAGCTAGAGATAATGGCTGCTAATATTATGTCTCTTTCTTACCAAGTACAGGTATGTAATCAAGGACTTGGAAATATGAGTCGAGAAAGAAAGAGTTCTGATCCTATAGAGGTTTTGGTTCACTAGATAAACTATATATATATATATATATATATATATATATATATATATATATATATATAAAATTTATTTTTACTTCTACTCACTAACATTGCTTCATATAGGACACTTATTCACTAAGATCAGTGGGGTTTTCCCCCTTACAAGAAATATGGAACCAGGAAAAAAAAATCAGGACTTAAAGGAATTTCCATGCTCAATAATAGTACAGAATATCTCACTGCAGTCATGTTTTCTGTGCCTAATAACATATTCTATAGTCTCTCAGATTAATCAAATGAGATGAGGGGATTTATACACTGCTGTGCACTGAGAAGGGGGCTTAACAGCCTCCTAAAGTAATATCATTTGACATTCGGAGCTATTAGACTGCAACTGCAAAGGGTATTCATTTTTTAGCCTGATTTGTGTTCAGCGGGTGGCAGTCCCCTTCCTGTCCCCTTAGTGTGGTGAGGCTTGGCAGCTACAGGGCACTGACCTTTCTCACTCCGGAGATGCGATTGCTTTCACACTGATCTCACAGAAACACTTAGCAAATCTCATACTGTTAGCTCCAACCCACACCAGCGATGCTGGCTTTTTATGACTGTCATGTGGCATTAGCCAGCTAAAAACTCACTAAGATGGAGAAGCTGCGCCAAATTAATAACTTCTGTGGTAGTAATTTAGTCAGTTTTCACAAAATTAATAAGTACCACTTTGGCCAATGGCAAAAGTCTCAAAATCATAGACTGTCAAAGATAAAAGGAACTTTGAGAGCTTCTAGCCCAGCCCCTTCAATTTATGACTAAAGGGAATCAAGGGCCAACGAGGGGAAGGGATTTTTGTTTTTAAGCTCACAGAGCTGGGATGGAGTAGTGGCTTTCAAGCTGCATGGAGCGGCATCAGAACTTAAATGGAATCCCACATGAACTAAAGCATATATGAAACATCTAAGAAAGAAGTACCATGATCAAAACAGGGTGGAAACCAAAGCCGCACCCACCCCTCGTCCATCTCAGCTTGGAGATATTGTAGGCATGAGAAACACACTCACCTGTGCAGGCCCAAAGAACAGACTACGAGACACAAGCAACAGCAAAACGTGAGGCTTTACTTTAATGATGGTCTTGCAAGATTGGGTGCCTGGTGGTCAGGGACCCACAGATTGGTTATAACCAGCATTTTATCCCCTGGAGTGCAAGATGCTTCCCAAGTTCCTCATTGGCTGAATACTATGGGGTATACAAACTTCACCTAGGTTTATAAAACTGTCTTCTATTGGATTATTTAAAGAAACAAACAGTACCAAAAAAGAAAGAAAGAAAAATACACCTTTAATCGTTCCCACCTCCCTTTGTTCTCTTGTGGCAGGAAAATTCCCTGGGATTGAGTGCCTTTTGGGCAGTCTACAGTTTATCTCAGTTTATCTCATTATACAGTTTATCTCAGGTGGTGGGGGGCTTCCTTCTCACCTCCTATTTGCCAAGGGGCTATGAATTATTACACTGTGGTGTTAACTGCTTGTAACTTTTCATCCTGCTCTCCTTTCAAGCTACATTTCTTGCATTCCAAGTCATTTTACATTTAAAGCTAAATACTGTGTCCTGAAAATGGACCACCAGACTTTTTACTTCTCACACTAGGGAAGCCCTAAGTCTCCAAGAAATACAAATTAGCCATCTTCTTACCACCTGCTGGCTCCAGTTATGTTTCTCATATCACCAAATATTCTTTATATGAATAGATAAACTCAATTAAACTGATAAACAAATTCAGAGAGTGGAATTTCATAGCTTTCTCATTTGCAAAATGAGGACGATAATGGTATCTCATATAGCAAATAAAAATCTCTACTATCAATAAAACAGATAAAGGAAATGAGTGGATTTTGCAATATCCTCCCCCAGCATCTATTTCAGCCCTGGTCCACTATAGAATTGTCTTGTGGTTTAGGCAGCACTGGCCCCAGCCTCAGCTTTAGGAGTGGTTCAGGAGGTTCAGGATTGGCCTAGACCAATGAGCTATGGGTTACAACTGAATTTGGAAATGTCAATAGTAGAGTAAGAATGTGATAGTTAAATTTATCTGTCAAGCACACTGGATCACAAGGTGTCCAGATATTTGGTTAAACATTTCTGGATATGTCTGTGAGGGTCCTTCTGGGTTTGAATCAGAAGACTAAGGCCTCATCCAACCTGCTGACAGCCTGAATTGAACAAAAGTATAGGAAAGAATTTGCTCTGACTTGAAGCTGGGAGTTCAGGCTTCTGTTTCAGACTTGGGCTTACACTAGAATTTACACCATTGGCTTTCCTGGTTCACAGGCCATCTGACTCAGAATGGAACCATGCCATCAGGTCTGGACTTCTCAGCCTCCATAATCATGTGAGCCAATTCTTTACAATAAATCCAGAGAGGCAGATCGATGATGGATAGATGGATGGATAGATAGATAGATAGATAATAGATAGAAGGATGGATAGATAATAGAAACAGGGTCTCACTGAGTTGCTTAGCACCTTGCTTTTGCTGAGGCTGGCTTTGAATTTGCAATCCTCCTGTATCAGCCTCCCATGCCTCTGGGATTGCAGGTGTGTGCCACTGTGCCTGGCCCCTTCTATATCTTATTAAATTAGTAAATCTTGTTTGATTGGCCCAAGTCATGGTCAGCAGAGAGGTCAACAACACACTCTAAAGACTTGTAAGTGTGGGGGTCACAAAAATTCTTAACAATCGGCTCACAGTTGCAGATGATAAATCTGAGAGAGTAAGGTGATATCAGACTTGAAAAGCAGTATAACTGAAACAGAACTAATTCTTGCTCCTCTCAGATGGGTTTCTTTTCCTCAGTCATTTACTATTAATGACCCATATTGGTGGCAATCTCTATTTTACATCTGAAATTTCTTTTGTATGCATTTCCTTCTTCATACCACAGTCACCACTTCAGGATTTGTACTCTTTCCCATTACCAGCCTCATAGTTGGCCTCCCTGCCCCTGGCTTTACCAGTCCCTACACCATCGCATCCTCATCACTACTGCATAATTAATGTTTCCAAAATAATGATCTGATCAAAGGTTAATAAAAGTTGTCATTTACCTGGTGTCCAACCCCACACTTTCCTCAAGAGTTATTTAAGCCACTTAGATGCCAAAAATGCTTTCTCTAATTTCCCCAAATAGAAGCTCTCTCTTCTCTGAATATCCATAATTCCTCTTCTCTACTTCATACCATTGTTGTAATTCACTAGCCATGTGGGACAGTGATCTCCAGTTATTCCCACCAATGACAAATTTGTCCCTGTGCTCCCATCAAAGGTCCCATGTTGAGTCACTCATTAGTCACTTCCTGAACTTTTCTCTTCACCTTTGATTCTCTGAGGACTCAGACTCACTCTTACATTGAATCAACATGATTCTGTCTTCTCCACCCCACCATGACTGATTGGACCTGTTTAAATTTGGGGACAATTAGATACTCTTCCTTGGATGTGAAAACTCAGTCCAAAAAGTTACATTTCTACTTGAACAGAAGAGAATATCTTTCCACTAATCTTCATACTTGTGTGATCAGTGGATTGTTACTGATCCACCAGGAGTATAGAAATTAAAAGTAAGCCTTTAAAATTTTTTAGAGCTATTTGACAGAGTAATTTCATATCGGTTGATGCTAATCATTTAAAATGCAAGGATTTCATTTTGTATCTATTCTAATTTTATAAAAATGTGTTCTTAATATTTTTAAAATAAGACTCACAAGAAGTTGCAAAAAAAGTAGTACAGAGAATTCCCATGTACCATTTGTCCTGCTTCTCCCAATGATAAT
This sequence comes from Urocitellus parryii, assembly GCF_045843805.1. Classification (NCBI taxonomy): domain Eukaryota; kingdom Metazoa; phylum Chordata; class Mammalia; order Rodentia; family Sciuridae; genus Urocitellus; species Urocitellus parryii. The sequence goes on along the minus strand of NC_135533.1, from coordinate 191,113,858 downwards.
ATCTTATCCAACCATAATATATGGTGCAAGCCAGGAAATTGACACAGGTCCAATTCTAATAATTCATTCTTACTGTATTTTACAAACGCATCCATCTGTGACAGATTGTAAAATTTTAAAAAATGGTTTATTCACCACAGATAATTTGGAAATAGCTAGTTTACAACATCTTATTGTAAAAATAATTGAAGGTAGCAAAAGAAGCTGATGGAAGAAAAAACCCACCAGAGGCTTGGGAATAGCTAACTTAATTAAGCCCCTACCCCATTCCCAGTGCAGTTGTTGAAAAATACCATAACCTAAACATGGGGTTAATAGTTATTACCTGGAAATTATGGAAAGTAGTTAGTCTTTGTCATATAACTATAAGGACCAGACAATGGAATGTTTGCAAAGGCAGTTTGAAAAATACTTTCAAACATAAGCTAGCACTCTTCCTATACTAATAAGATGATATTTATGTCCAAATTACAGGTGCATTATATTAGTGCACAGACCATGTTCCAATATTCAAAATTATAAGAAGTCCTTGTTTTATAACAATTAACAATTTCAAGCCCTTTCCATAAGCATTGGAAACCTATTAATCTCTGCAAAGTGGTTTCCCACTTTCACCCAGGAAGTTCAGAAAGGTTAAGTGGCCTGCACTGAGTCAAATAATCAGGACAAGTTAGAGTCGACAAAGGAGCTTAGGTCTTCTTTTTCTGAACATGGTAACCTTTCATTCACTTACCCACATCCACGTGCATTTTACAAAATCCTAAAGTCATCTCAACACTTCAGTAATCCAACAAGCCAAGAAAAGAAAAAGATAATTTGTGCAGATTTTACAAGTTACCTTGCTAACTTAAAGACCTGTTTAAAAAAAAATGTTTTATGCTGCCTGGCCTTTTGCATATATGCTTTCCTTTCATTTATATGTAATTCTGTCCTTTTCTTCCCCCTTTCCCAAAAGTGGCACCATAGAGGTTGCTAAGCAATTGTCCCTGACAAGGTCTCAGCATCTGTCAATAAAATGGAACATTCACCTATTCTCTGTTCCTTTTAGTTCTGAGGAGGGTGTCAATCAAGAAAACATCAGTAAATGCTTGGAGAAGGCAGAAAGACCCTGACAGGCAGGGAATGAAAGAGGACTATTTTTAAACTAATAAGTCCTTTCTTAAAGTAAGGCAAGTTGAGAGAGAGAGAGAGAAAGAGAGGGGGGTTTCACTCTTTTGTTTTTCTGGGAGGTGAGAGGGCTCCTTCAGGTCAAGCCACATGTTGATTTGAGAGGGACATCAGAGGAATATCCTGTTTGTCCAGAGAGCAGTTTTCAATGGTGTGTTACTACTCTTTGTGAATCAAAGAGAAAAAACTCCTCAACAAATAGATAGCTTAAAATAACATTTTCCCAAAGGCTCAGTGATCTAGAAAACTCTCCAAATCTTGGCCATTATCTTTAACTAAATCAAGATCATCAGAAAATAGAGAATGGATGTGCAAGGTGTGTTTAGTTAAATTGTATCACATGTATCAACCTATATTTATAATGAAATACAACCCAAGTCATTGTACACATACCTACACAATGGCTGCCATTTTTTACTGAGGGCCATTGCCAAGTAGGAATGACGCATCGAAATTTCCTTGCCAGCGTACCCCATGTTAAATGGAAATTTGCTGTGACTTTGCATGTGTCTTTGAGAAAGGTGACCCTGCTCAAGGACCAGGGTGGATCCAGGTTTAAGGTGTATCCTGCAGGTTTGAGGAAGTATCCCGCTCCTTGGGTTTAGGGCATTCCTGGTTTAAGACAATCTGGGTTTTAGGGAAGTTCCAGGTTGAAGGTTATTCCTGCTGGGAATGGGGCATTCCTGCTGCCTGAGTTCCCTGTTGAGTTCTCGTGGAATTCAGAAAGTATTTTGGGACGTGAATTGGGTGAGAAGAACTTGAATTTCCCCAGAACATGTGTAGAGGCCGGTGTGAGTTCGGGAATAAAGAATTGCTGTTTAAATCTACAAAGCTGTGAGTGGCTCGTGATCTTGTGCCCAGCCAAGACATTGGCAGTCTTTGTGTACAACATTGGATTAAACAGAGAGACCAATATATGAAGAAAAAGGGACAAATTTTCCCCTATAATATTTACAACCAGTTTGACACAGAATTAACATGGGAAGAGTCCAGGGTATAACTTGGGAATAGAAATGTGCTTAGCATGCACAGGGCTGAGGGTTCAATTTCAGCACACACACAAATAAATAAATAAATGAGAATAAAAAGGTTAATATGCAGACACAGACATGCATATTAGAGCATCTAGTCAAGCCACAGAAAATCTGTCTTGTATTTAAGATTGAAATGATCAGTCAAACCACTATTTCGCCTACATCCCAAAACAGGAAACTTAGAATTGTCTTGCCTGAAACTGTCTTAGTTCTTCTCAGAATATACTGTTCTGTTACATTAGAATACACCAAGTTGCTCTTGAGCCCTCACCTGAATCATTTTTCTGAACTCATTAACCTTTGCTCAAACATATGCACATGTTCCTAGCAGGTGGCAGTGTTCTCCAGGCCCTGGTAATATCAAGATAATTCTAGTGCAAACACAGAAATGTCAGTGTTGCTAAACTTTTTAATTACACAGCCAAATTACCTTCATGTGACAGAAAATGGCATGCTGCAAAGTTCTACTTCAAATAGCTTGCACTGAAAGCAAATGCACATATAGAAGACAGTTCAGCAAACTCTTCACTAAGTCCATGGAAGTAAAGTGCTAGGTAACATTGATATGGTGAGGTCACAGAAATGGAGGTGGGAAGAAACAGCTAGTCCAATGATAAATGTTGGATTCTTCAACAGAGTGGCACAAAGAGGATCGAAATCCCCACACGTCAAGCCAAAAAGTGTGAGACCAGCCAATGGTGAGCAAGAAGCATGGAACACAATTTTACAATCATTCCCTCAAAGAGTAGGTAAGAGACCTACTGGCATACGGATTTTTCTAAGTGAGAACTATTATTGTTCATTACTTTTTAATCTTTATGGCAGTCAAACACCCCAAAGACCTCTGAACCCAGACCATACTCCCAACTTGCTTTCCAGCCCACGCTCCAGCCTCCAGTTTCAGACAAGGTTTCAAATAATATCCATTATCCAAGAATCCAGGATTATTAGATGACACATCAACACAGTTACTCAAGACAGGAGCCTGAGGCTGCCTGGTTCATTTCTAGCCCAAGCATATCACCCACATGTCAGGGAACAGTATTCATGCCCTGAAACCTGATCAGCATGGTGCAGGATGAGTGAGAGCCTGGAGGTTGTTGATCCAATTTTGGGCTCTGACCTTTCACCTCTTCATTCTGAACCTCAGTCAAGCCCTTTATCAGAGAGAGTATTAATGTCTCTGCAGCAGAGCTTATGTGAAGAACAAATCAAATGCCTAGCCTGATATTTGCCACATAATAGGTGTTTAATAAATGTTAGTCTACTGCCCTCCATTTGAGTACCAGGCAGGTGATTTATTCATTTTTGTATCACCATCAGCACAGAACATAACGTATTACAAGTTGCCCTCCACTTTAAAAATAAAAACTTTTTCATTTTCCTTCTTATCCTATCAACCTAGCCCCAATCATTTCTGCTTTCAATGTGACAGGCAGAAACTTAGAATTTGTAGTGGAGTGTTGCTAAGCAGCTAAGTGACTCTAGAAGGTAATGATAAAAGGACTCCATGGAGAAATTTGTCCTTCACATTCAGAGATGGTTATAGCGATGGTACAATGTCACATGAGTGACAATATCAAATCTCATCGAATGCTTGTACTTCCTAGGTTACTCAAAAGCAAAGGCCGCTCCCTCTGTTGTGACATATGCCTTCTCTGAAATGCTCACTGACTCCATATCGTGACTTGTGGTTTAAGAAGGCCAGTCTATGCCCAGTTACTCCCCAGCATTCTACAGTTATGTCTGTGTATAAATGGATGGAGGCACTGAGGTGGTGGGACACTGTGAGGAATAACAATTTGCAAATTCCATGCCACATAGCATGTCAAAGCGCCTTCCTCATCGCCCCTACTTGCATAACTACACAATTTGAATAATAGAGCTGTCTTAAAGAGATTTAGAACACATCCATCCACAGCTGTCTAACATAGACTCTTGAACTTTGGGTGCAGGAAAAAGAAGCCAGAATTTAAAACATAAAATTAAAGGCGAAGATTACATAAGATTTCTCATAATTCTTCCTCATTCGTACAATTACACGTAAGTGTGTGGGTGAAAAAGAATCTTTTTAAAAATCTCAGATGCGGGCTGGGGATGTGGCTCAAGTGGTAGCGCGCTCGCCTGGCATGCGTGCGGCCCGGGTTCGATCCTCAGCACCACATACCAACAAAGATGTTGTGTCCGCCGAGAACTAAAAAATAAAAATATTAAAAATTCTCTCTCTCTCTCTCTCTCTCTCTCTCTCTCTCTCTCTCTCCTCTCTCACTCTCTCTTTAAAAAAAAAAAAAAAAAAAAATCTCAGATGCTCTTCACTTTGCCCTTGACCTGCATTTCTGAACATGGTGTGCCTGCTCTATTTCAAAACTAATACAGATTTCCAGTTTAAATAGCTCTTTTCCTTTTGAAAAAAAAATCTTACAACAGCAAAAATGAAAAGGAATGACATTCCATAATTCCATTTTCAGTGATCTCAGAAGGACATATAATCTGTAGACTCCAAAATTCATGCCAGGGCTTCCAAACGCAGCTGAGACAAGGCAGAAATTGCACAGGGAAGAAATAATAAGAGGAGACTTATGCATGTAAAAAAAAATCAGTAAAACTATACTTCCTGAAGATGAGGAACTCATCCTAGTGTGGGCTATTACCTTTTGTTTATCACAATGAGTGCAGGAACTGGGGAAACAAAGCTGATGGAAAAAACCCTCTAGGATCCAGTTTGATTTGGAATGGCAAAGAAAAAGAGGCTAGACAAAAAAAAATTTAAAAACTTGCACAGATGAGCTATATTTTTAGGAAGCAGACTGTGGCAGCAAAGATTTTTAAAGCCCTTGAATTGTGAAGCCTGGAAGACAAGTCTGAGCATCCTGTACTTCCCTCCCACCATCCAGGAACAACCTATAAAGAGCTCATCCAGGAAAATAAAATAGATTAAAATATGAAGAATAAAAAGAAATGGGCAAAATACCATAACAAGCTTACTTTAAGGAAAGTAGGAAAGAATAGCAAAACTTACCAAAGGACAAAAATTCACTTGTCAAAAAAAAATGGTGCCAAGGAGTAGATCAAAATCGTGACCAAACACTCCACCCACCGGAGTCTATATTAAATTTTAATAAAATAAATACCTCCTTGAATAAGGACCATAGTACAAAAAGGTAGAATTTCAAGGAAAAGATCACAAAGCAACCAGGGTATTATTTCCGTGAGTTCTTATTTTTTTTTATATTTTAAACTTTTTATTATTCCTTTTTAGTTATACATAATAATAGAATATACTATGAGTTCTTTTGTTATTTTTTAAATTTTTATTGTTCCTATTTAGTTATATGTGATACTAGAATAAATACACCGTGACAATTATAAAAGCATGGAATAAAATTTGTTCTAATACAGTCCCCAGTATTTCTCCTTCCCCTTTCTTCCTCCACTCCTGTTCCTTTCCCTGGACTCCATTGATCTTTCTGCTATTTACTTACAGTTTTTATTTTTTAATTAGTGTCTTTTGGATGTACATGATGATGAGATTCACTTGGTATATGCATACAAGTACATAAGAAAGTTAGGTCAGATTCATTCCACTGACTTTCCCTACCCCATCTCTCTTCTCTTCCTTTCATTCCCCTTTGTCTACTCCTCTGATCTTACTTCTATTCTTTTTTTAATCTTCCCCCTACTTATTTTGGATTAGCTATCACACATCAGAGAAAACATTTGATCTTTGACTTTTGGGGACTGGCTTATTTCACTTAGCATAAGAGTCTCCAGTTCTATCCATTTACTGCCAAATACCATAATTTCATTTTTCTTTATAGCTGAGTATACATATCACATTTTCTATTCATCTGTTGAAGGGCATCTAGGTTGGTTCCAAAGCTTAGCTATTGTACGTTGAGCTGCTATGAACATTGATGTGGCTGTGTCACTGTAGTATGCTGATTTTAAGTCTTTTGTGTATATATACCCAGGACTGGGATAACTCGGTCAAATGGTGGTTCCATTCCAAGTTTTCTGGGGAATCTCCATACTGCTTTCCACAGCAATTGCAACAATTTGCAGCTCTACCAGCAATGTCTAAGTGTATCTTTTCCCCCACATCCTCACCAGCATTTATTGTTATTTGTATTATTGATAAATTGCTGTTCTGACTGGAGTGAAATGGAATCTCAGTGTAGTTTTAATTTTCATTTCTCTAATTGCTTGAGATGTTGTACATTTTTTCATATATTTGTTGACCATTTAATTTCTTTGTCCATTTACTAATTGAATTATTAGGGTGTGTGTGTGTGTGTGTGTGTGTGTGTGTGTGTTTTAAGCGTTTTGAGTTCTTTATATATTTTGGATACTAATACCCTATCTGAGGAGCAAGTGGCAAAGATTTACTCCCATTTTATAGATTCTTTTTTCACAATTTTGATTGTTTCCTTTGTTGTGAGGAAGCTTTTTAATTTGATACCATCCCATTTCTTGATTGTTAACTTTATTTCTTGCACTTTTAGGAGTCCTTCTAAGAAAGTCAGTTCCTGATCCAACACGTTATAGTGTTGGGCCTACATTTTTTTCCTGCAGGTGCAGGATGTCTTGTGTAATTCCTAGATCTTTAACCCACTTTGAGTTTCGTGCAGTGTGAGAGATAGGGGTTTAATTTCATTCTCCATATGGATTTCCAGTTTTCACGGCACCATTTGCTGAAGAGGCTATCTTTTCTGCAGTGTGTGTTTATGGTGCCTTTGTCTGCTTATGAGGTAACTGTATTTTTGTGGGTTTGTCTGATTCTTCTATTCTGTTTCATTGGCCTTCTTGCCTGTTTTGGTGCCATTACCATGCTGTTTTTGTTCCTGTAGCTCTGTAGTATAATTAAAGGTCCAGTATTGTGATACCTCCTTCATCTCTTTTCTTGCCAAGAATTTCTTGGGCTATTCTGATGTGGGTCTTTTATTTTTAATTTTATGACTGTTGTTTCTATTTATGTGAAGAACATCACTGGAATTTTGATGGGAATTGTATTAAATCTGTATAGCACTTTTGATAGTAGCCATTTTGACAATATTAATTCTGCCTATCCAAGAACATGGGAGATCTTTCCAGCTTCTAAGGTTTTCCTCAATTTCTTTCTTTAGTGTTCTGTAGTTTGTATTGTAGAGGTCCTTTGCCTCTTTTGTTAGATGAGTTCTCAAGTTTGTTCATTTTTTTGTTTTCTGTTGTTGTTTGTGTGTTTGTTTAGGCTATTATGAATGGGATAGTTTTCCTAATTTCTTTTTCAGCAGATTCATCATTGGAATATAGGAATGCAGTTGATTTCTGGGTGTTGATTTTGTGTCATGCTACTTTGCTAAATTCATTTATAAGATCTAGAAGTCAATTCCAGTTTCTAAATCAGGAACATGGCGGCAGGCGCGGAGAGATCAAGTCTCTGACCTCTTCAGTTGTGCGGGCATAAGGAGTCGTAAACAGTCTAAATGCTGTTTGCTCAGGATCTCTAGGCAATGCTGAGCTGACGTGGATCTGGGGCAAACAGTCTGGGCCTCTCAGAACACACACTGAGCCCAGATTGGCTGAATTCAAGCTCCCGTTCACCTGCTTCCTGCAGACAAACAGCTGTGACTCAGCACTAATCCATCTGGCTGAAACAACTGGTCAGCCCTTCTGATCCTACGGAGGTAATGCCAACCAAGCCTTCATAGGTAGTGGCCACAGGATTTAAACGGGGCTTGGGAGAGACAGTCAGGACCCACCCGTTGCATTGGTCACCCAGCAAAGGGAAACGAACTGTCGCCATTTGCAAGAGATACCACTATGGCAGAGAACTGACATCACCAGACTGCGGCGGAGGAGATAACTTCATTGAAACCTGCTGCTACAGGTGTGTAATTCCCTAGCCTTCCCTCTCCACACATCGGGGAAACCTTAAGGGCCCCTCCCAGCTCTCCCGTGAGCACGAGAGCCAGACCCAGTGAATCAGAAGTGGTGCGGGACCCACGGCACGGAACTCCCGGCTACCTCTCTCACCAGTGCTGACACCTGAGGTCTCTTGCACCAGCTACCGGGGGCATGGCTACCAGAGGGCAAGTAAAATTCGCTGAGGATTCTCAGCCGCAAGCTCTACAAACTTAGGGTCTGAGGGAATGGCAAACAGGGAGAGTGTGCCCAGTCGTTCATGAAAACAGGGCTCCCGGGAGCAGCAGACCTGGCATGTAGCCAGTATTGTGGTGAGCGGCACCCGTGAGAGGGGCCTGGCTAGAGGAAAAGTGGGGAAGTGACTAGACACAAGAGAAGGCCCTAGGCACTCAGGATTGGAGACTCGCCCAGTCTGGAAGGAGGAGCTGCCACAGAGTGATTGGTTCCTGCATATTGACAGGAGAAGCTTGGCCTGGTGGGCACAGCTCCACCTACTGGAAGAGAAGTTAATCAAACTCTAAGACTGCATTTATTAGTTTTTTTTTTTTTTTTAATTTGGGTGTTGTTTTTTTTTTTCATTTTCATTTTTCTTTCTTTTTATTTTTTAAAATTGTTTTTTAATTTTTTTTAATTTTTTTCTTCTAATTTTAATTTTATTATTATTATTATTATTTTAATTATTTTTTCTTTTTTTATTTCCTATTTTTTTCTTCTTTTGTCTTTTCATTTTTTTCAATTTTCTTATTCCCCCTTCCTTGAATTCTACCTGCTTACTCTCATTCTCTTTAGTGACTTCTTCCCTTCCCTTCTAATACCTTTCCTCCCAAGCATCAAATAAATTTATAAGAGTAAATAGTAACTCAGCAGTCAAACAGAACAAGAAGTAACATGAGCAGCATGAAAAAGCAAGGAAGAAAAGGAATACAAACAATGCAGGACAGCCTAAATATTCAGGAGGACCTAGAGTCATCAGAAAAATGGTCATATAAAGAACTCAAGAAACACCTTAGACAGATGGAATGGAACCTTAAAGAGGATATGAGATAGCAAATTCAAACAAATTCAAACACATTCAAAACGAATTACATAAACAGATAAAAGAAGAAGTTAAGCATCTTTATCAGGAGATAGAGATTATAAAAAAATCAAACAATAATTCTAGAAATGAAGGAAACTATAAACAAAATTAAAAACTCAAATGAGAGTATCACTAACAGAGTGGAGCAAGTAGAAGCCAGAACATCAGATAATGAAGACAAAATATATCATCTTGAAAAGAGTCTAGCCAACTCAGAAAGGCAGGTAAAAAATCACGAGAAAAACATCCAAGAGATATGGGATAACATAAAAAAACCAAACATAAGAGTCATCGGGATAGAGGAAGGTATAGAGATTCAAACCAAGGGAATGAGTAACCTGCTGAATTAAATAATTACAGAATACTTTCCAGAAATAAAAAAGGAAACGGATATACAAATTGTAGATGCATACAGGACACAGAGCATACAAAATCACAGTAGACCAATGCCAAGACACATTGTTATGAAGATATCCAATATACAGAACAAAGAGAAAATATTAAAAGCTACAAGAGAAAAGAGGCAGATTACATTCAGGGGTAAACCAATAAGGTTAACAAAGGATTTTTTATGACAGACACTGAAAGCAAGAAGGTCCTAGAACAATGTATTTCAAACACTGAAAGACAATGGATGCCAACCAAGAATTCTGTATCTAGCAAAATTAAGCTTCAGGTATGACAACGAAATAAAAATCTTTCATGATAAACAAAAGTTAAAAGAATTTGCAGCCAGAAAACCAGCATTGCAAAGCATCTTGAGCAAAACACTACACGAGGAAGAAATGAAAAACAATAACCAAAACCATCAGTGGGAATTGCCTCAGTAAAGACAGAGGGCGGGGGGAAAGATAATCATGGAGAAGCAAACTAAATTTTAAAAAAAAGGATAAATAATCAAACATGGCTGGAAGTACAAACCATATATCAATAGTAACTCTAAATGTTAATGACTTAAACTCTCCAATAAAGCAACATAGGCTGATATCATGTATTAAAAAAACAAATCCAACAATATGCTGCCTCCAGGAGACACATCTGATTGGAAAAGACATACACAGGCTGAAGGTGAAAGGATGGGAAAAAATACACCACGCACACGGTCCTCGTAAGCAAGCAGGGGTGGCCATCCTCATATGGAATAAAATCGACTTCAGGACTAAGTTAATCACAAGGGATAAGGAAGGACATTATATACTGTTAAAAGGAACCATTCACCAACAAGACATAACAATTATCAATATTTATGCACCAAATAATGGTGCTGCGACATTCATAAAACAAATTCTCCTCAAGTTCAAGAATCAAATAGACCACAACACAATAATTGGACAGATCCTCCAAACAAAAGTTGAATAAAGAAACTATAGAACTCATTACCACAATCAATAACCTAGACTTAACTGACATATATAGAATATATCAACCATCATCAAGTGGATATACTTTTTCCTCAGCAGCACATGGATCCTTCTAAAAAATAGACCATATATTATGCCATAGGGCAACCCTCAGTAAATATAAAGGGGTGGAGATAATACCATGAATTTTATCTGATCATAATGGAATGAAACTGGAAATCAATGATAAAAGAAGGAAGGAAAAATCCTACATCACATGGAAAATGAACAAAATGTTACTGAAAGATCAATGGGTTACAAAAGACATAAAAGAGGAATTAAAAAAATTCTTAGAGATAAATGAAAATACAGACACAACATATTGGAATCTATGGGACACAATGAAAGCAGTTTTAAGAGGGAAATTCATCGCCTGGAGGTCATTCCTCAAAAAAAGAAAAAACCAACAAATAAATGAGCTCACACTTCATCTCAAAGCCCTAAAAAAGGAAGAGCAAAACAACAGCAAATGTAGCAGAAGGCAAGAAATAATTAAAATCAGAGCGGAAATCAATGAAATTGAAACAAAAGAAACTATTGAAAAAATAAATTAACAAAACTAAAAGTTGGTTCTTTGAAAAAATAAATAAGATCGACAGACCTTTAGCCATGCTAACAAAGAGAAGAAGAGAGAGAACTCAAATTACTGACATATGGGATGAAAAAGGCAATATCACAACAGATGCTACAGAAATACAGAAGACAATTAGCAATTATTTTGAAAACCTATATTCCAATAAAATAGAAGATAGTGAAGACATCGATAAATTTCTTAAGTCATATGATTTGCCCAGACTGAGTCAGGAGGATACAAACAATTTAAACAGACCAATATCAATGGATGAAATTGAAGAAGCAATCAAAAGACTACCAACCAAGGAAAGCCCAGGACCGGATGGGTATACAGCAGAGTTTTACAAAACCTTTAAAGAAGAATTAAAACCAATACTTTTCAAGTTATTTCAGGAAATAGAAAAAGAGGGAGCTCTTCCAAATTCATTCTATGAGGCCAACATCACCCTGATTCCAAAACCAGACAAAGACACCTCAAAGAAAGAAAACTACAGACCAATATCTCTAATGAACCTAGATGCAAAAATCCTCAATAAAATTCTGGTGAATCAAATACAAAAACACATCAAAAAAATTGTGCACCATGATCAAGTAGGATTCATCCCTGGGATGCAAGGCTGGTTCAATATACGGAAATCAATAAATGTTATTCACCACATCAATAGACTTAAAGATAAGAACCATATGATCATCTCAATAGATGCGGAAAAAGCATCCGACAAAGTACAGCATCCCTTTATGTTCAAAACATTAGAAAAACTAGGGATAGCAGGAACTTACCTTGACATTGTAAAAGCAATCTATGCTAAGCCTCAGGCTAGCATCATTCTGAATGGAGAAAAATTGAAGGCATTCCCTCTAAAATCTGGAACAAGACATGGATGCCCTCTATCACCACTTCTATTCAATATAGTTCTGGAAACACTGGCCAGAGCAATTAGACAGACCAAAGAAATTAAAGGCATAAAAATAGGAAAAGAAGAACTTAAATTATCACTATTTGCGGACGACATGATTCTATACCTAGAAGACCCAAAAGGGCCTACAAAGAAACTACTAGAACTAATAAATGAATTCAGCAAAGTGGCAGGATATAAAATCAACACGCATAAATCAAAGGCATTTCTGTTTATCATCGACAAAACTTCTGAAACGGAAATGAGGAAAAACACTCCATTCACAATATCCTCAAAAAAAATAAAATACTTGGGAATCAACCTAACAAAAGAGGTGAAAGATTTAAACAATGAAAACTACAGAACCCTAAAGAGAGAAGTAGAGAAGATCTTAGAAGATGGAAAAATGTACCCTGATCATGGATAGGCAGAACTAACATTATCAAAATGGCGATATTACCAAAAGTTCTCTATAGGTTTAATGCAATGCCAATCAAAATCCCAACAGCATTTCTTGTAGAAATAGATAAAACAATCATGAAATTCATATGGACAAGTAAAAGACCCAGAGTGGCAAAAGCAATTCTAAGCAGGAAGTGTGAATCAGGCGGTATAGCGATACCAGATTTCAAACTATATTACAGAGCAATAGTGACAAAAACAGCATGGTGCTGGTACCAAAACAGGCGGGTGGACCAAAGGTACAGAATAGAGGACACAGAGACTAATCCACAAAGTTACAACTATCTTATATTTGATAAAGGGGCTAAAAGCATGCAATGGAGGAAGGATAGCATCTTCAACAAATGGTGTTGGGAAAACTGGAAATCCATATGCAACAAAATGAAACTGAATCCCTTTCTCTTGCCATGCACAAAAGTTAACTCAAAATGGATCAAGGAGCTTGATATCAAATCAGAGACTCTGCGTATGATAGAAGAAAAAGTTGGCTCCGATCTACATATTGTGGGGTCGGGCTCCAAATTCCTTAATAGGACACCCATAGCACAAGAGTTAATAACAAGAATCAACAAATGGGACTTACTTAAACTAAAAAGTTTTTTCTCAGCAAGAGAAACAATAAGAGAGGTAAATAGGGAGCCTACATCCTGGGAACAAATTTTTACTCCTCACACTTCAGATAGAGCCCTAATATCCAGAGTATACAAAGCACTCAAAAAATTAGACAATAAGATAACAAATAACCCAAACAACAAATGGGCCAAGGACCTGAACAGACACTTCTCAGAGGAGGATATACAATCAGTCAACAAGTACATGAAAAAATGCTCACCATCTCTAGCAGTCAGAGAAATGCAAATCAAAACCACCCTAAGATACCATCTCACTCCAGTAAGATTGGCAGCTACTATGAAGTCAAACAACAACAAGTGCTGGTGAGGATGTGAAGAAAAGGGTACACTTGTACATTGCTGGTGGGACTGCAAATTGGTGCAGCCAATTTGGAAAGCAGTATGGAGATTCCTGGGAAAGCTCGAAATGGAACCACCATTTGACCCAGCTATTGCCCTTCTCGGACTATTTCCTGAAGACCTTAAAAGAGCGTACTACAGGGATACTGCCACATTGATGTTCATAGCAGCACAATTCATAATAGCTAGACTGTGGAACCAACCCAGATGCCCTTCAATAGATGAATGGATAAAAAAAATGTGGCATTTATACACCATGGAGTATTACGCAGCACTAAAAAATGACAAAATCATGGAATTTTCAGGGAAATGGATTGCACTAGAGCAGATTATGCTTAGTGAAGCTAGCCAATCCCTAAAAAACAAATACCAAATGTCTTCTTTGATATAATGAGACCAACTATGAACAGAGCAGGGAGGAAGAGCAGGAGGAAAAGATTAACATTAAACAGAGACATGAGGTGAGAGAGAAAGGGAGAGAAAAGGGAAATTGCATGGAAATGAAGGGAGACCCTCATTGCTATACAAAATTACATATAAGAGGTTGTGAGGGGAATGGGAAAAAAACAAGGAGAGAAATGAATTACAGTAGATGGGGTAGAGAGAGAAGATGTGAGGGAAGGGGAGGGGGGATAGTAGAGGATAGGAAAGGTATCAGAATACAACAGTTACTAATAGGGCATTATGTAAAATTGTGGGTGTGTAACCGATGTGATTCTGCAATCTGCATTTGGGGTAAAAATTGCGAGTTCATAACCCACTTGAATCTAATGTATGAAATATGATATGTCAAGAGCTTTGTAATGTTGTGAACAACCAATAAAAAAATAAATAAATAAATTTAAAAAAATTTTTAAAAAAAGATCTAGAAGTCTTCTAGTGGCATTTTTGGGGTCTTCTAAATATATAATCATGTTGTCATGAGATAGTTTGAGCTTTTCTTTTCCTATTTGTATCCCTTCAATTTCTTTCTTTTGCCTAAGTACTCTGGCTAGTTTCAAGGACTATGTAGAATAGTAGTGGTGAAAGTGGTCTTGTTCCTGTTTTTAGAGAAAATGCTTTCAGTTTTTCTTAATTCAGAATAATGTTGGCCTTGGGCTTGTCATATATAGTTTTTACAGTGTTGAGGTGTATTCCTTCTTTCCCTATTTATTCTAGGGTTTTAAACATGAATAGATGCTGTACTTTGTCAATTCTTCTTCTGCATATATTTAAATAATCATGTGATTCTCGTCTTTAAATCTATTTATGTGGTGGATTATATTTATTGATTTTCATATATTAAAAGAAATTTGTATTTCTGGAATGAATCCCACTTAATCATGGTGCACTATCTTCTTGACATGTTTTTGTATGCAGTTTGCCAATATTTTATTGAGAATTTTTGCATCTATGTTCACCAAAGATACTGATATGAAGTTTTCTTGGTGTGTCTTTTGTCTGGTTTTGGTATCAGGGTACTAATGGATTCATAGAATAATTTGGCAGAGTTTTGTATTTCATGGAATAATTGGATGAGGCTTGGTATTAGTTCTTCTTTAAATTGCTGATAAAACTCACTAGAGAATCCATCCAGTCCTCAGCTTTTCTTTGTTGGAAGGTTTTTGATGGCTGATTCAAGTTCATTTCTAAAAATTGAACTGTTTAAATTTTCTATATCCTCTTGGTTCAATTTGGGTAGTTGATATATCCCTAGGAATTTTTCTATATTTTCCAGATTTTCTAGCTTATTGGAGTATACATTTTCAAAATAGTTTCTGATGATCCTCTGGATTTCAGCAGTGTCTGTGGTGATATTTCATTTTTCATCTTGGATTTTGATAATTTGAGGTTTTTCTCTCTTTCTTTTAGTTAGTTTGGCTAAAGATTTATCAATTTTATCCTTAAAAAACAACTCTTTGGTTTTGGTATTTTTTAAATCTCAATTTCATTCATTTTGGCTCTGGTTTTAATTATTTCCTGTCTTCTATTGATTTACTTTTCATTTCTTCATGAAATATTTTACTGAGTATGTTGGATACTCAGTATGTTTGATTTCATGTTTGTTTGGCTTTATTATCAAGATTACATACTTTCTTTTCAAAGCCTGAAAATCTATCTTCAAAGTGGTCTAATCTATTGGTGATGCTTTCTGTTGAATTTTTAATTTGATTTATTGATATTTTCATTTTGACGATTTCCATTTGATTCTTTTCAGAATCTCTATCTCTTTATTGAAGTGATCTTTCATTTTCTGCATTTTCTAATTACTCTTCACATCATATTTTAGCTCATAGAACAGTTTATGAATTTTCCAAATTCCTTCTCTGACATTTCTTCTACTGCAGTGTTGATGAAGTTTGTTCTGAAGCATTATGGAGTGTTTAGGATGGTTTTTTTAATATTGTTTGTATGACTACCCATCTATCAGTACAATTCTGACTTCTTCTTTTAAGTGAACTACAATGTGAGCTTTTTACATTTTTTTCTTAAGGGTCCTGGATTGGGTAGATATCTAGATAATGATATCTTAATTCAATGTGTGACTTCTGTTGATCCCAACATCAGCTCCACTTTAAGAGATATCACTGAGCCATATCTACTATAATTACTTTTGAGCCAAGCCTAGTACTACTGTAGGAACAAAAACTTGTTTCAGTTGTTCTCCGTGGTTCCTCAAATTCTGGTACAGGTCAAAAAATAATAATTAAATTTAGTAACTTTGAGTGCATGCTAAAAGTGGGGAGGAATAAAGTCTGGGCAAATTGGGAGAGAAAAATAAGGAAAGAAAGAGTGAGAGAGAGAAGCTATAGAAGGGTAATTATACCAAGGCATAAAGGAGAAATCAATGAATGGGTGTTATTTGAGGTAGTAAGTGAATAGTGCAGGAAGATGAGTAGGAGATGAGAGAAGCAGGTATGAACTAGAGGTAGGAAAACTACAATAGGATGATTGATTCCAATTAATGCTTTAAAATATTAGATGAAATACATTAAAATGTATTGGAGGTGCAATATTGTCTGTTGAATTGTATTGCCATAAACTTGAATTATCATTCAAGTTATGAGTTATTCATATGATCAAAGTTGACATTAGAATTGTTCATAGTTTTGGAGGATGCAGTGTTCTGAGTCAACTGATATTAAATTTGCAGAAGTTCAGGATGCAGGCTCTGATGTGCCCTTACGTATGCTGTGGGTCACTAGTATACCTGTTCCCCTCTACTGAATTCTTTTTGCAGTAGTGAAGATCCTGGTAGCTGTCTGTGTACGCAGGAATAAAAATTGTGTGTTTTCCACAGGTGTGGCAAAGTAATATTCCCCTTGCTGCCTCTGCTTTCTGAGATACTGTAGTGACAGGTCTCTGGTGATTCACTTGGACTCTAGTTTCTGCCCCCCGTTATGAATAGTAAGCATTGATTCCCTCTGCTTAATTAGTCTGGTGCAAGGTCCTGCAAGTATCCAAACAACGCTCTGTCACTTACCAATTGCAATCATGGTTCAGGCTGGATGACCTATTCTGGCTGGTATCCAGCCCTTTCTGCTGTGTAGCCTCTGTCAATTTCCCAAGATCTGTATGTCACTGGTGTTCAGGCAGCTTCCCCCTGGTATGGTCCTGTGATCCTGTCCCTAGGCTTCTCACAATGCCTTCCCCCAGTCTCACTGGTCAGGGCCTGGTGAATCAAGTTTCCTTTTGGAGGACCCAAGCTGCTTCCTGCTTGTCTGAGTGAAGCTAACCTTCATAGAGCTTTTTTCCCCTTGCCTGGGTTGCAGAGGCTGGGTGGGGACAGATGTGCATTTCTCTGGCCCAGGTCCCTGTTAACCAGCTCCATTCCTCATTGTTCATTGGAAGGGTCAAGGGAGCAAGTTCCTGAGATTCATGACTAGTACCGGTCTTTCTAGAAGTTGTTTTCAGTTGGATTCTTAAGAGGCCCCACTGCAGGGGCTTCTCTCTGTTTTAATTTGCAGCTTTCTGGGTGTAGGAAGACACTGTGCTGATTTAAGAGGGTAACTGTTTGGGTTTTGTACTTTTTAAAGGAGCCTTCTGCGTTTAATATTTTGTCTGTCTTTTTAACAGTTTCCAACAGTTTTAAGTCGGTGAACTTAAGAGAATATCTGCTCCCTGAGCAAGCTTGCACACACTCTCTCTCTCTCTCTCTCTCTCTCTCTCTCTCTCTCTCTCTCTCTCTCTCTCTCATCTCCACCTTTCCCCATCAATGGTTCGGGGTTAGGGTGGGAATTTTGCTTTCTACTCTAGTACACTATCTTCCAGAGTCTCCAGATCTCAGACTAAGTAGTATCCAGTCTTAGAGCATTTATTATGTCACCCACCTCTCAATTCTGCTTTTATTCATTGCTTTCTTTCTGTGTTGTGAAGAGATCAGGACTCACTGCCTCATTTGAATCCACCATCTTTATTCCCAGGAGGTGTTTTGTTGTTGTTGTTTGTTTTGTTTTGCTTTTGTACCAGGGATTGAACCCAAGGGCACTTAACAGTTGAGCCACATCCCTGGCCCTTTTGAAATTATGAAGACACAAATTACGTTACAGAAGTAGAGACAGATTTAGCAGTACAAAGCAACTACTTTCTTAATTTGATTGGCTTATATTAACCAACAGAAGAAAAATGTTTTAGGAAATGGGATCATGCTACTGTGGTATGAAAGTGTTTCCTCCAAAATTTAGTAGTTGCCAAGGGGAAAGTATTAAGAAACAAGGACTTTCAGAGGTAGTTAGGACACCACAAGGGCTCCTCCTGTGCAAATATGACTTTCTGGAGCCAAAAAATTAAATACATTTTTTTTTCTGTGTTCATAAGAAAGGTGAGGGGGGACTCAGCAGAGGGAGTTTGTTTGTTTTCCTCTGCCACCTTCTGCCATGTAAGGTCATAGCACTTCTCTCCTCCACAGGACACAAGGTGCCAGGCTCCCTCCTGAAAGAATAGAGTAACTCTTGCCAGACTATCAAGCCTGCCAGGACCTCGATTGGGGACTTTCCCCCTCCAGAAATGCCAGAAGGTAAATTTCATAAATTACCCAATCTCGAATCATCTTTTAGAGAAGCACAAACTAGACTAAGGTCCGTGCTAATTCTGCTTGGAAACTAACAGATGCCTAAAAAAGTGGAAGGCCACAAAAAGTTATAATTACAGAAAAAACCATTAAAACAAAAATTTCACTTTTTATAATTATAGACCTACAAAACAAAAAACAACACAAAATGAAGTTGTTTTCTAAAGTAGAAAACAAAACATGAAAAAATAACATAATTCAAACCAAATATATCTGTTACATAAAAAATGTAAACATGTTTAATTTGTTGTTTAAAAAAGATTATCATGTTGACTTGTAAAGCAAAATTGAACTCTGTGCCAAAATAAAAGAGACACAGTTTTAAAAAGTGGTTTTGAGAAGTAGAAAAGATGGCTGAGCTATAACTTGCAATGCAAAAAAGAAGAAAAAAAACAAAAGATTCACAGTATTAAAACTAGATAAGGGAGAAGTAAGGATTCAAAGCATTAAGTGAAACAAAGAAGGACACTTGGTAACACTAAATTTACCATTCAAATTGAATATTTTTGAGTTATAAACATCTACGCACCAACAGAAATCTTATGAGGAGAAACAAAGATCCCTTATGATAGGAAACTCAGTCCCTTCTCTCATCCCTGACATCAATCAAGCAGACAGGAGGGAGGAAATGAGCACAGATACAGAAAGCCAAAGCAACAAATCTAATGATGTAGTCCTGATCAATATATATCAAATGCAGAACCCTGAAACAAAGAATTTTCTTTATTTCGGTTCCTATGGGATAGTCAGCAAATCTGCCATGCGTTAGGTCACAGAGAAAACCTCCATGAGCTCTGAAAAGTAAAACTAGAACAGACAACTTTTTCTGATCACAATGGAATGAAACTAGTACCTAATTTCAAAAAGGAAAATTAAAAAGACTACATCTCTTCCTAAATGTTGATTTTTTTTTTCCTCTTAAACAACTCTTGAGTCAAAGAGGGATCCAAATGAAAGTACAGAATTTCTGAAAATTCTAGTCATGGGAACTTAATGAAAATCAACCAAATTTTAAAACAGTTTATAACTTTAAGCACTCACTCAACAACAAATAAAATGTAACATCAAGATGTTTTCAAAAAAATGTAACACTAAGCTAAACCATAGGAAAATAATAGCAGAATGTCACAAATTAAAAAATAGGAAAATAATTGAACAATAAATAGCTTTTTGTAATTGGGGGAGGATAGAAGGAAAATAAAAATATATAAATAATTCCCCATCTTATTTTATAAGGAAGTACAAATATAGAAAATAAAAATGATAAGATGAAATGAAAAAATAAGATATTATTAAAAAGTACTTTGCGGGCCTGGGTTGTGGCTCAATGCAGAGCACTTGCCTCGCATGCGTGAGACTTTGGGTTCGATCCTCAGCACCATATAAAAAAATAAATAAATAAAACAAAGGCATTATGTCATGTACAACTAAAAAAAAAAAGTACTACACAAAATTCTACAGAAAATCCAGATAAAATAGGTCATTTTTCTAGGGAAATATAGTTTATCAAAAACAATTCCAGGAAAAAAAATGAACATTGATTTCCATAGAAGAAATAGGAAAGTTACCAAAGGGGTACCTTTTAACAAGGTTTCCCCATGTATCGTGTAAAAATATGAAGGTGCATCATAATCCATACTATGCTAGTAAAATTCCAGATGGAGCAAAATTTAAACTAGAAAAGTCAAACCCTTTAAATATCTATAAATTTTATTTGTCAATCATTCCTCAATGAAAGAACTGAGGGAAAAAGAAATAGATAAGGAAAAAAAAACATGAAAAGGCCAAGATAAAATAGAAGAGAATTATTTTACTGTTTTAGAGGGGGAAAAACCTTTCTATGTTCATAGGTCAAAACCAGACTAATAAATTTGGCTATAACAAAGTTTCATACCTTCTAGGTGAGAAAAATACATTCTGAGTCAAAACCAAATGAAAGATTAAGGAGAATACATGCCATTTACTTCATGCATTTGTAATCTTAGTATAGTAAGGATCTAGTAGAAATAAATGTGGAAAAGATCACAACTCAGCAGAAAAAATACATAAATGATATAAACAGGTGCTTCGCCAACACTGGAAATACACAGAACTCCGAGCATCCAAATATGAACTCTTTATATATCTACTTAGGAAAAACCCAGATGTTCAATAACATAATGAGTTTATATGGAAACAGGTGCATTTATATATTACTGGTGGGCATGTAACTGCTCTGAAGTACAGTATTATAATATACTTCAAAAACATTGCATATACATATATAGATATAGATATAGATATAGACATTCCTATTGTCAAACATTATCTCACAATTATACCTGCACAATGTTTGAAATAACATACATGCCGGTTAATAATAAGGGTCCAGAAACAATAAAATTCCTTCAAAGGTGATGAGTTAAAAATAGATTGTGGTTTTCCTACCAATTTAATGTCCTGAAAGTGCTGAAAACCAAAGAAAAAAAAACAAGAACACTCTCCATGTGCTAATAAGGAAACATAGCTCATATATACTGTTAAATGTGAAAAAAAAAGATTTAAAGCAGCATAAATAGTACCGCCTATGTGTTAAAAAGGCGACACATGGTTTTATTTGTTTGCATGTACATAATGATAGTCTAGCAAAAAAAAAAGAAAAAAGCTAATGACAGGGAGGTGGGGTGGTGGCTCAGTGGTAGAGCACTTGCTTGGCATATGTGAGGCACTGGGTTCAATTCTCAGCACCGCATATAAATAAATAAAATAAAGGTCCATTAACAACTGAAAACTATATATAAAAAACTAATAACAGTATGTTTGGGGTATATGATAAGGAAATGGAAAGCTGGGAACAAAGCTAGGAAAAAATTGGGAGAAATTTTTCCATTTACCTTCTTGAAAAGGGAAAATAAATGTGAATCATAAATAAAATATTAAAATAATTAAAATTGGGTTTTATACTCGAAGCCCTAGATGCTTTAATAGTTTCCTATCCAATAGGATAATGTCCAATATTGTTTAAATCTAGGTCTTCTGTCACATCATAGACCAACATTTGTTTCAAAATAAAGAGCGATTTTTTCACCAATTTAGTACAAAAAATATATATATTTGAGACTTTTTAAGAAAATGTTCACACACACATTGGCATTGTTTTCTCAAAGGTTGATTTTCCAACAATTGCAGAAAGTTGAGATTTGTTGTGTTAACCTTGATGCACCCTCACTTAAAACTCCATTTTTAAAAAGATTAGTCACTATCAAAGCTTGTTTATGCACTTAAACTTTGCTTTCAGTTATTTTTTTAACAAAATATTCTCAACAAAAAAGAAATCTTTTATGAAATTGTGCAGAATTCCTGCTAAGTTAACATGGCGCAACTATGGAAGTCATTAGATTTGGAACCAGGAAATATGGGGCTGGGTTTCAGAGTTTCTAAACTTTCCTTTAGGAGCCAACCAAAGGTGAAATCAGACATTGAAACTCCCCTACAGTCTTTATTGCTTCTTCCTCTCGCCAAATCTCACCATCTCAGAGACATCACAGTCTTCAAGATCTAGGAAACAGGGGGTCTGCTGTTTGTTGGCTTGTGCTGCGATATAAATGTGTCCCTCCAAAATTTACAAGTTAAAATTCTTAATACCTATTATAGTTTTGATAGGAGACATCAACCAAAAGCTCCTGTGTTAATGCAGGAAGAGTCAGAGGTAAAATGAATAGGTTAGGAGAACTCTAAACTAATCAGTCCATGCTAGCTTGAATGGACTAACTGTAAGC
The DNA here is from genome assembly GCF_045843805.1 of Urocitellus parryii. Lineage (NCBI taxonomy): Eukaryota > Metazoa > Chordata > Mammalia > Rodentia > Sciuridae > Urocitellus > Urocitellus parryii. The sequence continues at coordinate 191,091,568 of NC_135533.1, read as the reverse complement.
TGGTGGGGCATGGTTAGAGGTAGGTCACAAGGGACATATCCTAAAAGGGTTCTTCTTCCCCTTGCTTTCTCTGCTTTCTGGTCACCACAAATGAAGCAGTATTCCTCCACCACATCCTTCTGCCATTATGTTCTGCCTTGCCTTAGACCCAGAGGAATGGAGTTAGCCCACCAGGGACTAAATCTCTGAAACCGTGAGCCAAACTAAACTTTTCCTCCTCTGAGTTGTTCTTGTCAGGTGCTTTGGTCACAGTGACAAAAGGCTGACTAACACAAATCCCAGAGTGATGGTATTAGAATGTGGGATGATTAGGCAGAAGATAAGATCAAAAGGGAATTACTATCTTTTAAAATAGGACCAAAGAAGACTCATTCTCCCCCTTCACCATGCAAGTAAGAAGACACCATCCATAAATGAGAAAACAGACCCTCCCCAGACACCAACACTGTTGGTGCCTTGATTTTGGGTTTCTCAGCCTTCAGAACTGAGAGAAATAAGTTTTTTGTTTATAAGTTCCTACTCTATGGTATGTTGCTATAGCAGCCCAAACAGGCTAACACAGATTATTCATTTTAAGGTAAGACTTCTCAACAGAGGCACTATGGATATTTTGAGTTTCATTTTCTTTCTCCTGTGAGGAGCTGTCCCATGCATTATAAGACAGCAGCTCTCCTGAATTTGGCACACTAGATACCAGTAGCACCCTTTCCAGTTAGTTGTGAGAATTAGAAATGTCTCCAAACATTGTCAAATGTCCCCTGGAGGAAAACATCTCTCCTAATGCAAAACCATTCCCTTCGGAGTAGAATCCTCTGTAGGTGGGTGGTTTGGTGTGGTATGACAGCTCTGAACACTACACAGATACTCCAGTGGCTAGTAAGTATTCCTCATGGAACTTTACTAAAGCATTCCATGCAAGTGTTTATTCACTCAATTGTAATCATGATTCAGTGAAAGTCCAAAGCTCTCACTAAGCACCCCCTACCCAAACTTTTTAAATCCCTTTTAACCATCAGAATGTCTAACCCCTCATAGTCAATTTCCCTACTTAAAGAAAGTAGTTTTTATTTCGGGAAATGGCAACACTGTTCTTATGCTTACTGTTTTTATCTCAAATGTTTCTCTGTTATCATCTAAATATCCATTCCTACTTTATCGTTCTTACACATAACAAATCGATACTTCCACAGTACTTTTGACCTGCATTTACAAACTGTTATGAGTACTAACAGAATGAGATTATAATGTGTAAAGTTCTTTAACCCAAACCCCTTTGCTAAAATAGATGAGGCAACACACAGTAGAGAAGTAGACTTCATTCATTCTGTCCAAGTCACTATACAGGTAAGCAAGCAAACAATAAGAATTTTCAGAGGAGGTGAGAGAACCCAAATCCATAACTGCTACAACATATTATCTAAAATGCCTTGTTTTAACAAAAAGAGAGAATGCAAACAAGAAAGTATGACCCATTCATAGAAAAGAAAAAAACAGGCAACAGAAACTACCTGTTAAAGTGTCCAGAAGTTGGCTTAAGAGAAAAAGATTTTCAGTGCAATCACTGTTAAGAATGTTTAAAGAACTAAAGAAGACTATGTCTTAGAACTAAGGCAAAGGATGAGGATAATGTCTAATTAAATATGAACTATGAATAAAGAAAAAGTATTTTTAAAAGAACCCCGTAGATATTCTGGAGTTGAAAAGTACCACAATTAAAAAGAAAAAATTTAGAAAGACTCAATAGCAATTGTTTTAGAAAACTGTTTAGTATCATCTAATAAAGTTGAAGGTGGCAAATTCTACAACCCAGTAATTCCCTCCTAAGTATAGTTTCTCTTATATAAAGTTCAAAAGAAGACAATACTAAACAACATGTTGTTTAAGAAAAAATATTGTGCATTATAAAACTATGAAGAAAACCAGAAAATGAAAACAATATAATATAGGAAATTGGTTCTCTGGAAAGAAGGAAATGTGGCCAGGAAAGACATTGTAAGAAGTTTCTAAGGTTCTAAAATTGACTATTTATTTGTTGTGGGGGTGGTGCCAGGGATTGAACTCAGGGGCACTTGACCACTGAGCCACATCCCCAGCCCTTATTTTGTATTTTATTTAAAGACAGGGTCTCACAGAGTTGCTTAGTGCCTTGCTTTTGCTGAAGCTGGCTTTGAACTCATGATCCTCCTGCCTCAGCCTCCTGAGCCACTGGCATTACAGGCATGCACAACCAACCTGGCTTGATTATTTCTTAAATGGAGTAATGGGGATTTTATTTTCACTGTCCAATTCTTATCACTGTACGTACATGTGTTGTTCATGTTAAGTTACTAGAGAAGTTGAGATACATGTAGAGTCACTGAGAATCATGCTAAAATTTTCACACAAAAATTCTGCTCACTCTGAAGCCCAGAATGCCAAAATGTAAAAATTCACCTGCCCATGAGAACAGAAAAAGCAGCAGATTTAATGCAAAGGACTTTGGGGACAAAATAGACTAAGCTTATTGACTGCCTTAGTTCACAACTCTCATCCCACTCCCACACTGTAACAAGCAAATCAAAGATCCAAACAAAATTACCCCCACTGAAAGATGAGTGATCATTAGAAGTGAAACAACATGTGCCGCATGCATATTCCAGTAGAAATTGGAAGAGCTGTCAGGGCAAAAGCATACAATTCAGAAAAAAAAAATTACTCGAGGAAACAGCAGGAAAAAAATATTTCAGACACATTGCTCATTATTTTCAAATAAAGAAAAAAAACTCCTTGAACAAAGAAAAAACACTAAGAAGAAAAAAGAGGTTCAGGAAAATAGAAGACAACAGAAATAGATGAAATGTTACTGCAGGGTCTCAGGAAAGAGAGAGATAATGGCTTAGCACCTGAGAATGGAAAATTCATGATCCTTCAAGTAAGAAAGTTTGAGTTCAAAGCTTAGCATTAAAATCTACTAGTTGCCTGAACCCTGTGCAACTCTGAACTGAGTCTGCTTCCTCATGAAGGAAATCAAGATAAAAATCTACTAAATTGAATTATTAAAGACTCAGACAAGAGAGTAACTTTACCTAGCAATAGACTCACAGAATGCACTCCGTTTCACCCACCTCTTCCCCTCTCTTCACCTCTGTTTGTCCCTGCATTTTTTCTCTTCATCTCTCTGTCCCTCACTCAATTTTCCTCTATAATAAATATCACACTTAACTCTTGGATACCTATCTGTGCTAAAGGAAAGACACATGAATAGGAGGACTTAAAACATGTAAATTATTCAAAAGACTCTCTAAACCATTTCTTTTAATCAACTTTCCCAGCTAGAATTTTTTCACACTTCCCAGCAGTCTGTGCTGATACACTAAATTTCAATCTTCTACAAAGTCAATAAAAGAAAAAAGAAAGCAAAAAAAAATCTATCAATGTATACATGACCAGTGTAACTCCACATTATGTTCAACCTCAAGAATGGGATCAAACTTGTAATGGGTTGCACCCCATTACACACATTAATTTGTCAAAATATACCCTACTGTCATGTATATCTAAAAACAACAAATGAAAAAAATCTAGAAATGTGAGCCCATACATTTGGTTAAGAAAAATATTTCTAAAATAATTTAGTAAGCACGATTTACTGTACTAACAATATGATGCAATAAGCAAAGCAAAAAGTAGATATAAAGCATGATGGTTCATCGCTCTGCAGAATGGACCACTGACTTCATTGCTTAGCCACATGTGGTTACAGAACACCAGCAGTGTTACTCATAAAACTAGAGAATTCTTAATTTTACTTCATTTTGACTTATTTAAATGTAAACATAAATAGGGACACATGGCTAATGGCTATATTATTGCATGTGCAGTTCTGAGCTAATTAAGTCATATCATCTGGTAAGTGGAGATAATTTCATTTAGACTCATTTTATTCAGTTTAACAAGTTTTTTCTCATTAGTGGTCATGTCCCCTCTTGATCCTAACCAACTCATAATAGTAGTAGATCTCAGTTTCCATCACTCTCTTCTTTTTTGCCTGTGCTAACACAGAGAGACAACATCATTGAAATGACTAAAGATGGAGAGGTTCCTAAAATGTTTTTTTAGTTATACATAGACACAATATCTTTATTTTGTCTTATTTATTTTTATGTGGTACTGAGTATCAAACCCAGTGCTTCTCATGTGCCAGGCAAGCGCTCTGCCACTGAGTCACAACCCCAGCCCAAGATGGAAGTGTTTTTAATGAGCAAAGTTAGACAGTCATTGAGGTAACAAATCCAATGGATATTAATTTTTCTCCATCCTTTGCACTATGTGATAAAAGACATTCTCTGGCACATTTTCTCCACAACCCCAACAAGGTGTTTCCTGAGGCTGTTTCTTATAATATTCCTCAACATAGGTTCATTCAACAGTACAAAACTTTGAGGAGGTTGTTAATATTCATTCCAGAGTCACAGCTCTCTTGGGTCTGGAAGGAAATATTTGCATTTCAAACGACAGAATTAAGCATACATCCTTTATGAAATACATCCTGAACATTGTTTTTCTCAACTATGATTTTAATAATGTTTGGACAGCTATAAATTACAGAATGTACTCCTGGAAAGCACTTGAACACATTTATTTTTGATGCTAGTTAAGCACAGAGCTGTGACCCCCCAATAGGCAGTCAAACTGCAAACAGAGACCTATTGGGAAACCTGAATATCCTAGCAAGGACTCATGCCTGAGGGAATAACCTCACCTTGTCCAAGGGGTAAGCAGCACTGATTAGCATCCTAACTCGAATTAATGCCACTTTACACAGCTCCTGACAATCCTGCCTTGTACATGGATATGTAGCCCACTGGGCAAAACCTATATAGAACTCTTGGCTATAATTAACCCTTTCCTGTGTCCCATGATTTATCACGGGACTTAAAGCAAATGCTCCACAAAGGAAGAAACCATCGTATTCTGTTTATTCACAGTGCCTTGCAGCCAACTGGTATATAGTGAATGCTCATTAGACGTTTCCCAGTTATACAAAGTGAATCAAACCATAATTGGAATAAACATAATTCCTATCATGCCATAGTACCCTTGATTAATTTGAAAGAAACTTTTTAAGTATGTTTAAAAACAGTGGTGGGCTGGGGATGTGGCTCAAGTGGCATGCGTGTGGCCCGGGTTCGATCCTCAGCACCACACACAAACAAAGATGTTGTATCTGCCGAAAACTGAAAAAAAAATATTAAAATTCTCTCTCTCTCTCTCTCTCTCTCTCTCTCTCTCTTTAAAAAAAACAGTGGTGCTCAATTTACACTGGCCCTTCAAATTATTATCCTCCTTAATGAAAAGTATATATCACAACTACAGCTTCTCTCCCAGGAAGAATTCCTTTTTCTTGGCCAAAAAAAAAAAAATGCAATGTCAGACCCTCCCTATATACTTTGTTTCTTCCTTAATTAATTCTTACTTGTAGAAATAATCCCCAGTTTATCTTATATTAAATTTTCTTTCCCTACCAACCAATTAGCTAATAACTAATGATTTTCCTAATTCTATCTCAGTGTTGAATTTCAGGTCAGAAGAAGTCAGAGGCATGTTGTAGAGATAATCTTGGAATGAGTGCAACTTCTGAGATTTATATTAATGGGGAAAACTGACAATGGACAGGAGTCCCCAATAGACTTAACATTGTCCAGTTCAGGACAGCAAAGAGTGGGGTTTGTGTGGATCCAATAAAGGTGACTAAGGAGCATTTTTATAACAGTTTTAAACAAAATGAAATTTTAAAAAAAGGATTAATAACTATATGGAGTTTGGAAAAAGTGGCACTAAAGAACAAGAATATTACAGTCCATGCCTATCCTCACCTGGCCGCTAAAAAGGCATACAGGTGAGGACCTGTGACTTGAAGAATATACTGACAAGGTCAGCCAATTCATTTCTTCTGAATCTATTCACTAATAACCCTTCAATTTACAAAACCTTGTGTACCATTTCCTTACTACCTTGAGTGATGGGCATTACTATTATGGTCACTAAAAAATGAAGACTTAAAAGTTTTGAATTAATAAATAATAAATGTTTTTGAATTAATAAATTTCCTTCTCTAAGTATCAGTCAGTTCCCTGAGGCTCATCAAATCTGGGGCACTGACAAGTCTAGTTCCTGGACCCAGAGTGAAGGCATAGAACTGTCGACTGCAGTTCTGACATCTCAAGTCCTCTCTGAGAAGTCAGCCAGGCTTTCTTGAACATCTTCAACTCCTTAACTTTATTCTCCACATTCTCTGTCTGGAAACACCTTGACAAGTCCCATTCTTTCTGCTGTACTTGTGAGTGTACTCTTTTCTCTCCGAAAGACTTAAGAAGCCATAGAAGACGGACAATGGCCAACTTGCTACACATGTGACCCTGACACTTCTTATTTCTTATCTTGTGGATAACACCTTTCTTTTGCCCCTTTTATTTGATTTTTGAAGCAAAATATCTTCTAATCAATCCCAGAGAGATGTGACTAATGAAAGAGAATACATTTATAGGCTAAACACATATGGTATGAACACTAGATCCACAATTCATATTCACTCACCATAGAGATTAGTCAAATCCTTAACCTCTCTTACCCTCAATGTCCTCATCCGTGAAAATAATAATACTTATATCACAAGATTATTATGAGTATTCAAGGAGACAATATATATTTAAGTATCTGGCACTTAATGGGTATTCAAAAGCATTCATTTTCCTTCCCTCAGTATAATCTTCTCTGGCTAATAGCTATGGCATTCAGTAGCATTTGCAGGGCTTGTAATATCTTACTGAAAGGAATCATTCCAATTACTATTTCAGCTGCTTATTTCTGAAATTGCATGCTATAGTTTATCATCCTGTGTCCAATATTAGTTATATTCTTACTATCAGTTGTAGCTCCAAATAGGTTTTATTATAATTTATAATGAAAACTTTTCCTACAATGCTTTAAAAATACTTGGACTTATTACATGTAGAGTCTATGTTTAAAGACTTAATGCAAGGAACTAACACAAAGCTAACCCTCTTCTTTTCCAATAATTACCATAATAAAGTTAATATCAAGAAAGTTTGCAAGTTATTGAATATATACTCTTAGGTCCAAAAGGAAACAAAGGTTATGAGTAGTCAAGAATATTTATTATAGTATTGTCCTTACTGGTTAGTTCTACCTGAAATCTGTTCTATAACTCTGAATCTGGAGCTTTGGAACCCAACTTTGGTTTTTGACTTACAACCTATGTCTTTGAACAGAAAAGAAACTGGGGGGTAAAATACATAATAATGCAGACACGTGAATAAGTGCAAGTCCAACAGGTGGGAGCAAAATTGGGTTAGAATGGAAAGAAATCATATTCTAGGAAAATAAGCACACATCTTAATTAATTTGGATTTCATCAGTCTTCATTGTCAACTATGTTATTTCTGGGTAAATTACTAAGATTTGTGGGAAAATCTACTACACATTTTTAAAAGTTTATAAAATGCTGGCAGGCCAGAGGACTCCTTAACCCATCTAAGAATTCAAAGAATCAGAACAAAGGTTTTATTTCCCAGTGATTTGGCTAAGTCAGTCTTATTCTTGTATCCAAAATAAATGTAATTAGAAACATTTATCACAAATGATGTACCATCTCAAAAGAAAAAAAAACTAATCCAGAGATTAATCAGTCACTCAGAGATTTAGTTCAACTTCTCCTGACTCCCAATTCTATTGTTTCTAATAGCCAAGTTGTTCCTACATCTGCACGCTCAAATGTTCATTTCCTCCTGCTTCTGCTGTCTCTAAATTCTTAGCTCTCTAACTCCACAGCACTTTCAGTTCCTTCACCAGTTTCCAAAATAATTCCACCATTCCAACGGAGCCCCTCACAATTTGCAGAGATTTCCTAAAGACAGTGTGACACATGGGGAGGGGTGACTTCAGAGGGCTTGAATCCTCCCAGAATCTCCTAGTTATACTCTTAACATCTCTGGACCAACCACCAGAATCTCTTCCATCACCCATATAAAACATATTTAGAACACACCCTAACTCCTTGGGGGCAGTGGAGGAGCAGAACTGTAGCTCTATCCTAAGTGCTTATAACAGTGCATTCCTCAAAGACACCTTTCTCCTTCTCAGGAGAAGTCAACTGAATATTGTTTTCTCCAGATATGATGGTCTTCAGCAGAGACAGGCTCTAACAATCAGGAGTGTTAGCATGTGCCATTCACTTTATGCTTCCTCTTATATTCTTCCCAAAGCCAACCCTCTGTAGTTTACATCATATCAAACAGGAAATTTAGGTTCAAAAGAGATCAATACAATCTGGGTGTCAAAGCAAATAAACTTAGGAGCTGGAACGCGTAATAGACATACAAACCATAGCAAAGGAGAGGGGTCCTGCAACCTACTTTTCTTTCTTCATAGAGAAATCCCAAAGACCAAGTATGTCCTCGGAGCTACATTATTATTGTCCTGTGAGAAGTTTGCAGGTTACTCCAGTAAAGAGTGTCAGGAAATACCTATGATCTACAGATTATTACGGTAGTTAACAACAACAACAAAAAAAGCAAGTTCATGGAGCAGTTAACAACAACAACAAAAAAGCAAAAAGAGTTATATTTTATCTTCTAAGTAAGGGTGGGAAAAAAAAAGAGGAAAAGCTTCATCTATGTAGATAATACTTTAAATCTCCATTTTATTTCACCCATTGTAGAGACCCTAAGTCAACAGGCTGACTAGCCCATCTGTATTTCCCCAGTCTTTTTTATTTTTATTGGTTCATAATAGTTATACGAAACATTAGGATTTATTTGAACATAATTATAAATGCCTGGAGTGTAGTTTGCTTTACTTAAGTTCCCAGTATTTGCCCTTATGCTCATCCTTCCCCCTGTTCCCTTTCCTCTACTGATCTTTCTTTTTATTTACATTTTTTTTAAATTAGTATGCATAATGATGGGATTCATTGCAGTATAGTCATATATGTACGTTGAAAAGTTAGATCAGATTCATTCCACTGTTCTGCCTTTATCTCCTCCATCTTTCCTCTCCCTAAATCCCCTTCTTCTACTCCCTGATCTTTCCTTTATTTTGGTGGAATCATGCCCCCCATTTCTATTTCTTCTTCTACTTTTCCTTCTCCTCCCTCCTCCTTCTCCTTCTCCTTCTCCTCCTCCTCCTCTTCTTCTCTATCTCTCTGCATACATATCAGAAAAAAATTCAACCCTTAACTTTCTGAGTCTGACTTATTTCACTTAGCATTATAGTCTCCAGTTCCATCCATTTATCAACAAATGCCACAAAGTCATTCCTCTTTATAGCTGAATTATACACACACACACACACACACACACACACACACACACCCCACATTCATCTGTTGAGGGGCACCTAGCACCTAGGTTGGCTCCATAGCTTAGCTATTGTGAATTATGCTGCTATAAACATTGATATGTCTGAAGTATGCTGATTTAAAATCCACTGGATGTATACCAAAGAGTGGGATAACTGGGTCTTATGGTAGTTCCATTCCTAGATTTTTAAGGAGTCTCTATTCTGCATTCCAGAGTGGTTATACTGATTCGAGGCCCCACCAGCAATGTATGAGTGTACCTTTTCCCCCACATCTTTGCCAGCATTTATTATTTGTGTACCTGATCATTGCCATTTTGACTGAAGTGAGATGAAATCTCAGTGTAGTTCTCATTTTCATTTCTCTAATTGCTAGGGATATTGAACATTGTTTCATGTATTTTTTGATCATTTATATTTCTTATTTAGAGAAGGCTCTGTTTAGTTCCTTTGCCCATTTATTGAACAGGAAGCAAAGATCATTGCCCATTCTGGAGGCTCCCTCTTCACACTTGACTAGCCCATCTTAATTCCCATTTATGCTGATATTTTCCATTTGCAAAAACCGCAGAGGACATATTTATAAACCCCACAGCAAAGGAGAGGAAAACTTCACGTTCAGCCTAACCTACTTCACACAGCATCTTTAAATATCTCTTTCTTTCAAGGGACAGATGTTTGTTGCAACAGTGTACCAACTCTGAGAAAGCAAATGCTACTTCCTTTTGAAAGCATCCACTTTCAGGATCCCATAGCCTTCTTTTGTGGAATTCCCCAGAGGATCCATGTGTGTTCTCCCACAGAATTCCTGTGTGGAAGTGTGTGTCTGTGCACAAATGCATGCACCTCTGGTGGGGCATGTAGGTAAGACATTTCCTATTAAAATATGACTGGGGTATGCAAAGGACAACAAAAAATACCATCAATCAATGGTCATCGTGAATCATTAAAGTTGTATCTATAGAAGATGATGCAACATGATGTGTACAATAGAAGTACTGGAAAAGTGGAAATCTTCATTAACAGGGAAAGCAAGAAAGTATATTGTAATCATACAATGAACCCAGCAATCAGTACAGATACGTAAACTAAGGCTTATACAGGGATGGAACAATAGCAACAGTTTTGATTTTAAAAAAAGTATAACATAATCAAAATAGCATGATCTCATTATGTTAACATCTATATGTAATTTGTTTATTAACTTTATTAATAATAATCACACACTGCATGGTCTCATTATATTAACTTCTATATGTAATTTATTTATAGATTTTATTAATAATAATCACACACTGCATTATATCACATATAAATGGATCATGTGATTTACATTCAATAACGGAAGGCTAAAAGATATTAATAGCATTTGCCATTGGATGGATTATAGACGTTTTGTTTTCTTCTTTTACTTATCTATATTTTGAATTCATGTTATAATACATATGTGTTACTTCTTAAAAGGAATTTTTAAAATATTTATTAAAACATATGCACCTGTAAGGAATCTTTTAGCATTCTAGCAGCATTCAGTTTTTTTTCTCCTTACATTTTTAATTAATTTTTTAATTTGCTTTAATTAGTTATACATGACAGTAGAATGCATTTATGCACTTTGATATACACAGATGGGATATAATTTCTCACTTTTCTGAGTGTACATGTTGTAGAGTCACATTGGTCATGCAGTCACATATATACATAAAGTAATAATGTCTGTTTCATTCTACTATCTTTCCTATCCCACATTCCCTCCCCTTCCCTCCCATCACTTCCCCTATACCTAATCTAAGGTAATGCTATTCTTCTCTAGTGCCCTGGCCTTATTGTGAATTAGCATTCGCATATTAGATAAGACATTCAGCCTTTGGTTTGGGGAAATTGGTTTATTTCACTTAGCATAATATTCTCCAACTCTACCCATTTATTGGCAAATGCCATAATTACACTCTTCTTTAAAGCTGAGTAATAGTTCATTGAGTATATACACCACATTTTCTTTATCCATTCATCTATTGAAGGACACCTAGGTTGGTTTCATAGTTTAGTTATTGTGAATTGAGCTGCTATAAACATTGATGTGGCTGCATTACTGTAATATGTGATTTTAAGTCCTTTGGGTATAAACCCAGGAGTAGGATAGCTGGGTCAAATGTTGGTTCCATTCCAAGTTTTCTGATGAATCTCCATACTGCTTTCCATAGTGGTTGCACCAATTTGCAGCCCCACCAGCAATGAGTGTACCTTTTTCCCCACATCCTCACCATCATTTATTGTTTCCTGAATTCTTGATGATTGCCATTCTGACAGGAGTAAGACAAAATCTTAGAGTAGTTTTGATTTGCATTTCTCTAATTGCTAGAGATGTTGAACACTTTTTCCTATATTTGTGGATTGATTGCATTTCTTTTTCTTTGAAGTGTCTGTTCAGTTACATAGCCCATTTATGGATTGGGTTATTTGTTTTGGGGGGTGTTAAGTTTTTTGAGTTCTTTATATATCCTAGCAATTAATGCTTTATTAGAGGTGCATGTGGTAAAGATTTTCTCCCAATAAGTAGGCTCTCTCCTCACATTATTGGTTGTTTCCTTTGCTGAGAAGAAGCTTTTTAATTTGCACCCATCTAATTTATTGATCCTTGATTTTACTTCTTGTGCTTTAAGAGTCTTGTTAAGGAAGTCAGATCCTAGGCCGACATGGTGAGGATTTAGATCTATATTTTCTTCTATTAGGTGCAGTGTCTCTTTTCTAGTGCCTAAGTATTTGATTCACTTTGAGTTGATTTTTATGCAGGGTGAGAAATAGAGGTTTCATTTTATTTTGCTACATATGGATTTCCAGTTTTGCCAGCACCATTTGTTAAATAGGCTATCTTTTTTTTCCAGTGAATGTTTTTGGCACCCTGGTCTAGTATGAGATAACCATATTTATGTGGGTTTTTCTCAGGGTCCTCTATTCTGTACCATTGGTCTACAAGTCTATTTGGTGCTAGTACCATGTCATTTTTGTAACTATATCTCTGTAGTATAGTTTAAGGTCTGGTATTGTGATGCCTCCTGCTTCACTTTTCTTGTTAATGATTGCTTTAGCTATTCTGGGTCTCTTATTTTTCCAAATGAATTTCATGATTGCCTTTTCTATTTATATGAAAAGTGTCACTGGGATTTTAATAGGAATTATATTAAATCTGTATAACGTTTTGGATAGTATGGCCATTTTAACAATATTAATTCTGCCTATCCAGGAGCATGGGAAATCTTTTCATCTTCTGAGGTTTTCTTCAATTTCTTTCTTTAGTGTTCTGTGGTTTTCATTGTAGAGGTCTTTTACCTCTTTTGTTAGATTGATTCCCAGGTTGTTGTTTTTTTTGTTTTTGTTTTTGTTTGTTTTTGTTTTTTTAGGCTATTGTGAATGGGGTAGTTTTCCTATTTTGTCTTTCAATGGATTCATAGCTGATGTATAGGAATGCATTTGATTTATGGGTGTTGATTTTGTATCCTGTTACCCTGCAGCATTCAGTTTTGTGAGCATCTTCTTCACGACATATTTCTGAGAATCCCGAATGTGTGGATGAGACTCGCACCCTGGGTAGAAATCCTTCACAGGCCTCAGACTGTCCAGCCATTTAGGGTCAGAGTCATCTTGACACCCACGGTTTGCATTTCTGCACAACCCACAGAAAGCATGAGCTTCAAAGGGCAGGGAGGGCAAAACTGGCACTTCTGATTTTAGGTGCCCAAGCCAATTTTGTAACTAAGAAGGAAGCCTAACTTCTTAGACAAAAAGTACACATTCTTTCCACTTTGGTCCAGTTATCTATTGCTGTGTAACAAACCACGGAAAATTTAGTGTCCTAAAATAATGACCACTGTGCTCATGGATGATGTGGGTCAGGAGTTTGAGTAGAACACCATAGGGATGTCTCGTCTCATCTCTAGAGTATCTGGATTGTCAGCAGGAAGACTCCACTGACTGAGACAAGAAACACCTGGGGTCTCCTTCCATCCCACATCTGGTGCTTTGGCTAGAAGGGCTGGAAGTGTGGGCTCCACAGATACTACTCACTGAAGCACTTACACATGGCTTGGACTTCTCACAGCATGATGACTGGGTTTCAAGTAGAGAATCCCAAGAATGAGCATTCCAAGAGAACCAGGCAAGAACTGCAGGCCTTTTGGACTTAGCATTTCGACATCTAGCATCACTTCCATCCTACTTTATTGGTCAAAATAGTCACAAGCTTGTCGAGGTTCAAGGGGTAACATAGACTCCCCCTGATGATGAGGAAAAAGTCAACAAAAAATGTGGCCATTTTTCCAAAATCATCACACAACTATCAAGTTTCCACTCTGTGACAACTACTGGAGCTATAACTACAAAGAAGAAAAAACAAACTCAGAAGTCCTAGATAGAGCAAAGATAGCCCTTGGTCTTCTTTCTCCAGTAACTCATTGTCTCCATTGTAAATCCCATTTCTCCCTCAGCAAGATAGAAATAGCAGTGTTAGGTTAAACCATATAAAATTGCCAATAACTCAACCATTTCTAACCTAAAAGAATTGTAATTTGTTCAATCTAAAGCTTGACCTACATGCTTTATAGAAATGGAAGGCTAAAAAGAGATAAAAGATAAAATATTTTCAGGGAGAAAGAATGGAGCTTGATGCTCCTTTTTTTTCTTTAGCTTTCTTCCAAAAGCTTTTGTAATATTTCTAACTTCAAGATAAATTGATATTCCCTGCTGAATTTTTTACTTTTTTATTTAAATAATCAAAGTCTAATCTGTTGCCAGGACACATATCCCACAATTATGTCTACTCCAGCACTGTCTGCTAAAAGACTTCCCTAAAGCCTTTTTGAAGTGTCATTTACTATTACAATGCTTACTTTTTATTAATCAAATTCTCGACCTTCACCAGTTTTACCTTATATTGTATAATGTTCTGTCAAATATTATACCATACTAATATGCAGTGTCCCTAGTATTCAACAGGTCACTTCTTCTAGCTACTTTACTAAACCATGTTGGTGTTCATTAAAATACCACCTGTACTTACAATTAAGTAATTTTTCTACTGTTGTAGATTCATGGCCAGTGGAATAAGTTAATATGTAGAAATAATAACACATAAAAAATAACACATGACTATAATAGAGAAAGGTAGGAAAAAAGTTCTGTTCTGGTTAAAACTAGAAAATCAAGAGAGGTAAAGTGAGGCAAATCACTTAAAGGTAATTTTGCCACAAAAGGTAATGAGAACTTGTCTCTCAAATGTCCCTAAAAACTGAATCTCATGACAAATCCCAGGATTTGCCAATAACAAACATATTCTGAACAACAGAATAAGAATGAAAGCTTCCAGAGGCCATTTTTCAAGAAGTCAGAGCCAGTTTTGCTAACTTTTGTTTTGTTCTCCTCTTTATCTCTGGATTAGCCATATTATTCCACTGATGGTGACTCTGTGTAAAACAATAAGATCCTAAATAAAACCAATTCAAACAATGCATATCCCAGGGGCAATTGTGAGGAGCAAGAAAGATTCCAGTTCTTGGATGTGAGGGTCTGAACCAATTTCCAGGCTGACCCATTTGTCTGTGTGCAACTGTCCTCATTTTAAAACTGAGGCTCCCATTGGCCAAGAAACCCATCAGTCTCAAAAACTAGGGAAAGTTCATCAGCCTATTTATGAGATAATACTGGATAAATCATTTTTCCTTCATAAAATTCATTTTCTTCAAAAGTAAAATTGACTTTTAAAACCCAAATCTTGGAGATTTGCTGTGAACACTATGGAAATCATGCTTCAACACACACTGTTCATCATCTACAAGTCTTTAGCTACCTGAACCAAGGGCACCTAGACAGCTTCCCAGCCTTCTGGAGACCTGGGGTGTTTGACACTGGTCTTTTGCTACAAAAGTTCCCTACGAGAAAGTTTCTGCTGCCCCTCCTTCTTCCAGAAGACCCCTGATGCTGCCCAAGGTTAGAGGAGCCTGTAAGACCCAGGTCCCAGGAAAGGAGACATGGAGGAGCCCCACATTTTAAAAATATTTTAATGAGGACTTGTTTTGCTCTTCTCTTGCCAAATGAGAATTGCATTCTTTAGAAGTGCATCCACTTTCCTCCCACCATGAACAAAAAAGAAGAGGAGAGGGGGTAATTATAAAAGCTCTATTTTCAGCAAATTTTAAAAATATTTTCTCTCCAAAAAACATCAGATACATATCTCTTTTCCTAATGCAAATTAGTAATCAAAGAAGAAAGAAAATGTTTTCAAACTATTACATGAATAAAAAGAGACATGAGGCTACCACAGTCAGAAAGCTGGGCAGTAATAATGGAATGTTTCCAGCCTATTGTTTAATTAAAAGTTACCAGAATTAGCATACGTGCCCCACTCTAGGCTCAGTAACAGTTGAGCTCCTCCCCCATTCTCCCCACCTCCCATCCCACTCCTTCCCTCCCCACTGTGTCCCCTTCCCTTTATTCTCTCTAGACAGCCCACCCCCTTCTTCTCTCCCTGCATCTCTCACACCTGGAGCCGATAATGATACCCAGCTCCAAATGAGCTGAGAAAATGAAAACTACCTTCCTAGAGAAAGAAAAGTGCATTTGATATCCCCTTATTCCGGGCCTTGAGGGACTCTGATATAATTACTTCAGAGAGGCTGCAGGCAGATGGCAGCCTTGCAGCCCCAGGTCCTCAGTCAGCAGGACTCTGCTGAGATGCTCTCCCTGACATTTTGTTCAAGATGTTTCCAGCACACAAAGCTGAGAGCTGGCAACCAGCAAAGGAGCCTGCAGAGTGTTCGTTAGCCTGAAATTACAACCATCTCACACTTTTGCTCCATGGACTCAAGCTGCCATACCTTTGCCCAGCTCCATAGGCAAAGACCAGGGACATGATCAATGGCCACATACTTATGGAAAAGCTGAAGCATGAGCATATGGGTGGAACAAAGAAATAAGAGAAAAGTTGGTGAAGAGTGTGCTGTGCCTGACTCTGGTCCTCCTGGGACATCATTCTCCTCCACTTTTATCTATGAGAATCACATAATGAAGTCAATGCAAACTATAAGACTCTGAACAGATACTCAGGGTTACTATCAAAGAGAATAACGGAGGACTAAACGTAGACAGCAGAAATATGGTCCCATCAAAGGTAGAAAAGCTCCCTCTCTTGAATTTCCACCTCATCAACACCCCACCTTCAGAAATATCTCTGTCAGTGTCCATAGTAGTCAAAATAACACACCAGGGGTTTTCAAGATGGAAGAATAGAGGAGGTTGCTTTCCTGGCTGCTTCAGGGTGTGAAACCAAGAAAGCAGACAGGCAACTTTGCTGCCAGGTGGGTGAACAAAACAGGTGGGGTGGGCAGGATTTACTGCAATTTAAAACTAGAAATTCAAAGCAGATCAGGGACCTGGAAGGTTAGATATAATAAAATAAGGAAGAAATCCCCAATGGCACAGCCACTGCTGTAGCTGGGTGGAAGCACCAGCCAGAGTGGTCTATCAGAGAGAAAGTAGAGGGATAAGGGAATAAAAGGAACCTGTATTTTTAGGAGGCCCAGGATGTGTTTGGGTATGGAGCATTTACAGATCAAGGACATTGCCCAGCAAACCTGAAAGGCTCACTGCATAATATCCTTATCCGGGAAAGAAGCCACCATCTCTCCAGGTGGCATGCAGAGGACAAAGGAAGGAACCATAGTGCAGCCATGGTGCATGAGGGGGCCAGTAGCTGAGGCAGCCAATTTCTAGAAAAATTGAGTTTGGCCTGAGATACAAGCCTGGCAAGCCCACATAGTGTGTGCCTAAGGGACCAGGAGAAAATCAAACATGGAGAGAAGTTTACACTGGGGATAATTGGTCGTGGAAACCCACCAGCCTCTACCCCTCCCCCTCCAATATGGTTGCTTGCAGGACCTGCTAGGAGAGATGCATCTGGCTGGGAACTAGGAAGAGTAGGGACAGGAGATATTTCTTGGAGTCTGAACCCAAGACAAGAAAATATGGGGTCCACAGGTAACATAGGGGGCTAAGAATTGGCTCCCTCACCATATGAGTGGAACCCAGGGGAGATCCTTAGGGTATAATCTTCCAGCATAGAACAACAATTACTGGGCCTTAGAGATGCACTGATTTAAAATCTCCAAACCAATTGGCATTCAGTGAAGAGCCTGGAGCCCACCTAAGCCTAAATCTTGCCTCCAAGAATTCTACCTGTGGAAATACCTCTCTCACTCCAGCAATCCAGAGGTGGAGCATCATGCTCCAGATGACCCCGCTTAAAATTGCTAAGAAGAGAAGCTAAGACTTTTTTGAACTCCAATGGAAAGAATTCTTTACCTTTTCATCAAGATTGTTTTTCTTTTATCTTTTTTCTTATTTTTAAAAATTATATTCTCTATTTAATTGTGACCCTAATAGTACATGGACATTTATACATATTTATACTTGTTTGTCTTATTTCTAGTATTTTTGAAGCCAGTTACTTTTCATGGATTAGATTGATAAGGACTAGGATATTTGGTTAGTATATTTTAATTTTGTTTTTTATTCTTTTGTTTTTATTTTTAATATTTTTAATTTTTATTTTATATATATTTTTCCCCTTGCCTCTCTCTCTCTTTTCTTCTGCTAACAGCCAATCTCAGCTGTTCTCTTTCACTCTTCTTTTACATTTTTTTACTTCTATCTTTTCTCCTTCTCCCTCATAATCATCACATCCTATATCACTTCTGTTTTCTCCCTGTCTACCATTTGAAATTGTAAACCCTTTTACAAACTTGCTATTTTTATTATAGGAACAAACTGATCATATCATTTCTGTTAATTGTGATAATTAACATTGTAGATGTCATAGTAGAAACTATTTGGTTTACTACTGTATATTCTTTCTATTCATTGTTGTTATTACTTCTCTCCAGGTTCTAGAAACTTCAAGAGACACTATAAGTCCACAGGGTAGAAATTTACTGCCTCAGATACATACTGTTAGATAGGTAGACACACAAATAACATGAAAAAGCAAGGGAACAAATCACCCCAAACAAACCAAGATACCAATAACAGAATCAATCAACACCACAGTGGAAGAAATTTAAGAGCAAAAATTTTAGAATGTACATGGTTAAATGGATCTTCAAAGTTAAGGATGTATACAGAGTGAAATCAGAGAGAAAATACAGGAAGTGAAACATCACTTGATTAAAGAGAGATTCTGGGAAAAAAAATAAAACAAGCAGAAATCCTCAAAATAAATTAATTAATAAACCCAATTCAAAATTCAATTGAAAGCATTACCAACAGACTAGATAACTTGGAAGACAGAGTTTCAGCAATGTAAATAAAATATATAAACTTGAAAAAAAAGTTGACATTTTTGGAGAAAATATGTTAAAAGACCATGAACGGAACTTTCAAGAATTATGGGATAACCTGAAAAGAACAAATTTAAGACTTACTGGCATAGATTAAAGTTCAAAGATACAAACCAAAGAAATACACAATCTTTTCACTAAAATAATATCAGAAAATTTCCTAAACCTGAAGAATGAAATGGAAAATCAAATATAGGAAGCTTATAGGACCCCAAATATACAAAATTACAACAGACCCACACCAATGGGTCTGAATAAGAATAGAATTTGAAAGGCTGCCATAGAAAAACAACAGGTAACATTTAAAGGGAAACCAATTCAGATCACAGCTGATCCCTCAGCCTAGACCCTCAAAGCTAGGAGGTCTTAGAATAATACATACCAAGCTCTGAAAGAAATGGTTACCAGCCAAAAATGACCAGCAAAATTAAGCTTTAGAATTAATGATGAAATAAAAGCTTTCCACGATAAATGAAAATTAAAAGAATTCACAAGTAGAAAGCCTGAACTACAGAACATTCTCAATAAGATATTTCATGATGAAGAAATGAAAAATTAAAGTGAAAACCTGAAAAATAAGGAAGTACACTAAAATAACAGTGAATCACTGTAGAAACTAATTCAAATTAAAAACCAGAAATAAATCAAAATGACAGGGAATAAAACTCATATCTCAATAATAAAACTGAATGTAAATGGCCTAAACTCATCAATCAAAAGATAGACTAGCAGATTGGATTAAAAACAAGACCCAACAATATACTGTCTCCAAGAGACTCACCTCATAGGCAGAGACATCCATTGACTGAAGGTAAAAGAATGGGAAAAACATATCATTCACAAGGACCTCATAAATAAGCAGGAGTGGACTTCAAGCCAATGTTAATCAGAAGGGACAAATAAGGTTATTTCATACTGCTTAAAGGAATTATACATCAACAAGACATAACAATAGTAAATATTTATGCCCCAAACAATGGAGCATCTACGTACATCAAACAAACCCTTCTCAACTTCAAGAAGCAAATAGTCCACAATAATACTGGGTGACTTTAACACACCTCTCTGACCAGTGGATAAATCCTCCAAATAAAAACTAAATAAAGAAGCTATAGGGGGCTAGGGTTGTGACTCAGTGGTAGAGTGATTGCCTAGCATGTATGAGACACTGGGTTTGATTCTCAACACCACATATAAATAAATAAAAAATGAAGGTCCATTGACAACCAAAAATATTTTTTAAAAAAAAGAAGCTATAGAACTAAAACTTACAATTAATAATTTATATTTAACAGACATATATATAATACTTCATCCATCAGTGACTGAATACACTTTCTTCTCTGCAGCACATGGGTCCTTCTCTAAAATAGACCATATCATAGGCCACAAAGCAACTGTTAGCAAATACAAAATAATAGAGATAATACCTTGCATCCTATCAGATCATAATGGAATGATATTAGAAATCTATGATGAAATTTAAAAAAAAATAGAAACTACTCTAACACCTGGAGACTAAATAATACATTATTGAAAGAAGAATGGATAGCAGAAAAAATCAGTAATGAAATTAAAAAATACTTAGAGGTAAATGATTACAGAGATAAAACATTAAAATCTCTGGGACAATATGAAGGTGGTGCTAAGAGGAAAGTTCATTGTATTGAGCTCATTCATTAAAAGAATGGAAATTCAACAAATGAATAACCTAACATTACATCCCAAAGCCTTAGAAAAAGAAGAATAAAACAACACCAAAAGCAGTAGAAGACAGGAAATAATTAAAATCAGAGCTGAAATCAATGAAATTGAACCAAAAGAAACAATAAAAAATGACAGAACAAAATGTTGATTCTTTTAAAAAAATCAATAAAATAGATAAACCCTTAGCCAAGCTAACAAAGAAAAAGAGAGAAAACTCATATTACTACAATTTGCA
Organism: Urocitellus parryii; assembly: GCF_045843805.1. NCBI lineage: Eukaryota > Metazoa > Chordata > Mammalia > Rodentia > Sciuridae > Urocitellus > Urocitellus parryii. The sequence goes on along the minus strand of NC_135533.1, from coordinate 191,070,883 downwards.
ATAAAACAGGAAATACCACAATAGACACTACTGAAATACAGAAGATAATCACAACATATTTTGAAAATTTATACTCTAATAAAATAGAAAATCTTGAGACATCGACAAATGTCTAGAGACACATGACCTATACAAAGTGAATCAGGAGTACATAGAAAATTTAAATAGATCAATTTCAAGCAATGAAATAGAAGACACCTTCAAAAGCCTACTAAGAAAAGCCCAGGACCAGATGGATTCACAGGTGAGTTCCACAAGACCTTCAAAGAAGAACTAATAGCAATACTCCTCAAATTATTCCATGAAATGGAAAAGGAGGGAATGCTTCCAAACTCATTCTATGAGACTAGTATTATCCTGATACCAAAGCCAGACAAAGTCACATCAAGGAAAGAAAAATTCAGATCAATATCTCTGATGAACATAGATGCAAAAATTCTTAATAAAAATCCTGGAAATCACATTTAAAAAAAAAGATATGAAAAAGATAGTGCACCATGATCAAGTGGGGTTCATTCCAGGGATGCAAGTTTGTTTCAACATACATAAATCAATAAACACAATTCATCGCATTAATAGACTTAAAAACAAGAATCATATTATTATCTCAATAGATGCAGAAAAATCATTTGACAAAATATAGCATCCATTCATGTTCAAAACACTAGAAAAATTAGGGACAATAGAAACATACATCAACATTAAAAATCTATGTATGCTAAGCCAATATTGTTCTAAATGGAGAAAAATTAAAAGCATCCCCTCTAAAAACTTGAAGAAGACAAGGATGCCCTCTTTTACCATTTCTATTCATCATAGTCCAGGAAATACTAGCCAGAGCAATTAAAAGAAATGAATTAAAGGGATATAAATAGGAAGGACTCAAACTATCCCTATCTGCTGATGACATGATCCCATATTTAGAAGACCCAAAAAACTCCACCAGGAAACTTCTTGAACTCATAAACAAATTCAGCAAAGTAACAGGATATAAAATTAACACCCATAAATCAATTGTGTTCCTATACATCACAGATGAATCAACTGAAAGAGAAATTAGGAAAACTATCCCATTTATAATAGCCTCAAAGAAAATTAAATATTTGGGAATCAATCTAACAAAAGAAGTTAAAGACTTCTACAATTAAAACTACAGAACACTAAAGAAAGAAATCAAAGTCAGCATCCACATATCAGAGAAAACATTCAGTCTTTGGTTTTGGGGGGATTGGCTTATTTCACTTAGCATGATAGGCTGAAGGGCAGCAGCAGAGTGGAGGTTCACCATATTAGATGGGGGAAATGGGGGAAGGATGAGGTATGGGAATAGGAGACAGTAGAATGATTCAGACATAACTTTCCCATGTTTATGTATGAATTCACAACTAGTATAATTCCACATCATGTTCCATCACAAGAATGGGAAGTTATACTCCATGTATGTATGATTTATCAAAATACATTCTATGTCATGTATAACTAAAAAGAACAAATGAAAAAAAAATTTAAATAACACACTAGCTGCTATGCCAACAACTCTAAATCTCAGTGACCTAACATAAACCAAGGTTGATTTCTTCCTCATGGCAAAGCCTTTTATAGTAGTGAGCTCTCCTTAGTGGCTTCTCCTCCAAGAGAGTCCAGGCTGCTTCTGCCTCAAACACATGACCTCTGGGAGTCCTGTTGAAGGGCATAGTAAGAGCATACCTAACTGTTCAGAAGGACTTAGAGCCGAGCCTGGAAATGTCCTTCAGATGTAAAAACACTAGGAAGTTGCTGGCCTTGATAAAAGCAAATGATGCCTGAGCATTAGAAGCCAGATTACAATGTGTTAAGTCTTCATAATTAGTGTTTTTAAAAGACAACTGAGCATTCATTAATTTATTCTCTACTAATAAGGAATTTCTAATAATAGAGACAAATCTGAGCTTAGACTTGTCCGTAAATCACTCTTGGATGAAAATGAGAGTACACATCACACAGAACAGGGGACGTTGGAATATCTAAAAGAGCAGGCCACGTTGAACCAACCTTGGGATTCCTCACATAGAGACCCTCAGAGTCCAGGTTCAAGTCACAGTGTAGGATGTTGGTATCTGGGAAGAGCCAGATGAAAGAGCAGGCTTGAGGGATGGCCTGGCTTGGAAGTGGGCAGGAAGTTCCTAACAGGAGAGCTGTCATCACGGCAAGCTGGAAGTGAGGAACAGAAGCACAGCCCCAGGGCTGACTGAGGATAGAGGCATCCAGAGCCATCATCTCAGGTGTGTCCATGTTTTCATCCAGAGACTTCCTTCTCCCACACGAGCTACCTCCCTGGGTACCTGTCCAGGTCTTCAGGGTGGAGGGATGTGGAGGAGAAAGAGTCCATGATTGGCAGTTGACTGAGGCAAATGGCAGATCAGGTCTGACTTGAGGCAACTTAGAAACATATTTATGTACCAGAAATTAATAAATCTACTTTAAAAACCTCTCCTGGCTATAAATTGTATATGACTTACAGTTACAAATTATATAAAGCAATTTCCTTTTATGGTTTTAGTCATTCAACTGACACTTATTAAATACAAAACAACCAGTGCTAAGCTCTGTGCCAGGCACTGGAGTAAATGTTCACTTGGTTCCTTCCAAGGGTTCACAGTCCGAGACCTTATTACAGGCTACACAGAGTTATGTCATTAACTTGAAAAGGGGGCAGGGTGAGAGAAGAAAACATGTACAGCTCTAATTGTGATGGGAAAACAAAGCACTGTTAGTCACTGGGTTCAGATAAGCAGAGCAGATTTCTCAAGGTCACACAGCTAGGAAATGGCAGAGGCAAAATGTAAAGTGAAAATGGGATAATTGAACTTTTGTGAAATCTGTTTCATTTTAGACTTTGTGCCACATTAAACATGTCTCCTTGCTATTTATCCATCCACTGTTGATTTTATTGCCTTTTGCTTTGATTTTCCAGAGTTCTGTGTTACCTCCTTTTCGGGCCATATGTACTCCAAAACACAGGACCTTGTTCTCGCCTGGACAGAATGTCATGAAAGCGAACCTTTAAATGCTTTGATCATATTGAAGACAAACTCAAGTGGAAGTTCATATTGTTATAGTCATGATAATAACTATAATTAATACTAGGAAACATAATGATAAGAATGTGTTGTATTTATAATGCCTAATTAGAGCCATCTCATCATTATTTTCTTCCTAGCCTAATGATCATGATCATCATTATTAATAATGATCATCACCACAGGAAGACAAGGACAATAATGATGACAGACGGCCCGATGCCCGTTTGGTGTTGCGGGGGAAAAGCACCCCTCCAACCATCTCTTGCCGGCCAGAATGACTTTGTTAGTCGTGAATGATAGTTTAATTATAAATGACAAGGGACATTATACTACAGAGGAGAAAAATGGCAACTGGGGCCACCAACACATCACTGGGGCAGCACCTCCATCCCGCACAATTGATATGCAAACATAGACACAGTCACAACCTCTGGCACAACCTCCAGGCAGGCACCATGATTCACGTTTATCAAAAAGCTCTGCAATACGAAGCCCTAGGCCTGAGGTCCCTGCTTCCCCACTGGTTTGGTTTCAGAGACCACCAAGATGCTACTCTACTCTTATCCAGACTTGTGGCAAGACCTAGCACATATTAGATGCCCTATGGGAGAGTTATTTCAGATTTCAATCCACAGATGACTAAGATGAACCCAAATATATTAGGACCAGGAATATGTTACTTAAGGTTTGGATATATTCACTGAGTCACACCTAAGTCCCACAAAGGACATCCCAGCCATCCAGGGATGAGGGGGGTGGTGCTTCTTTTGCTGGCAGATGTGACATAAGTTGTCCAATTTGAGCAACAAGAAGGTCATGGCGCTCCTGCGGAAGAGCTCCCCAGCACTCATCACTAATTAAAGGATCAAAGGTGGACATCCCCTCTACTCCTGCCCAGCTCCACAGCTGTGCCACTCCAGCTGCTGGGAGCCCTTCTCTCCCCTTTGATGAACCTCCAGCTGCCCTGTGCCTCTTGCCAAAGAGACAAAACAGGTGTGAACATTTAAGTAATTGCCAGCCTCTAGCTCTTCAACACCATGGCCACTCATGAAGCAAACTACAGAGAACAACAATAAAAATAAAAGCATGGAGGTGCAGAAGGTAAGGAGAGAACAAATGGTGACCACCCTGATAAGAAGAGGCACATCACCACAAATATAGAGAGACCCCTTCTTCTGTCTGGAGCACAGTGAACATAAACCAGCAACCTCACACATAGCAGAAGTGCGAAAACCTTAATCATTGAAATCCACTCAGTCATTCAGCAACTACACACTCACCCTGTGCAAGACTGGACACACAAGCCCAATCCCCAAAGAACTCACAGACAAGAGAAGACTGGCAATAAACATAAAGCAACAAATTGCAAACATAAAGTCACAAATTGCAACAAATGATCTGAGGGACCAGGTTGAGACCCAACCCTGTAGGAAAACAAAACACCTGCGTTTGGGGGCTTTACAACTATTGGCCTACTCTGCATCAGGTAAGGGTTTGAATGACTAAGATGGACCCAAGTATATTAAGACCAGGAATATGTTACTTAAGGTTTGAATATATTCACATTCAAACCTCAATGCTCTGAGTCCAGTCTGTTTTTTACAAGTTGCAAGTGTCCCAAGTATAGTTTTTGAAGCAAATACCAGGTAATGTTCAACAAACAAAACAAGCACCAACATCAGCATCAGCCATCACCCACCTGAACAAATGACTTGGATTTGTGATTCGTTGGCCAGTTTGCCCGTGAGGTCTAGCACAGAGACCCATTGTAGAACTGGTTCCAGGGAAAAGGGAGACTCAATTCTCATGCAATTTCAATACCCACTCTCCAAATTGACCCCAGAGTTTTGTTGATGGTGGAGAAAGGGTACATAAGTAGAGTCCTCTCTGGGGAGTACACAGTTATAAGCAATTCTGGGATGCAGGAGATGCAGGAAGCACTGCTCTACTTTGCCATCAATGTGCCCTTCATCCCACACACAATCCACCACATACGAGGATCCAAGAACTCCTCCTTAATCTTCCTCCTTCCATTTCTACCCTCAAGCCACTTTTTGCTCAGCCCAAGTCTTGCCACACTAAAATCTAGGAAGGTCTGTCAAGCTCTAACAGGAAGAAACAGACTGTTGAGTTCCTCAGAGGGAGAGAAGGGAAATGTGATAGAAGGACTGACTGCAGGAAGTCATTGTCTTCCCAACCCATCATCCTCTGTCCACCTCTGGGTCTTCAGTCATTGATACCACGTCTTTTTTTTAAAATATTTTTTATGTTGTAAAAGGATGTAATACATATAATACATATTAAAAAATAAAAGTTGTTTTTCTACAGGAAATCTTCCCTAATTCATTTTTCTTATAAACAATATTACAATAGTAACATATATAGTAAATGATTACAGTAGTAACAGAATATATAATAGTAACATCACTATATAACATAAGATTCTGGGCTGGGGTTGTAGCTCGGTGGCAGAGCACTTGCCTGGCACCTGTGAGGCACTGGAGTTGATCCTCAGCACCATATAAAAATAATTGATTTTAAAAATAAATAAATAAAATAAAGGTGTCCATCTACAACTAAAAAATTGTTTATAAAAATATATATACAATATTCTTATCAAAACTTTAGTATATGCTAGTCTTACATGGGTTTTTATTCATTAAATCTCAAAAGCAGGTTACTAATGTTATTGTTATGTATATCATTATTATTAATCTTATTTTTCAGATAAAACTCAAATAGGTAATTTTCCTAAGGTCATGCAAACAGAAAACGGTAGTGCTATAAACTTTTTTTTTTTTTACCTCTTGCAACACCTGACACTTTGCCTTCTGTAATGCTACTAGAGAAGATGGCTATCACACAAACTTGGAAATACATGAAGGACCAACAATATCCCCTTGACTTGGAATCTGTGCTCCACTCAATCATCATTAATAATACCCCTACTTCCTGTTCCAACCCCAACAGGAAGCCTATAGATAGTAAATACTCAACAAATGTTGTTGTCAATTGAATTGAAATAAAATTGTGTTGCTCTATCATGGGTGGGACAGCAAATTGGTGCAACCACAGTGGGAAGCAGTAGGGAGATTTCTCAGAAAACTTGGAATGGAACCACCATCTGAACCAGTAATCCCACTCCTCATCATATACCCAAAGGACTTAAAAATCAGCATACTACAGTCATGCAGCAACATCAATGTTTACAGCAGCTCAATTCACCATGGCTAAGCTATGGAACCAACATAGGTGCCCTTTAACAGATGAATGGATAAAGAAAATGTGGTATACATACACAGTGGAATATTACTCAACCATAAAGAAGAATGAAATTATGACACTTGCCAGTAAGTGAATGGTACTGGAGACTATCATGCTAAGTGAAATAAGCCAATCCCAAAAAACCAAAGGCTTAATGTTCACTCTGATATTCAGAAGCGACTCACAATAAGCGGCATGTGGAGGGGGATGAAGGGAAGGGAGAAGGGATTGGAATGGGAAAGTTAGTAGAATGATATGGGCGTAACATTCCTTGTTCTTATATGAATACATGACCAGTGTCACTCCAAAGGATATACAACCAAAGACTTGGAAGTTATATTCCATGTATGTGTGATATGTCAAAATACATTCTACTGTCATATATAATTTAAAAGAACAAATTAAAAATATTTTTTAAAAATTGAGTCCCAAGAGGTAGAGTGCTTTAGGGTAAAAGGATGGATGCAACCTTTTGCCTTAAGTTTGATCTTGGGTGAGTCACATTGTCTCTGTAGTTCCATTGAAAAGAAAAAAGAACCTCGGCTCAAATGGGTGGTAATTGGGGAGATATTAGGCCATACTAGCCATCCAACCCTATGGAGGCATTCCTAAATAGATAAGAACCTATAGGAGCATCCAACCAGCTGTAAAAATGTGCATGCAAGACCAGCACTAGGGTCCACATTGCCCTGCCCCTCCCAGTAGAAAAGCTAATGCATATAGTTTCACTCTAATTCACTTTTTCAACATTAGAAATTTACCACAGACACAAGAGGCTTTAAATAACATCCAGTTTCCATGACCAAGAATCTAAGCATGGTTTAGCCATGTTCTCTGATCAGGGCCTCACAAGGCTGAAATCTCACAAGCCTAGCCTATGATCTCATTTAAGAGCTCAGCAAGGGAAGAATCTGTTCCCAAGCATTCCTGGGTTGTTGACAGAACTCATTCACTTGTGGCTGTAGAACTCGGCAGCTTCCTTCTTCAATGTAAGCAACAGCAAGAGCATACCTCTGCCCTTGGAGTCTCTGACTCCAAAAAAGTCCTAAGACCTCACCCATTTAAGTCAGGCCCACCCACAGTAATTGCCCTTATGGTCAACTCAAAGTCAGTTGACAGGGACCTTAATTACCCTTCCCCTTTGCCACATAATGTAACATGGGAATAACTCTGTTCTGCCAGAACTCAAAGGAAGGCTTGACACCAGTCGGAGGAGATCATAAGAGGCATCTTGGAATTATACCCACCACAGCTTTCCTCCATCTTCCTGCAGAACAGTTTCTGTTGCCTCTGTATGAGAGGATTCAGGCTCCAATCTATGTTCAGCTAACATAGGCTGATCTCTTTTCGGGAACTCAGGAAAGGTGTCTTCTAAATTACTGATTCTATTACTCATAGGTTAACTCTTCCCTATTTTTAATCATCAAGACACAAAAGTATTTATTTATAGCCCTTATTTTCTTCTCTTTATACTTTTCTTTAAAGCTATCCCCATGATATTGCAATAAGGACTCAGGCCATACTCTGAGTTTCCTTTCCCTCCCTCCTGTTGCTTCTAACATGAGAACAATAATAACAATGACGGCACTGGTGGTGACGGTGCCAGTCAGCTCTGACAGAAGGGACCATCCTCCCCTGCCCCCTTTGAAGTCTTCCACAAGTGCACATCTGTCAGGGGCTGGTGGGAAAACAAACCAAATTAAATTTAATGTCAAGTTGTGTATCACCTCCTATTTGTGAACTCTCTCTATTTCTTTGTCTTGGAATCTGTTGAATGTGATGGACAGCAGAAAAAAAAAAAAAGAAACCCTGATTAGCATATTTCCCATTGCCATTTCAGGTAAATGAATTTTCCTTCACCAGGATTTGAGATTCCAGTCAGATCCTCAATTCCATCTGGCGAGTCATTCTCATTATTATGCAAATGTCAGCTTTACCTGAAGGCTAGAGCTTTCTTCTTAATATTTAAATTCCATCTCGTTTTCATTGATCTCTAAACAACAGCCCATCTTTGAACTTTCCTTGGAGAACTTCTTAGGGATGAAATGTCCCCTGAGATTGTGTGGTTCCCTTTTTTAAAAATAGATTGGGATGATTTGGAAAGGGATGGGTATAAGCAGCACAGAGGGCAACTGCCCCTCCTCTGCTTCTAGAACAGGTTTTTTTTTTTAATGTGACTTTGGCTGAAGTGTGATAGAGGGTCCCCTGCTGCCAATGAAAGGCATTCAGAGAAGAAATCAGTTGGCAGAGATAGAACAAAACTAACAGGCCAGACAAGCCCATTTTGAGGAGACACAGCACCCAACAGGAGGAGCCAGCAGCCAAGGACATGGTCCACATTGGGCTGGCAGCCATGGAGCTCAACACTGGGGATTCAGGGGTACAGAAGGGCAGACTTGCAGCCTGGCTTGCAAACTGAAAGTGGGACTGTAGACGCTGGTCTCCCCCGTCCGAGCATCTTGAGTGCAGAATGCATTGCCACAATAGGCTCCAAGGAACCAGAAATGGGATCTGACATGGAAATTTAGTGGCCAAGCAGTGCCAGACATTCTCTCCACCAATCATTTTCTCCTCTGTCCTAGTTGCCCTTCTCAGAGGTTTTTCATCCTCAGCAGGTATGTCATCCACCACCTGGCCATTTTTGATGGTACCCATGTGGACACCCGACCAAAGCTAAATTAATCAAATTCTCCAGCAGGAAATACGGAATTAGGATTCAGAGACTTAGGATTAGGATTCTCTTGCTCTCTCCACCTGTCTTTCTCTTCTTTCCTCTCTTTTAGTGTTAAAAGCTATGTTTACATAAAAGCAAACCACCAAGTCCACTCTCCAACTTGTGCTATCTTCACCAAGAAAAAATTTGCTGAGGGAGAGAGAAGCAAACACGTGGAGAAAACAAGAAGGGTGGCCACTGAATTCCTAATTTACAACACATTTCTGATATTTGGAACCCGGTGATGCAAACCACTGTGGAAGCAGAGAGCATTTACTATTCTAGAGGACCATCAGGACCACTTTTCATCTTGCTTCTTTCACTCACAAACTGGCTGAAAGGGATCAAAACTCCAGGCCTTCAGAGAGTATTAGTGGGTGCTTACAAATGTCATCACTGACAGAGTCTTCTCTTTCCACTCTTCCCTAAGCTCCTTAAGACATTTAAAAAACCCAACCTAAAGACCGAAAGACAAAGTTCATTTTATAATTTATTTTCAAAATAAAAACATGTCAGCATTTTGAACTTTTTATTAAAAAGAAAATGTTTTCACGTATTTGGTGTTATTTGGACATTTTCAATTTGTCAAGTAAAATAACATCAAATCATCATCCTCATCTATCTCATCACTAATAGGTATAGATACAGGAAGAAGAAGGATGAGAAAAAGGAAGAGGAAAGTCAGGGAGGAAAAAGAGCAATTTCATATTTATCATGTGCACTGAGCTTAGTGCTTGAGGTAGGTTATTGTTTTAATCCTCTCAAGAGCTCCACAAGGTACTGAATTATGCCATAGTAGACAAACCAGGCTCTGGCAATACATGGCCTACCTTTGAATACTAGCTCTGCTATTTATTTGACAACTGTTTGCCTCTGTTTCCTTACCTGTAAAATGAGCATGATATAGACAGATGGAAGCTAGATGAGTTAGTATGTGTAACACTCTTAGAATACCCCTTGTCATTAGGTGGTCACTCAATAAAACCTTGCCTATTACTATTACTGCCATTTTACTACTGATGAAAACTCAGGCACAGAAGAATTAAATCCCCCCCCCCCACCCAGGGACACACGGCTAGAAGCTCTCTGCTCTATAACTTCTATGAGTTCTTGCTTCCTTGGTGCTCTGTTCTGGATTGTAGGCAACTGAGAGGTTGTCAAATGGCTCCAAAAGAAAAAGAGATAGAAAAGTGAGGTCACCTGGACCTCCCATTGTAAGGTCCTGTCTCATTTTTCTCTAGGAAATCACCCTACCATCAAGGATAATGGGACAAAGAAAGCCAAATTCCACCCTCAACAAACTAGAAAAGACTTTTGAAACTGAAATGTGACAAAAGAGAAAAGGCTACAAAATCCAGTGAAGGAGTCCACAAGAAACTTCAGCAGGTACATGTATCAGAGCAGAGTTGTCCAAACAAGATGGCACACTCTCATTTGGTGCAACGTGGAGGATCAGCAAGCTGTCAGGGGGGATTGTTGCAGGGGAAGGGGACTCAGTGAGGAAACAAACCGAATTTGCAGGAAGCAGTCTATTGCTGATATAAGTAGAGGACAGTGTCTCAATTACAAATAACCTTGCACTGACAATTTCTTCTGTCTGGAGATATGTCTGGAGATAACTAAAAACTAAAATAACTCCTTCACTCTTAGATACATGTAACCTTGCATCATAAGCCCTTCTTAACCAAACCTAATAGGAAATGTAGATTCTTAAAGAACTGGCTTCATTCAAAGATGATCTAACAAAAAGAAAGCAACATATGTGTCTATAAAACACCATATTAAATAAAATGGCAACAGAAAGAATAAAGTAAATAGTAAATAAGAACGTATACTAGAAATATATTTAAAATATTGTTAATACCCAGTACCCAAAAAAAAAAATCCTCAACGTGGAGAAAACATGGGGGAAAGTTTCATGGAATTGGAATTGGAGAGCATTTCTTGTGTATGACTCCACAAGCACAGGTAAGAAGAGAAAACAAATAATTGAATTGGACTGCATCAAAATTAGAAACTTCTGTGAAACTTCTGTGCATCAAAATACACAGTCTGCAGAGTAAAAAGGTAATCCATGGACTAGAAGCACATAATTCTAAATCATATATCTAAAATGCATAAATATTCAAAAAATACAATTCTACAACAAAATAATAACAGTTAAAAATGGGTAAAGCACTTGAATAGGATTCCTGCAAAGACCACATATAAATGGGTAACAAGCACATGGCACATGCTAAATATCACTAATTATTAAAGGAATGTACATCAAAACCATAAACATTTCTCAGTCATTAGAATGGCTATGATAATTTAAAAAAAAAAAACAGAAAATAACAAGTGTTGGCAAGGATGTGAAGAAATTGAAACTCTTGCACAAGGTCAGTGGCAGTGTAAAATGGTACAGCTGCTATGGAAGAGCAGTCCTCAAAAAAGAAAATGGAATCATCAAAAGATCCAGCAATTCCCTTTCTGGGTTTATACCCCAAAAGTATCGAAAGCAGAACAAGACAGAAGGACAAGGTAACAAAAATGACCAAATTAAACAAAAAATTTTAGAGTTAAAGAAAAACAATGGTAAGGAATTTGGATAATGACAATCCAACATATGCACAATTTCCATATTTACTCTGAAGGAGAGAAGCACACAACTGGAAACAAAAATAATAAAGATTTAGTATTAGAAATATTTTCGTCAGAAAAGAAGAATGAGTCTATCGATGGAAAAGGCCCACTATATTCATGGAAAAAACTGTTATAGAATGGCTAACACCAAGACATATCTGAGATAATAATCAGTCCTTGCAGCAGCTAGGTGAAACATCTATTCATCTTAAAGTTAGAAAAAAATTACGATGCTGCAAAATTTGTCTTAACACTAAGTGAAAGAGGATCATGGGAAATTGCTAGTAAAGTCCTCAGAGAAAAATGTGACTCAGGAATTTTATATCCTGTTTTACTTTTATTTAAAGATAGAAGCAACATACGCACATATTTCAAATGTGCAAGAACTCAAGGAGTGAATTCCCATGAACCTTTCTTGAAAAAAACTAGATGTCAAACTTCCACTAGCCAAGTGATGAGAAAAGAAACTGTTGCAAAAAGACCAGTGGTATGCATTGATCCACTACATCGAAGACTACAAAGAAAAGCTATGACCATTACATTTAACAAGAAGAAGGTGCATGTTATACACAATGGTTTTGTAAAAATAATATCACTGACAAAAATCAGAAGACAGGGAAGGCAAAAGTCAAAGGTAATATAAAGGCTGATTTTTGTCAGTTTTGTAGATTAGGGTCCAAACATATCCTGTAAATCTAGTACGTCAGCAAGAAGCAAGATAATTATATTGAAAGGTATAAATGAATATCCTAAAAATTTCATGGAAGAAAAAAAAGAGAAAACTGACAAAAATTCGGTACAGGAGTGGGAAAGATAAGGGGAAAGAAGTAGAAGAAGAAAGTCAACAGAGTGTTGAGTTTTAAAAAACACATAAAGTTATTGATAAGTAAATTTCATATTGTAAAAACAAGAATATATATTTTTGCAGGGTTTGGTTGGTTCAGATGAACAGCTTATTCTCATATGTGTTTTTTGTTTTTGTTTTTGTTTCTGTTTTGCAGATTTAAAATGGATTTAAGGAGCTGGATCTGGAAGGTGGCTGGCAGCAGATACCTGAATCCTACCTCTGGGCCTCTAGGCAGAGTGACAGAGTTGAAGAATCACCAACAGTGATTCAGCCTTCTACATTACCTTTGACCTTCACACATGTGTGCACGCACACACCCACATAAACACACACACACCTTCCCACCATTAGCCTGCTGTAACTCTGTCTGGTAATAAAATCCTCTTTTTATTTGGGGGTGGGGGAAGAATCAGGGATTAAACTCAGGAGCACTCAACCACTCAGCCACATCCCCAGCCCCCCCTTTTTGTTTTGTTTTGTATTTTATTTAGAGACAGGGTCTCACTGAGTTGCTTAGCGCCTGCCCTTTATTGAGATTGGCTTTGAACTCGCAATCTTCCTGCCTCAGCCTCCTGAGCCACTGGAATAACAGGCATGCGCCACTGCACACGGCTAACAATGTCCTCTTAATTCCATGGACACTACCGGTTCACCTGTAGCCCAGGTCACTTCCTGACATTGCACACCTCTAGCCCATTTTAGAAGGGCTCTCATCCTGCTCCTATCACACTCCAGTGCTGACACAGATTTGAGTGTGAACCACAGGGATGTTGTTGGAGGCAGGGTTCAACTGTCCATTTGTTTTTGCTTGGGATGGGGTTGCAGCTGTTTTAGGGAACAGAACGCATATTTTGGACTCAGACTACAAGTATCTGCCCTTTTTTTGCAACCTTTGTGAGCTTGAATAAGTCACCTAACCTCTTAGTTCCTTCATAAGTCCCCAGGCCAAAACAGCGGTTATAAGATGGGGGAAATTCACAAGGACACTGTCAGGGTTAGGGATAATAAATATAAAGTACCTAGTACCTGACAAGTAGCACCTGGTCAGTAAATGTGGCTGCTTGGTCATCCCTATTATCCTCAAAGCCTGTCCCGGGAGCTCTCTGCCAAACAGCAGGAGATCATAGCAATACCAGTCGGGCCTCATCGAAAGATAGGAAGCGGTGAGTGGCCACCCGCTCTGTTTCTCCATGCTTTATTTCATGCCCAGACACTATACACACTCATGTGTGCGCATGCTCGCGCATGCTCGCACACTCGCACGCGCATGCACACACACGTGCACCTTCCTATGAGGAATCTGTTCATAAACAGGGGTTCTTTTCTTGCCAGAGACTCCCATGGACCCATCTTTGAAAGGTACAAAATACAGATGATTCTCTCTTAGGAGTGTCTCATCATTAAATCCTGTCACTTGTACTTCAGCAAAGGTGTTTTTACGCACAGACCTTGCAATCTTCATTTCCAACACTAACATCTTCTTTTTTAAAATGTTTTTTAAGGGATTTCTTCCCTTATGCCCATTTTCCTACATTCAGTTCGATGTGGCTATGTAAGGAAGCATCAAGGCTGACTCCCACCATGTTCACAGCCTGGGAGGAAACAGGCAGCCTGCTGGCACAGCCATCTGCCGCATCTGGCACTTCTGATTCCCAATCTGGCCTGGCAGCTGAGTCCTTGCTTAGCCCAGACAGGGCCACTCTCTCTGACCCTGTGGTCCTCAGATTGAGATCTCTTCCTTGTCCAGCAAGCTATAGGTTTTTGTTGTTGTTGTTGTTTTGTTTTTTGTTTTTTTTTTTTTTTTTCAAAAGCCAAGGTTGTACAACAACACTGATTTTCCCTCTTTTCTTCTCTCTGGGGATTTCCTCATCTGAAGTGTAATTCCAAGGGCTTTCCTCTCTCTGCCTTCTTTGCATTCCAGAGCTTCAGGCCAGGGCACCTTGCCAGCCTGTGGTCTGAGGCTCTGAGTTCTGCTTCAGAAGTTGATGGTTCCTCTGTGACCAGGCCAGCTTATGGTTTCCTGACTTTCTGGAATACTGGAATAGCTCTCTATTCTGGTTCCCATCACTCACACCCCACTGTATAGCCCAATTTGATTGATCTGACTGAGGTCCAAAATATCAATTCCCTTTGCCAAGCTGCTCTAGTTTTCAAGCAACAACGATAATAATAGCAATAATGAGAACTGACATTGAGCAAATGCCAGACAAGTAGCAAATAGTATTATGTGCATTATCTCAATAAATCTTCACAGAAAATATGAAGTTCAGAGAAAGTTTTTCAATTCCATCAAGAAGAGAGTGGAATAGTGGTTACTAGAGACTAGCAAGAGGGAGCGAGGAGATAGAAGTTAGAAGAAGGGCACAAAGACACAGAAGGAATTTGTTCTGAAGTGCTATAGCACAGTAGGGTAACTATAGTCTATTACAATTTATGGTATATTTCAAAATATCTAAAAGGCCAAAGTTACCCAACATATAGAAATGATAAATACTTGAGAAGAAGAAAATGTTAATTACCTTGATATGTTCACTATACATTATGTATGCATCAAATTCCTCTACTGTATCCCATAAATATGTACAAATATTATGTGTCAATTAAATTTTTCTAAAAGACACTTTTCTCAGACTACAAAGCTAGTAACTGAGAAAACAGGAATCCTAAATCCTAAATTTTTTAATGCATGTAAGATAGTTACATAACATTAAAAAATATAAAAACAAAAATGTAAAAAAGAAATATTCCTGCTTTCTACTTAATCTTCAAAATAAATAGCCTACATGCTTTGTTTTTCTAATCCTCAGGGGCTCTTTTCTTCACTAAGCTAACTGGCCTCCGAGAAATTAATTTCTCAACTGAGCGAGTCAACAGCAACTTATGGGCACAATTGTCAACATTTATGTCACCCCACCCTAAAATTGTTTCTATGCTTGAATTCCAAACAAGATTCTGCACTCTTCCAGGTGAGTCTCCCTGTCCACAGTGACTGGCTTACAAAGGCATCAATACATGTGGTGTGGTATTGCCACAACTGTGGGCTGTGGTTCTCTTCCTTTCCCCAGGAAAGGGTTCATGATAATCTGCATGCCTCTGACAAGAGCAAGCTATAACCTTGATCAGAGAAACCAATTTGTCCCTCCCACAGCTATCCAAATGCTTCCTATGACAGGAAAATATTAGATGTGGGAAAGGAAGGAAAACTGGAATTTACAGTACATGTATCCAATGCCAGCACTTTGCCAGCCCTCCATGTGGGATTGCACCTCATCCGCCAAGACCTGTGCGAGAAGTACTAAAGTGGAAGAGCCATGAAAAGTACAGTGATTTGATGTCCTTGCTACTCCAGTGAATCTCATTGGCCACTCTGGGCTCATCAACACAGAGCCCCTGATCTGCAGGAGAGAGAAACAAGAGCTGGTGAAGAGACAAGATTTCAAGTGGTCTCAACGCACAGAGTGGAAAGGGAGAACTTCAGCAAGATCCATAGGGAGGGACTGCCTTGGAAACCAAATCCATCCAGACTCTGCTTGGGTCCTGAAGATAAGCCTGTGGTCTTTCTCTTACTGACCTGTGTGACAAAGCCTCCTGTGGAACTCAGTCTAGAGGGCACAGTGCCAGGAGACTAATGTGTTTTTAATCCTATATGCTTATTATTTAGAGGCAATATCAGGATCTACTATCACTTCTTAAAGCAAGGGATTCTAAGACTTCTCAAGAGCCTATAGGCTGAGATGAGAATTAGCTTAAAAGCTCTGAGACATTTCCAAGTTAAAAGGTTTAAAAAGAGTTTCTGCCTCCTAGATGTTACCCCAGAATCAATTAGTTGAAAAAAATATATACATGGGAACTGAAGTGAGGAGCGCTTTCTTGCTTCTTCAAATGGATATTGCCTTTTTTGAAGTCTCCATCCATTAATAGATTGATGGGTCTAATCCAATCCTTTCCCTACCACCACTACCACCCCATATTACAAATAAAAGTACTGATTCTTTGAGAAATTAAATTGCCTCCTCACTACCATATGGTTCAATCAAGTTCTCAGTTGAGGCTGGAACCAGTTCTCCCATTTCCCAGTTCTGAGATCCTTCCTTTGCATCATGGGCCTGAGTTCAATGTAAATAGCAAACTTAGGAGAGAGTGGATTACAAACCACAATCTGCTGAAGTAGAAATTAATCAATCATTTGAAGAGAAGGTCTGTGCAGGGTCCCTAAGCAAAACTTTTCCTCTCAACCCCAGGCCCATATGCCACTTCCCTCTGCCAGGGCAGCTCCTGGACTGCTGGGTGTCCTTCTGCTCAGGACATTGAGCAAAGTAGGTCAAACGTCATATTCAGCAACCTTATCTAAGCTCTGAAGGTCACCTCAGTGCTCAGCATTTTTGCATCTTTTCAAATAAATAATGAAAATGGAGATTTCTCAATATGGCATAGCTGAGCTGATTCCCTGGGAGCTACATTTGCTGCACCACGGATTGCCAGCATATGTTTCTTCTTGTAGAGCGGATGCCAAATTGATATTACATTAGGGAATACATTTTCATAAAGAATTAAGGACATCAAGCAAGAACTTGTTAGAGAAATATATTACAGAGGAATATGGGCAAAGAGAAGTCCTGCTCATAATCACAATACACAATATGGAAGTTTATGGAGAACAGTTAATGACATATGAAAGAGGACCACAAAATGTCACCAAATGATCACCGTGAAAATTAAGCCATACCTTTACTGATAGCTAGAAAAGTAAAATATTGCACAAATGCAATGCTGCTGAGAATTAAAATAAAATTCTGATCTTCGTGGTCGGCAGATAAATGGCCCCCCATATATCCACATCCTAATCTCTAGAATCTTTCAATGTTACCATAAGACGGAAAAGTGACTTTGAAGATATTATTAAAATATAGGGGGATTATTCTTAATTACCCAGATATGTATAATCTAATCACATATTCCTTAAAATCAAATGTATTCCTTTGCTAAATGTATTCACTGAGAAAAATAGTCAGAAGAGGCAGCACTGCTGCCTTTGAAGACGGACCAAGGGCCCATGAACCATGAAATGTGGTAGCTCTAGATGCTGCAAAGGGCAAGAAAGTGGATCATCTCAGAGCCTCCACAAAAGAACACAAGCCCTGCTGACAGCATGAATTTAGCTGAGGAAGACCAGGTCAGACGTCTGACCTATACAATTGAGTGTGCTGTTTTAGCCACTAATTCTATGGCATTATTTTACAGCAGCAAAAGAAAACTAATACATTATTTTTAAACCTAATCAATTTATGAAATTGTGAAATATTATGAAATTAGCCAGAGAAGAATAGAGGGAAATGATTTTAAACGTTCCCAGTTTGAAAGGACTTTAAAGAAGAGCATCCTAGTAGGTATTAAAATGCATGTGGCATCAGATAAGTGTAGAACCAAATAAGTGGTTCCAGAATAGATTCTATCACATTAAGTGATTTTACTCTTACAGGAAATATCACTAAGCAATAGAGAAAAGAACCATTTATTTCATACGTAATTTGGGGATATCTGGCTAGCAAACTTTTAAATTAGTATTTATTCTGAGCTTACAGTATAAATCTAATAAATTTTATATCACCAAAAAAGGAAATTTTTAAATATTATAAAGCATAGCAAATAAAATAATTAAATGGTTAGACATATTCAGAGTTAAAACATTCTAAACTTTCACTATTTAAAAAATCAGATTCAATGCTATAAAAATATACTTTGTGACTTCTAAAATATGAAAATTAAAAGAAAACCAAGACATTAAAATGATTCTAATAGAAACATAAATGGCCCACATTATATAAAATGAACAACTATGATTTAAAATTAAGAAGCTTAATAGATGAATGAGCTAAGAATATGACCTGATCATTTATGCATGAGGAATTGAACTTAGTAAATAAACATATGCAAAAATGTTCCACCTTGCTGTGATCAGAGAAAAACAAATTAAAATATTCATTAAGTATCACTTTACACCTATTACATTAGCAAAAATAATACTACTCAAGTCTAGCCAGGTTCTGATTAAGTTTGTGTATTTGTTTACTTTGGGCTACAATTTTATTCTGTTTGCAAAATGACTTAGCTATATATGTTAAAGTCATAAAATATTAAATTTCTTGGATCCAATAATTCTGTCACTGATAATTTATCCTAAAGAAGTAACCCCTAACATAATACTTTCCTATGTTCATATATGAATACACAACCAGTGTAATTCCATGTCAGTACAACCACAAAATGGGATGTTATACTCCATGTATGTATGATACGTCAAAATACATTCTACTGTCCTATATAACTAAAAACAATTTTTTTATAAAATGAGAAAAAAAGAAATGGGGTTTGAGGTAGTAGTAAAGACCATTTAAGGGGGAGGGACAGGGGAAGCACTGGTAGTGATACTGGCCAAATCATGTTGTTATATTATATGCATGTAAGAATATGTAACAACAAATACCAGAAGTGTGTGCAACTACTCTATACCAATAGAAAATGTGGGGGGGGAAGTAACCCCTAAAGACAAGGAAATGTCTGTGTATGAAGATATTTCTTTACAATAATAAAAACTGAGGACAATGAACAGAGAATGGTGATCTTTTTCTTAATTGAACATCATTAGACATTCATTAATAGAGCACGTATGAAGGCTACAGAACAACATGGAAAATGCTGACATTAAATTGAACTAAAGCAGCAGATATTAGGTTGAAATTTATCAAATGTCATCATTTTGTATAAAGTTGATCAAATACTGAAAGCTTCACATGATTCAATCTATAGCTCTGTCATGGATGCAGGTAAGTAAAAATAGGACCTTCCTATGGACCAGGTCCATGAAGAAATGTAAAGAAAACACAATTGATGGATCAGTAGTGTTGAAGATGAACTTTTCAGCCCCTGTTATTTTTCATGCTCTTGTAATATTGTTTGTAGAGTCTATTTTAATTTTAAAACATTAGAGACATTGTTACTATTACTAGACACTGTTACTATTACTATTACTGTTACTATTACTGTTAGAGACACTGTTGCTATTACACTGTTATATAGAAAATAAGTCAAATTAGTTAAAAGATAAAATTGCATCATATCTTTATCCCAGTTTGAATTCTGCCTGAAAGTCTTTAATTCACCAAACAAGACTCAAGGAATTAGGCTTCCAGGTAAAATAAGAAATTGTTTCCCCCCCCCAAAAAAAAACCTAATGAAAAGCTATTAACTGTAGTAATATGACAACATAGCAGAGGAGACATCACTGGGTTCTAGAGCCAAGTCCCTCTGACTACTTGTGATACATTGGAAAAATTGCTTCATTTAACCTTAGCTCCTTTACCTGTAAAATGAGAACACTGATCATACTTAAAGATAAACTGAATGATGCTTACCAATTGTTTGATAGAATATCAGATAAATAAGTATTTGATAAATATGAATAATTTTTACACTGCTAATGGGGCGATCTAAATCTTTAGATGAGCAATGCTCACAGGAAAGTATTTCTACATACATTAGGATGTGTAATGGCTAATTTGAATTGTCAACTTGATTGGATTAAGAGATCCAGATGATTAAGAAGCTGGGTGTGTCAATGAAGGTGTGTCTAGGAATGATTGGCATGTAGGATAGCCAACTAAAGTGAAGACCCTTCCTAAGTATAGGCAGCACCATCTGATAGGATGATGGTTTGGATTGAATAAAATTTGGAAGAACATGTAAGCAGCAGCAGATGCAAGCTACATTCTTCTTGAACAGGGTTCTTGATTGCTGCTGAGATCATCTGAGGATATCAGACTCTCACTTCTTCACCCTTCCAAAGCGGACTCTGCCAGTGATTCTCCAGGGAGTTTCCGGAAGCTTCTGGTCTTGGATTAAGGTAGAATCCTTTATCCATCTTATTCTGAGGCTTCAGTCTCTTGGACGGTGCAATTACTGATTCTTCCAGTTCTCCAGCATGCAGGTGGCCATTGTGGAATATACAGTTTCCCGTCGCCTAAGCCAACCTAATAAATCCCCTTTTTATAATTATACTTCTTGTTGATTCTGTTCCTCTAGAGAACCCTAATACAAGTTGGAAATTATTACAACTTATATAACTTTTTATCTTCTCTTTTCTTAAACTATCTTGATAAAAACAGACCAGTCCACACTATGGTACAAATATTCATCATCAGAATTACAATATTGTAGAATATAGATTTAGCAGCAGGCGCCAAGGTAAATCAGAAACAAGTTCTCTTCCCTGTCACATATAAGACAAGATCAAGTGGCTTCAGGTCGTTGATTTTAAAAGTACAAGCCATAAACTCTTGTGTTGTTTCCCACTGCATGTGAATATGCCTACTCAATTTTTGGCGCAATAAAAATTTTGAAGGTTATAGTTGACGCTGGTTCCTTTTTCAGCGTGTGCAGCATGCACTCCTTTGGGAGTCTGCCATTCCCACATATGGTGGAGCTCTTGATCACTGTGACCTCTACCTCCCCTATCACAGGGGAAGCAGAAACTCAAGGTAAATAATCAAAGTCCTCTCCCTAATATAACCTGAAGACAAAGTCTCCCTCCATCTGAAATAATAAATAAAAGTTCAGGCTTGGGCTGCCAGGCCCACATTGGTTGATTATAGCAGACCCTGTGTCCTCCATCCAGCTCCTTTTTGAGGGTCAACACACTCATTTTCCCAACACTGGATGTGCTCAGAGCTATGTCTCTCACTAGGATTGCTCTCTGCCACAAGGAAGAAGCTCTGCTATGCTTCCTCCCAGGGACCAATCCAGACTCAATGAGGCATATACTCTTTGCTTCAACTTGGGGACTGTTCTGAAGGATTCTGGAGCTCCTTGTAGGATCAAAAGAGGCACATCAACTTCTCTGCCCCATCATGTTTTTATTACTCCCTCACAGATACAGTCTCTAGAGCTCTCCCCAGTAATTTTCATGTAACTCTCCATTCCAGAATTTATTTCCTGGGGACCAAACTTAAGAGTTGGCACATTGATAAATCATACTTTACAATGAAATAAAAAAAGGAGAAATGGGGAGATCCAAAAATGTAATTTGAACACCTTGATCCTGCTATACCTAAGCCAGCCAACCCATGCCTTGGCCTTCCAAGATACTTTACCAATAGATTCCTATTTTGTTTTGTTTTTCCACTTAAGCCATCTAAAATTGGGCCTTAATTCTCCTATAAGTAAAAGATTCCTAACAGACAGATGCTATCTCATCTCCTGCAATACTTTTCAAAGGGCTATGTACATGAACAGCAATTAACAAATATTTGTTGAACTTAATGGTAGCATGGTTATATCTCTGCTTCACATAACAACAGCCTTGTAAAATGTTCTACTAAAAAGGGAAAAGGAATCATATCATAAAATAAACTTGGTAAGTACTACATGCTATATGCACCTCCAGATTTAGTGGGATATGACATTAGAATATTACAAACTCTGAGAAGTATTTCAGTAATTTTTTACAATTAGAATAAAGCCCATTAACCTTTAGTTTAGGCAGAGTTATCCTACTTGATCCCAGAACTTTGTGTGAGTGTGGGAAGTATGCCCAGACAGGTTTAGTTTATCTTAAAGTTTGAAGACCATCAAATGATAAACTTTCTTCAGATGGTTCCCTGGCTCTCTGGTGTCCAGGGAGATTTATCACAGCCTGAACATGATTTATTACAAGAAATAGGAGAACATATACCACATTTTCTTTATCCATTCAACTTTTGAAGGCACCTAAGTTGGTTCCATAGTTTAGCTGTTGTGAATTAAGCTGCTATAAACATTGATGTGGTTGTGTCACTATAGTATGCTGATTTTTATTCCTTTGGGTATAGACCAAGGAGTGGGATAACTGGGTCAAATGGTGGATTCACTCCAAGTTTTCTGAGGTATCTCCATACTATTTCCTAGTGGTTGCACCAATTTGCAGTCCCACCAGCAATGTATGAGTGTACCTTTCCCCCTACATCCTCACCAACACTTATTATTGCTTGTATTCTTGACAATTGCCATTCTGACTGGAGTGAGATAAAACCAAAAGTCAATTGTTTTCTCTGATAAGCAGTTGCTGATCCACAGAGGGTGGGGTGATAGGGAAGAATGAAGGAACTTTGGTTTGTGTAGAGAGAAGTGAGGGCAAGGGTAGGACTGTGGAGATGGGAAGACTTGTAGAATGAGACAGACATTATTACCCCATATATATGTACGATTACACTACTGGTGTGACTCTGCACTATGTACAGCCAGAGGAATGAGAAGTTGTGCTCCATTTGTGTACAATGTGTCAAAATGAATTCTACTAAGAAATAAATTAATTTTTTTAAAAGAAAAACAGCCAGGTGCAGTGGCACACATCTGTAAGGCCGAGGCAGGAGGATCATGAGTTCAAAGCCAGCCTCAGCAAAAGCAAGGTGCTAAGCAACTCAATGAGACCCTGTCTCTAAATAAAATGCAAAATAGGTCTGGGGATGTGGCTCATTGCCAAGTGCCCCTGAGTTCAATTCCAGGTACCTCCCTCCCCACCAAAAAAAAAAAGAAAAGAAAAAAAGAAATAGGATAACAGAGCAAGATGAGACTATAGAGGTAGTCAAGAGTTGAATAATTGAGGGAGTAAGACATTTCTAAAGGCCATGTGTTGAGACATAGAAGAGTAGAGAATGAGATGATAAAAAGGTCACTTCAATTTAGTATAAAAGTTAACCAAAAGGACCAAAGTGAACCACAGTAAATTAATTGGGATAGTTTTCCATAGTCAGGCAAGACAAAACTATGACCTGGTTGTTGTAGAGCAAAGTTGGATGGATTCAAGAGATACTTGAAAATCACGGTGGTGGGAGGTGACAGGGTACAAGACAGGAAGAGTTACCAGAAAGACATGTAGAAATTCTGAACTATATTTATTAAGGGGCCATTCACTGAGATGGAGAATATTAGAGTAGAACCATATTTGAAATGAAAAAATATGAGTTAAGATATCAATATGTTATGTCTGAGCAGCCCTGGAGTTGTTCAAGGAGAGAAGTCTGTTAAGAGAATATGAAAATATGAGGATCAGAAGCAAGGGGTAGGCAAGATCCATACATGTGAGAGGGGCCTCCATAGAGCTGGTCACTGAAAGCTTGGGAAATCTTTTGATAATTGTGTACAGAGTAGGGAGAAAAGGCATGGGATGGAAATATTTAGCCATTTGTCATTAGAAGATGAGCAAAGGTCAGAGAAGAGCTCCCAGAGGAGGCAGGAAAACCAGAAGAGCATTGTGTCATAGAAACCAAGGTAAAGTGGTTCACTGTGTTGATTTCTGCTTGGAAGTCTCATAAGGTGAGCACAGCGGTCATGGGCTTCTAGAAAGAGTTATTAAGGTTGAGTGATGGGAACAGAGGCCAGGTTGGAGTAGGTTGAAGAGAGCGAATGGGAGGTGAAAATGGAGACAGAAAGTATACAAAATGCTCCAGAAAAGTTTGGGTAAGAAAGAGCAAGAAGAAGTTAAGGCTATGGTTGCAGAAGGAGAGGTATTTAAAGAAAATTTGGGGAATATTTTTGTTTTAATTTTTTATACTTTTTTTGGTTGTGTATGGACTCAATGCTTTTATATTTGGGTTTTTATGTTTGTTTGTTTGGTTGGTTGGTTGGTTGGTTCGTTGGCTGGTTGGTTTCATTTTATGTGGTGCTAGGATCAAACCCAGTGCCTCACACTTGTGAAACAAGTGCTCTACCACTGAGTGACAACTCCAGTCCTGTTTTAATTTTTTTAATGGGATAAATGTGAGCATTTTTTATGAGAAGAAATCACTGAAGAGAAAAATTTACAGTCAAGAACAGGGAAGAAATAAAATATAGTATATGATTCCTGAGACAAAGGGAAAGAGGGGGATCCAATGAGCCAAGAGATGGTCCTTAAACCCATATTGAGAGATTGATCTGGATAGAGATACGAATTTAGAATTGATGATAAAAGTCAGAGTGAAGAATGGAATCACCCACGCTGCGAATGGGGAAAACAAGAATGTAGACAAGGGCCAAACATTGGGCAAAGCCAGTACTTATGTAATAGACAAGAGAAAGGTGGCCATGAGGGAGAATGGGGAGGAATGTCAATGGGGGTCATGGAGAAAGTAGGAATCTGGTGCCATACAGTCCCTCCACACCTCATTCCTGGTTCACCAAAATGGCCTCATGACTGGTTTCTAACTATTTAAACCCTAGTTCAGTGTTCTCCAGTCTACAATGAGGACAAGATTGGGGGATAGGGGAGGGGGATCAGCCACAAACATAAAAGAGATACTTGTTTGATGGGTGAATGTAACAACCTGAATTTCCACTTATCTCCCCCATTTATGTGCCATATAATTTTGGGCAAGCCCTCTCTTTCTTTTAATTTCAGCTCTCTTGTGTGTAAAATGAAGACAACAACATTTTATTTAACAACCTCATAGGGTTGTCCCAAGAATTACACGAGTTCCTGGCTGTGAGAGCATTCTAAGCACTTGTAAATCACAACCCAGGCATAAGGAATTATTATTAATTTCGAATCACTGTTTGCTTCATGGTTCATCCATTTTTCAATAGTTCCACTGGCTCTCTTTCCTGACTCCCAGCAAGGTAATAGATGGCACTGTCACCACCTGTACACCATTGCCTTTTCCTTCAGGTCGTTCCAAATCTGAGTCACAGATTTGCAAATGTAATGCCTTCTGCAGGTAGAGTTGGCAAGATGTGCTCCATTTGCTTTTTGGCCCAGTCCTTTAATTATACTTTGAAGTAAACAGCACACTGTAGGGTAAAGATGAGAATGTAATTTGGAAAAAAGAGAGGGGGAAGAGGAAACAAGTGGAAGTAGAAAAAAATAAAGGTACATCACATAAACTTAAAAATAATTTGGAATATGTGTAATTTCTTAAGGACAGTCATAGCATAAGCCTGCTTGGTAAGTAGACCCATTAAACCCTATACTCCTGTACCTGAATTCTATGACCCTCATGATGTGATTCCCAATACCAGATACCATATCTTTCACACAAATCACTTAAATCTCCCCTTTGTCTATGAACATGTCTATTTCTGCCTCCACAAGGGCAGCCCCTTGGCATTTTCTGCCACCCCATCACTATGCCTGGATTCAGCCTCCCCTTATTTGGTAACCCTGACCTCATTTCCTGAACTTCTCTAGAACTGAAGAGTCCAAAGCACAATTCAGCTCATCCCTACTATGTCTTCCTCACTCTGCCATTCTTTCATGTGCAGTGGCCTTTTTTGTCTCCAAGTCATATCAACAAACAGCCATCATGTTCTGGATGCCTTGTACCCCTCATCTCATTCAAGGTGCACACTCTCCTCCTTTTACATATGGGGAAATTGAATTTCAGAGGTGAATTGTTCACCCGAAGTTAGCAGGGGGGAAGACCTACTGGGTATGACTATAAAATTCAGCCTCATATTTCTTCTTAAAAATAGTCTCTGTTGCTTTGTCTTCCCATAGTTTCTACCATGGTGCACTTATAGAAGAAATATTTGGGTATTTGGGAAAGAGAATGCTGAGGCAAAAAAAAAATGCTGATAAAAAGGAGATAGGAGTACCCCAAAGACCAATTTTCTATTCCAGAATCCTCTCTCATAAAGAGCATACCAACCATCTTCCAGTGCCCAGCACAATATTCCTAAACCATATTCTGAAATGATGATTTTCTTTCCTATTCACTCTTAGGCAATATTTAATTTGCTAATATTTCTAATGTTATTTTAATCAGAGAAGACTGTGATTTTTCACAACATTTTAAACAGAACAATACTTTCTGTAACTTAGCACTTTAGCCTCCCAAAGTGTTATATTTGTGTTACTGTGAGCTAATATATGCAGATGCACCACAATGAGCCCCCACCACGATAATTTTATGCCTTTTTTGTTTTCAGCCTTCGTTGATATGCACATCAAAGAGATGGACACTTTATTGATGAAACAAATCCAGTATCTGTCTTTGGAATCAACTGCATCAAATTTAAGGAAATGTTTTCCAATCCTGACACTATTCCACTTCCGTCTTCTCAGGGATAAATAAAACATGCTATCTGGAAACCAGCAAGCCGCTTTCATTTCCACCTCCTTAGGCTGGGACTGGCAGATTCTTCAGCCCAAGTCATGGCTTTCACAGGGAACCTATGCCCCTGGGAGCTAGCAGAGTCTTCAAATCCTCCAAAGGAACTTTGACTTGCTAGAGTGACCTCAGCAGCTTCATGGTTGAGTGCTGCCTGGCTAAGTGTGTGGCTGTGTCCTTAGTTTTCTCATCAAGCACAAAGCAAAGCTTGCAGCTGTACTGGATGGTCTGAGAAGATGGCAGGTGACCCTTGGCCCAGTGCAGTACAAACATGTCACTCATCCTATGGAGAATGGAGTCCTTTTCCCCCAGTCTTGAATCTGGGCAGGCCCTGTGCCTTATTCTACCAAAAGAATAGAACAAAAACAATGTACAAATTCTGGAATCTAAGTCTTAGGAGACCTGACAGGTTCCATTTTGATTCTTTTAGGATCCAACTGCTGTCTAAAATATAATGAGGGAACATCTAGGAAAAGAGTCAAGGCCTAGTCAGCTGTCAACCTTTCTAGACATCTGAGATGAGGTATCAGAAATGTGAGCAAAGGCATCTCGAGCATTCTTTACCCAGCTGAGCTCCCAGCTGAATGGAGACATATGAGTAATCCCAGCCAATACCACAGAGAACAGAAGAATCTCTCAGTTGAGCTCAGCCAACCCAGAAAATCATAAGAATATAAATTTTTGGTGTTTTAAGTGATTTAATTCAGAGTTTGTTACTGAGCAATAGCTAACTGATATCATGGCTAAGGGAAAGGAAAATGGAACAAGAGACCTGATCTTCATAATTAGTGGGAAAAACATGTACAACCCCTAAACTCCCTCCCCACCTACTTATTAGTTGCTTCCATAATCCGCTTTATTCAACTGTTGAGACATAACTTAGATACCACCTGTGAGTATTTCCTCTCTATATATTTTTTTTTACCTCTTTATTCCCTAACCAATCTCCTCTCCCATGGAATTAATCTTCCACACCTCTGAGCTACTTCTGAACTCAGTATCTACCTTATTGCTTTGATCATTGTGTAGCTAGCTTTTTGTTCACCCATCTCTCCCCTCTGCTTGCCCACATTGTTATTTTTAGTTCTACATTGAAGCTTAGAATCAGCTTTCAATTCATGTTTGTTGAGTGAATAAATTCACCTTTTCCCTTTCCTGGACTCCATCTGCTTATCAGCATCTTATACTTAATTTTATCCATGAGGTCTTTCCTCTTTTCTCCCTATCCTACACATGGTATGCATAAATCTGATTTTGAAATTAAACATCAAGATGATATTTAATATATCTGATCCTGTTATATAAACTTTACCATTTAGCCTTTATAGCCACATACAACAGGGCTCAGTTCCTCTACTTCTATAGCAACCTCTGTTCATCCCATTACTCACAACCCTGCAATGGTGAGGGGATTGCTACTCTAGCTGGTCAGAACTAACAACATCCCTTTGGCTCATTACTATTTCACAAAGGTGAGATCCCCACTCTGCCCTTTCTACCTGCTTCATGCCTTGGCTTACCCCTGGTGGAGGACCTGCCATCTTCTCCTTCCTCTTCCACCACATGGACCTGAGATGGGTAAGTGGACCACCTGAAGGCTTATATCCTCCTATACAGGTACAGCTCAGTGAATGTGTCCCAAGACCTGAATTTTGCAGAGTAAATGAAGGATGTATGGAAGTCACCACTACAGATCCCAATCCCAGCCTCAGGCCCAATGCAGCTTTTATCAAGGAGCCCTAATATGGTAAACAGCTCTTAGGATGTCCCCAGTCATCTCCACCTATTCTTAGGAGTCACACTCTTGTGTCATCCTTCCTGCTGAGGCTGTGCTTATGGCAAAGGTGATTTGGAAATAACATCCACTTAGACTCCTTATGATCGTGGCTTCCCTTTTGCTGACAGACCATCTCCTTGGCTGGCTTGGATGAAGCAAGTTGCCACAGTAGAAAGGTCCACATGACAAGGAACTGAGGGCAGCCCCTGGCCAACTACCAGCAAGGAAATGAAGTCCTCAGCCTAACAGACTTCAAGAAGCTGAACCCTGCTATGAACAATGTGAGCCGAGAAAGAGATCCTTCCCCAAAAAAAGCCTTTGCTGAGAACACAGCCCTGGCAGGTGCTCAGTTGCAACCTCATAAAAGGTCATGAAACAGAGCCTGCAGCTAGACCATGCTCAAATTTCTGACCCACAGAAACTGTGACACAAAGAGAGTGTGTAATTTAATACCTTAAGCAATAGGTCAGTAATGTTACTGCATTAGAATTCCAGGTACTTGCTTCATTATCGATAAAAGTGTACTTTGTCGTACTCTGTTATTGCAGGTATAACTTTTCTGAGAACTCAAAAGATATGAGGGGTGATAAGCAGAGGAAGATTTGGCCCTCTGTGGATCCTAATATTGTCAATAGTACATCCTAATCTATGATTATATTCAACCCCATCTCAGAGTTGAGAAAACTGAGAATCAGATAGATTATTTGTTCAAGTTTCTCACTTACACCAGTTTTCTAACTCCAGAGATGACTCCTTGTACTTGAACATGGAATCCATGTTCAAGAATTCCATGTTCAAGCTAGCATGACATTGTTGCTTCGGAATGCTTAAGTAAAGCCTCTGATTTCATTAAGTGTAAGCAATCGAGAGCAGGGTCATGGGACAAGTTTTGTTTTCTGGGTACCACATAGGTGGTGCTGGATGGTTCCACAGCAGATGTTGCAGTTGTCTTCCTAGTACCCTCATAGTCTTCACCTCTCAGGCCAACTTCTCCAATGCCACCTGGCAACATCATTTACAGGAACATTTCAGTCAGCATCCAAATAAAGTCGTTCAGACTGGGGATGTTTTCTGAATATGAAATGATCCAGTTATTTAACATGGATTGGTTTATGGCATTAATAAAATTGAGTGTTATGGGAAATGCCTTCTAAGTGAACCAGGTCTAAAGCCAAGGTTCTAGAAAGCTTTTAGATCAAATGCAAGTCCACTGGAAATGTGAGACCTTTCAGTATTCAGGAGACACCCAGAAGAATTCATAGGACCCAGAGAGAGCATAATTCCTCTAGTCCATGCATCTCTGTGATCCATTTTATCTAATAGAACTAAGTAAAGTTGAAAGGCTTGGGGATAGAGGTTGGGAAAAGCAAGGCAGGAAGCCTAAGAGAGAAATTCTACTTGCTGGTAATAGAATTCCACTCATGAAGGGCTGCAAGGTAAAAACAGAAAAAATTGGAGAAAAAAATTTTAAGAGAGTTTGAAGTTCAGTAATCTGTGACTAGTTATGTGACTTTGGGCAACTCGCCCTCCTCTGAAAATTCATTTAAGTGGAGGTAATAGTACTTACCTCGCAGAGCTGCTGTGAAAACCAGTGAGAAGAGGCGGCTGGCTGTGCTGTGTGCCCTGTGAGACGCCATACATGTGAGGTATTGTTATCACCCAGAGCAGCAGCTGCTGGAGCAGCAGCGATCAAAATAGCAGCAATAAAACAGAGTAATACTCTTTAGTGGAACGCTTTAGATTTTACCCACAAACAATGGATGCTCTCTGATTTCATATCGTTTCCTAAGAATTAGAAATGAGGATGCATCAAGGTTCAATCAGGAATCAGGAATCATACCAGCTATTTTGACAGAGAAACTTTATCACAAGAATTGCTATCATGATATATAATTGTTAACTAGGTAACTGAGGTAGCAGTTACAGGAAGCAGCTGTCACTCTAAGGTGACCAAACTTCTTTATTTGCCTAGGACTGAAGGAGTTGCCAGGACACTGGGCTGTTGGTATCCTAAAACCTGGAAAGTCCCAGGAACACCAGGATGAGTTGGTCACCTTACTACAAACTCTTAAACTAAAAGAACAATGGAAAGATATTGAAATTGTTAAAACTTTAGAAGTGTGAAAGAGAAGTCCCTTAGACATGGAGCCCAGAACTCTGAAGTCAGGGTAGCAGCAAGTTGAAGTTGTCTCTGTGAGTGCTGGAAGCCCCCAATTGTGTTTAGTTGCTGCTGTGGGAATGAGCTGGCACTGCTGGGGTGAGAAAACATTGGTAGGGTGCTGCTTACAGGAACAAGAAAGTAGGGAGCAAGCCTTCCTCCGTCTTCTGCCTGCTGCCAGCAAAGCTTAACAAGGAACCAGCTGACAAGGCAGAAAATATTTGCAGAGATCCAGCCCCAGCATCATTGATCAGAATGCAGAATGTTGGATTTGGGGATGTGGGGATAGGAAAGATAATAGAATGAAACAGACATTATTACTGTATGTATATATGGACTGCATGACCAATATGATTCTGCAGCATGTACACTCAGAAAAATGAGAAATTATATCCCATCTATGTATGATATATCAAAGTCCATATATGCATTAAATAAAAAATTTAAAAAATAAAAAATGTTGGATTTGGAGCTGAAAGACAATAGTTCAATAACTGTTTAATTGAATCCTACAATTCAATTCAACATACACAGGGTAAAAAATATATCTGTGTTAAAGAATTCAATTGAAGAACTTTCCTACTTAGAAATTCTTCCTAAGCTCCCAAATCTAGTCTACCTAGAGACTTATGAAAAATGCAATTCCTGCAAAATGCTATTCTCTCAGTTCCTGCCCTCTGACCCAAAGGATGAGTCAAATCATTTCTCAGCCCTCCTCAGCACTGTAGCACCACCAAAGAACAATCTAAGGCACTAGCTGTTGCAGCAGCAAACCCGACACTGGGTCAGGTCTACTGGTCTTCTCCTGGAGAGTCATGTTGCCTGCTTTGCAAACTTCTAGACAGCTGAGCTAAGAGGAGCATTAGGCAGCTTTAAAAATTGATGTGGCTCATTACTCTTTCATGAGCCACTGCAAATCCAACAGCACAAGGCCAAAGGCATGCACATGGGAGCCACTGTGTCACTCTGACCTATTCCTTGCAGATCTGACCCTATAAAAGAGGACACAGAAAGGCAAATACCACACAAGCACGCACCACCAGTGGAGGTGCCACCAGACGATCGGAGTAAACCTATGTCTCGTCCATGTGGTTCAGCAGCCCCCTTGTCCTCCTCTCCCAGAACACCCCAACATATACCTTCGCCTTTAGGCCAGCAATAGGAAATGAGACAAAAGATTCATAGCTGCAGCTCTGATCTCCATCTCTGCCTCCCTGAGAGATGGAAAACCTTTTTGCAGACATGGAAAACATTTTTACATGGGTTTTCATTCTCTACTTTCCCGATTAGCTTATTATTTGGTCTTATTTCCTCCTATTCCTCTTCTTGTCTTCTAGTCTTCCATTTTTCCATCTTTTTGTTTTTTCCTTCTCCTTTATTCATTCCCCCTCAATCCATCTTTCCCTTTCTTCTGGGTCCAGTCTGTCTGTCTGCTGAGCTCCCTCTCTCCTTTCTCCTGCTATCCACGTGTATGTGTGTGTGTGTGTGTGTGTGTGTGTGTTCCTGATGACCTCCTGTCTCCTAGGACTCCTGTGCCCCCCCTTGGCCACTGCTTCCAGATCTAATCCCTCTGGGAAGGAAAAGAGTAAAATTTCTGTGCTTTCAGGAAAGTGGAAGGTTCAAGTTTTTTTTCCCTTTCCTGTCATTGCCATTGAAAGAGGAAGCTGGGTCAAAGATTAGTTCCATTCAGGACACAAAAATGAGTCCCAACCATGCACCATGGATGCACAGCTCAGTCCAATGCATGTTTATCAAGACACCAAGCTGCATGCTCATCACAAGGACTCAAAGAGAAATCAGATGGTGTAGATGTGCCACAATCCATTGTCTGTGAGGAAGGCAGACCTGTGAAGATGCAGCATGAAGGGCATCTCAATCAGGCTGGGAAAGGAGTCAGCCAAGAAGGGCTTCCTGGAGGAGGCAATGCTGAATTGTGAAGAATGCATAGATGTGAATGACGGGGGAAGTGAGAGAAGGGCATCCAAGGCAAAAGGCATATCATGAGCAACAGCATGGAGGCAAAAAGACAGCTGGAAGTGTACAGGGACACACAGGCAACAGGGGGCTACTGGAGCAGAAAGAGTGACATGGGTAGCAAAGGAAGAGGGGACTGAAGAGTTGGGAAGTAGGTGGATCATGCAGAGCCTTCTGAGCCAGGCCACAGGGGATGCTGCCAGTGCCCCTCCCATTTTCCCTCAGCACTCACTATTCCACAAAGTTTCTTCCTGAATATATCACCTCTCTGCTTGAGGGTATCCACTGGCCACTGGCACTTGCTTAGCCCCTATGCTAGGCAGGCCAGAGTGGCAGGTAATCAGTACCCCTGGGAACACACTCAGCCAATAACTAATGGGAGGTTGGATTTTGTTTGGGGTGTTGTTGTTGTTGTTTAGAGGAAAACTGGACTTATAACTCTTTGGGCAGCATCACATAGGCATATTCTACACTGTCCATCAGGGGCACCCTTCAAGATTGAACACCTGCCACCCATGGTGGTAATCTGCTCACCAGCACTCCCCACACTGGCTGCTTTCCTTCCCCATCTCATGTAACCATCCCCCTCTGGCATTCCCCTCTACTCCCAAATAAAGGACTTGCACTCAATTCTTTACCTTAGGACCTGTTTCTGGTACAATCTGACCTAAGACTCGGGCTTATCCACCTTCCTAAAGGCATGAGGGAGCTCACGAAAACTTAGAGGAGCAGTATAGTCAGATGTAGGTCTTAAAAGGACTCTCCTGTGGTTGGTTTGGAAAATAGATATGAGGTATAAGACAAAAGAGAATTGTGTAAGAGGCAAGAGAGGAAGTGGATCTCAGTGGACTGAAAAACGATATCAGGGGAACAGAATAAGGGTCAATATTGGAAACAGAAAGAGAAGGTTTAGGATTGACAAGTTATAATCCCTTCCTTTAAGGAGCAACAGACTCTCATAATACAGGGTGATAAGAACCAAGAAGAGGGTGAGGTCTGATACCAAGAAGCTTCAGATGAGCAGCCTCACCTAGGCAGGGGGTCTAGGAGGAACCATCAAAGGCAAATTTGAGATGGCCATGCCAGGATGAGTTGTGAAGAATGAGAAGAGCTAGCCAAAAAAGTGGGAAAGAGGTCTGAGGCAAGGGAAGGGGTGACTATTAGAGAACCAGGAATAATACGACAATTGGATTGCACAATAAAGAATGTGGAAACCCTGGAGAGTGCGTGGAGCACATGCCACAGCCCCTCCCCCTCCCCCGGTGTCCTTGCTGCTCCTGAGTCTGAGCCTGCCCTGGACTCTACCTAAGAGTTGAATAAGAAACCCACAACTCAGAGGCCAAAGAGGCACCACCAGGCTTATGGGGGCAGGAGGGATGTATACCTGGGCCATGGTGCTGAATCCCTCCCACCTCTGAGTTGGCAATCCATCCAGTGGATACCACTTCATCCCATCAGGACGCAGGTGTTAGCAAGTGTCAGGGAAGTTCAGACAGCTCCTGATGGAAGTGAGGAAGAATATCCGAAAGGGAAACCCACATAATCCAGAAATATTCAGGACAAAATATAAAACTGTCCACTGAAACTTCCTTCAAGATAACTAAAATACAGCAGGGTTAGTTTTTTTATTTTTTCCCTCAATAAATTTTCTTCTCAGTGTCTATGGAAATTTTAATGGATACACACACATAAAATATTAAAAAATAAAAAAATTGCCAGAAAAAGGGAAAATAAGAAGGTAGGTATCAGGTGACTCAAGAGAGCAGAAATCATCCCCTAAAGGAAACTGCCAGAGTAAGCCAGTTCATCCTCTGCCCTCCACGGATGTTCTACCAAATAGCTCCTTACACTTTGACCAGCATCTAGAGACCTGCTTCCAAGAAGGCACTTGTAGACAGCTCTGCAAAATGGGTGCTATTATACGTGTTTTACAGATGAGGAAACAGCTAAACAGAAAATTTATCTGAGACCACTCGTTGTCAGTAGCAGTCAGAATTCACGTCAGATGTGGCTGATTCAATGATTCCACGTCATTTTATCTGTAAGAATAAGTTTTATTTGCCATGCTTTACCACACTTCCTGTCCTCTGTTCAAAATTACTGTGAACAGTCTATAAAGTCTTTGTGAAACATGTTTTTCTCTGACTTCCTTGTACCCTTCCTTCAACTGATAAGCTGCAGCTTTTTCACTACACAGTGGTGAAGTACTCTATTTGGAGCATCCATTGCTGAGAAAGTCATTCAATCTAACAAAATGAACACGTAGTAGTATTGCTCCATTCTAATGTTCTGGGAGTCTTCTAAGTGCTCTACAGATGGGGAAGGAAAGACTTCCTTCTTAATTGTTTGTGACCAATCAATCATGATAATAAAATATTGGACAGTTATTTGTGCAGTTACAAAAAAAAAAAAAAAAAAAAAAAAAAAAAAAAACCTCCCACATTAGCACTGGGTGAAGTGTGGAGGGAATGAACTTTGGTCTTGCTCTGGAGTCAGGATGCACTCTAAGGGGGCTGAGCTCCTGTCAGGAAGGGGCCTATTACAGGTTCATCAAACTTGTATAAGCATAAACTCTGAGACCCAGTTCAACCCAGATAATTTCCTCCCAAATGAGACAAATTTGAGAAATCTGGTAGCTTGCAGGTCATTGTTCAAAAATGCTCACTGTGTCATACCCATGGCTAACAGTACCACTTTCCCAAACCTTGGGAATCCCTAAATTGAGTCAAGATTGTGACAGCAGGGAGAGCAGTGATTGAAAGCATTCCCATTTTTCCCTTTTCATCTGTACAACCTAAATAAATAGGTCTTTTTCCTCTTCTCAGCCTGAGTCAGATGCCCATGCAGGCAGGCTGCGGGTGGGAAGCATGTCCAAGGCTGTCCGAGCTAACCTCCCGGTTGTTCCTTATCTTCTCATGCACCTTCTGCACCCTCTCAGAAGGCATCTCTGGCTGCATGTTAGAGACTGCAAAGTCTATTGTTCAAATGCCCTCTATTTCATCTCAAGCTAAGAAATGGCTAGAAGAAGCCAACATTAGAGCAGGAAAAAAAAAATCACCAATTTGGGATCCAGGGAGGACTGAGTTCTTCATCTCAGCCCTAGAACCTCCCAGCTTGTAACCACAGGCACGTCAACCTTACAGTAACCAATTCTCCCTCTTTGCCCAGGACCAGGGGAGTTCCCAGGATGCAGAGGAGTTCTGGGGACATCAGGATTGGCTCATTGTCCACCCCTCTTCTGTAAACATGTTCATGAGAAGACCTGCCGTGCAGAGGGTCTAGAGGATGAAGGCGGGAGGCCTTGTTGGTGACAGAAGCACTCTGCCAATCCTTATTACTCCATCCAGAGGCATTTGTTCGTTTAAGAAGAGATCGACAATATTGAAGGAACAGAAAAAAAAAATCAGAAAAACGATGGTGATCGTGGAAGAAAGGAGGGACCACCAGGGAAGGGAAAGCAGAGACGGCCACAGCCAGCACAGCCCGTCACTGTGAGGCTCTCTGGAATCCTGCAGGAGTTCAGCATGGGCATTATGATGATTTGTGAGGCATATGGAAGAGCAGCAGAATGAAAATAGTTCCTTCTCTGGACACTCAGCTCAGAAATCACCAGAAGCAATGCTCAGGGCACCGTCTGTTCTGTGGCCTTCTTTTCATCCTGCTCCCTAAATACTGACATGCATCCCCCTCCCCAGCGCCTACTTTTGAGAACTGGCAGGAGGGCTGCATCCAGTGGACTTTGCCAACCCCCTTGGAGCAGGGATCATTGCAATGACAACATCTAAGTCCAGGTGTCCTTGCAGGTGACATCCATGCCACACATTCTTGCTCCCTGCCTGCGCCTGACAGGCATAAGCTTTTGCTATATCTGCTTATTCACCAGGTACTGTCAAGTGGGGATTTCAGCTGCTTCCTTTTGAAAGAGACTTAATTGTTGTTGCTGCCTGAGTGTCAAGTGCATCCCTCTGTGCTGAAGGGCTACTAGGGAAACTGCCCTTGTTCAAATATGAAATAGGTTCCAGCCAAATGAGGGGGTCTCAACAGGGTGTCTGCAGCCAGGAAGGCAGTTTTTATGATCACCTCAAGGGGTGGAGAGGTGCCCCAACCTGAACTCTGGATGTCAAGCATTGCAGGGGAAATACTAGCAGGAATCCGAGGCAGATCACTGGAGCTGAAGTCAAGAGACCTGAGTGCTGGTGCTCCCTGTGTTCCCTCTGTGGCTGTATGACCTTGATGAGCCACTGAAATTATCTGTGAAGGTTTCTTATCTATGAAATGAAGATAAGCTTACAAATCCCCTTGCTGCCTATTGTGCAGGCTTCTTATGAGGAAGGGGTATTAAATCAGTTCATAGACACTAAGGTAGTTCTGAGAATATAAATGTAACCAAAAAAATTGGAAATAACCCAATAAGAGAAGAATGGATAAATTGAGGTATAGTCACAACATCAAATACTACATGCAAAATTTAAAAGAACGAAAGAAATTCTACACCCATAGTAAAATGGATGATGTTCCAGACAAAATAATGAATCAAAGAAAATACTACATATTGCTTGATTTCATTTATATGCATATCAAGAGCAGGAAAACTAAGCCATAATGAGTATGATTAGAATCTATGAATCTATAGCAGAATAGTAGTGGCTCAGGGTAGAAGCAAGGATTGACTGGGAAAGAGAGCAAGAGAACCTTCTGGGGTGTTGGAAATGTTGGAACTGCTCTGCATCTTGGTCTGGGTAGTGGCCACATGAGCATTCACATATGTAAAAATATAGACAGTTATATACTTAATATCTGAGAATTATCATGTATTCATGTAACACTGCAATTTTAAAAGTATAAAAGACTAGACAGACATCAGAATCCCTCTGCTGGATAGGTTCACAGCAGTTAGGAACTCTGTCCCATACTGATTTGTCCTTCCCCATGACCTCAAAAATTCTTGAAAAGTGGAAGCGCAAAATATACAGCATTTCAAAACGGGAGGCAGTTCCATCCATGATTTGAAACCAAAACGTACACGGGCATTCACGCACAAATACAAAAGATGCTGCCAGCCCTTGGCTACTAGCAGAGACGAAATCTCTAAATGATCTACTGCCAGGCTTGATCACGCTGATTTGTTTCTGATCCGAGCGGAAGGAAAGCAGAGACTCTGCAGTAAGATTGAAAGTACTGCTCGGTTTGACAGAGGGAAATATGATTAGAATGCACTGAGGCGGAAATAATGACTCGCCTCCCCCCAGGACCAGTCCGCCCTCCTGCCTGCACCCACAACAAGCCTTGCATTGCTAACGGCGGGGTGTTGGGAGGCCGGTGGCATCTCAAATCCATCCTGACTCATCATGCAGTCAGATAATATACAACCTGAAAAGCCCCAACATTTCCAGAAGAATGACACACGCAGGCACGTGGCACAAACATCCCCTAGCCTCCAGCAACTAGAAGGCATGCTCTGTCTTTAGGTCAGTTTCCCTGGAGGAAGAGGCTGGGGGAGAGTCAGGTGTGTTTCAAGGTCACTGAGAAGGTACTCTAAGGAGAAACCAAGTGTGTCTAGGGTCTCAGCTTGAGTCAAGCTGCCTTGAAAAGCTCTGGAGCACAAACTGTGCCACAGTTAGTCATTCACTAAAGATTCCCTGGACAGGCAGGAGTGGGCATGTTCCTTTATCTACCAGGCAAAGTGGCCACATCAGCAGAGTGCAGTTCTCCAGAAGAGGGGCAGCTATGACCAGGGAGCAGCTAGCACTCACAGTAGCTGGGAAACAATATTTCTTCTAGTCAAGGGGAAGTGGGCCTCAGCCCACCTTAAATACCAACTGTATGCTGAATCCCAAGTTCAAATCTCTAGCCAGACCTCTCCCTTGAATTCCAAACTCATATATCCAACTACCTGCCCAACATCTGCAGGTAATGACTAATTCTCAAGCTGCATTTATCCAATACTGAGCTCCTAATAGTCATTCCAATGCCTTCTCCTTCTACAGCCTTCCCTTTGTCTGCAGGTGATTTATTCTACTCTTTCAGCTGCTCAGCCTTGATTTCTCTCTTTCACTCTCTCTCCAGTCCATGAGCAAACCTGTTTTATCTACCTTCAAAACATAACCCAGAATTAGAGACGGCTCATTATTCTCACCATCAGCCTGGTCCAAGCTGTCACTATATCTTGCCTGGAATACTACAGTAGCTTCCTAACTCTTCTCCCTGATTTAATCTTTGTCCCCTAAAGATTATTCTCAGCACAGATGCCAGAGTGATCCTGTTAAGGAAATGAAATGGTCTCACAAAATCCACCATAGCCCCATCTCATGCAGAGAAAAGCCAGAGCCTGCACTCCAGCCCTTCAGACCCTATGTGATCTGGCACCTTCCCCTTGTACCTCCTCCCTCACTACTCTCCACTTAATTCCCAGCTCCAGCCACACTGCCCTCTTGTTGCTGCTCAGATCCCCCAGGCCTGCCACCCCTCAAGGGCCTTGCCCTTGCTCCCTGTTTCCCTATCTGGAATGCTCACTCACCAGCCTCAGAACTCCCTCCTCACTTAAAAAGTCACCTTCTCAGTGATGACTCCCCTTGTCACCCCAAACCCAGCATTTCACAGCCCCCTTTCCTTATTTAACATTTTTATCTTTTGTACTTATCATTATCTAAAATATTGCATATTTTATTTATATTCTTGATTATAATATGATTCTCCCAATAAAAAGTGCTTAATGTGGGGGTTTTTCCCCCTATTATTATAACCCCAGGGCCCAGAACACAGGGCACAGAGAAGGCACCCTCTCTGTTAAAGGTATTAGATGAGTGAATGCATGAATAAATAAAATTTGTAAGCATATATACACGCAAAAAGTATTAAGAGGAATTATGTTAGGGGTGTTATGAGTCTTTTTATCATCTTTGTTTAACTGTCTCTTTTAGCATTTCTTCTAAATTTTCTACAATCAATTTCTGTGACATACACAATTTCTGTGTCTCCTGATGTTTTAATACCCCCCTTTCCAAAACTTCTCACCTTTTGTTACTTTCACTGGTTATTCAGGAAATCCTCCTCCCCAAACAGTCTGTGTGCCCTGCCACAAAGCAGAAGAGCCTGCTACGTATTCAGCTCTAGGAAATCCAGACTGACAGACATGAAGTTGACAGACAGGAGATGAGCACTGAAGAAGAGGAAGCAGCTCCCTTCCCTTGCAGTCATCTAAAACCTGGTTCTCACCTAGGGCCTCACCTGAGAACATGTTAAAACAAGCAAATTCTTGATCCCCATCCCAGACCAATTGAGTCAAACTCTGGGGGGAAGACCAGCAACCACATTCTAAGGAAACCTCTTGTGATTCTGATGCAATCTAAACTCTGAGGTCAATAGGCACAAGCCATTCAAAACAGGATTTCAGGCAAGCAGTGGGCAGTGGGAACCAATTTGATGTCACTAAATGTGGGGCAAAATAGAGAGGACGCAAATGGCTCCTTGATTCAGGCAGGAAAAATATGGCGACTATCAGAAATGCAATAGATTTATCAAAACTACTTGAAAATACCTCGAGAACAGAACCCCAGACTGTATTTGCTCACACTGTCTACCATGTGACTGGCATACAACATGCAATGTATTAAATATTTGTTGACTAAATTAAAAGTGAATGTATGAATGAATTAGCCAAATAAATCATATAATATGTCATGGTCCCTTTGTGTTATGATGGTAAAAAAAAAATAGCAAAATCTGAAGCTGGGGATATACTCAATTGGTAGAGTGCTTGCCTCACATGCACAAGGCCCTGAGTTCAATCCCCAGCACCAAAAAAAAAAAAAAAAAAAAGCAAAATCTTCACCAATATAGAAAGAACTCAGAAAACCTCTCACCATCTTGCTAAATGGCCCACAATGCAAATATAGAAACTTTCTGTGCCCTACTTGCTGTTGTTAGTTCTGAAAAGCCTGTAGACTCAGTAAAACAAGTATATCCCAAATATTACATAGGACATACTGATACTAAAAAAAAATCATTTGTTGTTTATCTGAAATTCAAATATAACTGAGTTCCTTAAATTTCATTTGCTAAGTCTGACAAACCTAATGGAAACTAAACTCTGTCCTTGGAGCAAACCAAGAAAAGCCTTTCTCTGTACCATCACTTGAAGAAACAATGAGGGATTACAGTCTCCCTTTCTCACCCCTAGAAAGACATAGAATATCACAGGAGGCACAAGGCTCTGCCCACCTGGACGATGTTCTCCCATTCTCCTAAGCTCATGGACTTCACTCCTTTATTTAGACTCTTCTTTCCATCCTGACCTCCAGTCACTTGACACCTGTTAATTCCAGCTTGCCCTTGCAAGACTCATTACCTTTCTGTGGAAAACTTCCCTGGAAACACACACACACACACACACACACACACACACACAGAGTCTGAGTGAAATTCTTCCTCTAACATGTGCATACAACCAAGTGCTCACCACCCTCAGTGGCAAAGCACTTATAGATGCACCAGCCTTCCACACCAGACCAATCCTTGGAGTGGAACTGTGCTTATTTATTGCTCTATTCCCAACATGCTGCTAGGATATGGTTTTCAAAAAAGTGTTTGATAAGTAAGTGAATGAATGAATGCACAGCAAACTTCTCAGAAAAAAAAAAAGGTGTTCAAAACCTTGAGAGGCAATCCAGAGAAGATTGGAAGTAACAGGGAAAAGAGGAATAACACATCTCTCTGGCCTTGGAAGTCTTTCTCCTTCAGGACAAGTCAGTGACCTCCTAGCCAGAGAGAACATGACTTAGGATGAAGATAAACATGTCCCCCCACATTGCAAGCCAGGACCTCAAAGCATTTGTCAGACAGATTAGGACTTTGGTTAGTTCGCCAAGGCCAGTCAGGCAGTGGACCTGAGCCCTGGCAACCCATCCTGGCCACACCCACTTGCCAGAAACTTTGTCAGGGTCCTCTCAGAACAGGTCTCAAACTGCAGGTAAGATTTTCTTCCTCCATTTCACAGGTTCCCTCATTCACTCCACTAACTCTGGTTTAACTTAAGGCCCATAAAACTAGGAGGTAAGTTTTGCACTTCATTCAGCCTTGTCTCAATTCCCAGCTCCGGAGGACATCTCTTTGTTGGATGATAACCTGGATTTCCCTGTGAATTGCAGCATGAGTTCTGAACACCTGTTCTTTATGTTATTCAATGAAACATTCTCCAATTAAAGCCTAGGAGAACAATGAAAATCAAAGCCCATCTGCAAATGGAGAATTATACATTCAGTAGCAATAGCAACACTAGGTCATGGGATGGGTCGTTAAATCACTGAATATACACATCCAGTGCAGGGGAAAAAAGAAAAAGAAAAAGAAAAAAGCACACTTCTGAAACCTTTATGGTTCAGATTTAGAACTACTGGAGCTGAGACATTCAGAGGTAAGTGTCCCAGGACAGCTTTAATTCTGGCTCCAGGGCCTCAGCACAGAGTCAGGGAAGGCAGCTTCATCTTTCTCCAGGTAATACCAGGAAAGAAATCTGTCTCAGGAGATGCTACAGCAATCTGTGTGGCTTCAAGATAAGATTGGGGAATGCAGAGAACATTTCAACAAGTTTATTTGCTTCCTCTTCTAAACTTTGAATATGAATTCTTGTCTGTAGAGAAGAGGAAAGGCCTACTTATCAACAAAGCAAAATTTCAACCTTCTTTTGTGTCTGCACTGTGTTTGGAATCACCAGAACCACTCATGGCAACCCACCATCTCTTTTGCCTTGGTATGGTGTGCCTTTATCTTTTCATTGGCTGACACATGCAACCCGGGTAAGCCCAAAATTTATTTACTTGAAGATGCAAGAGAAGATGAATTCAAGCAATACCATGGATAGCAAGATGTCTAGCAAAGCCCTCCTGTGCTACAGTGTGCCAAAGACAGGTGAGCTCCGGTAGGAGGAAACAAAAGGGACTTCGGACCTCTGAATCTGAGCCAAAAGCTTCAGATCCCCTACAGAAATGCCATGTGATTTCCATAAATGGGGAAGGGATAAAATTAGTGTAGAAGCAACTCAGAGAAGACAACAAAAGAAAGGTCCTTCTCGTTCTTGCCTGAGTCTTGTTCACACTGTGCAACGGGGGATCCTAGATGCGAGCAGCCCTTGCCCTGTTCCACATGTGGACTGCATGTGGACACCAATAAAGCTCCTAAGAACCTTTCAGCTCTGCAAGTCCTTCCTTTTCTCCTCTCCATAAAATAAATTTTTAAGAACCCAAAAATAAAATTGCTGGTACCACTCATCCTTATTTGTGAGTCTTGGGAGAAAAAAAAATCTCTCAAGCCATGAATTGGAAATTTCCTCCTATTCTGGAATGTTCCAAACCAGACAAAAGGCCAAGTGCTTTCTCACAGAAGTTTGCCTTTTCCAGCAAAAGCAGAATAGAAGATTTGTGTAACCAACTAAGAAATGCAAACCTTCACGAATGACTCAACGCCCTGAAGCCAAAGACAGTTCAGGCAGAGGCACTTTTCTCACCCCCAATTAACCACGACATTGTTTCCCATCTCCATTTTGCTTTCTGCTCAGGGATGTGTGTGCCTTTTGCTCAAGGTTTGGGGGATGGAGTGCCCATCTTCTCACAATTCTAGGCTGTGTCCTTTGGCTGTCAGAGTTCCCAGAGAAATGATTGCCATCCCCTCATCCCCAAACAACCCCCTGCATTCCTACTCTTCTTCCTCGTACTCATCAGAGTACAAGACATGCAGCTTACTCAGCCAGTCAACCAGAAAAACATTCTCAGTTCCCTGGAAAGGGGGATCCGGATAGGTAACCTTCCACAAGCACCAACAAGGTGCCAAGCTCTGTTCTCATACCTTTACCTCTTTAGCTTACTAAAAACCAAAAAGATGCCAGGGTATGGGACTTACTGTTGCACCTTACAGATAAGAAAACTGTGCCAAAGTTGTTCAACTCCCACCAGCCCACAGTGGCAGACCAAGTGGTGGGTTGAGGTGGCCAGTACTGGGTGGAGTGTGAAGAGATCTCTTCCTGGATAGCTTAAATTTGCTTTTGCAATTTTCTAAAACTCACTTAAATTCCCTGTTGGAGCTATTAATATTATCAGTTCTCCTAAATTGGAATAATCTTGTCTGTTCATCCTCTCCCTCTTTCCTGTTTCCTTGTCCTGTGGTGCTGCTGAATTAGATAATGTCTACAAAGCTCTCTGGGTTCCTTGAAGGGAAGTTTCAATAAACACAAGTTATTAACCTTCATAGCACCCAGAGTTTTGAATGAAAAAGTTATAAAAATTATCATAAAGTCCTGCTGGGGCTTGATAATGAACAGAAGCTTCACTGAATCTTCAAATACTTCCCTTTCTTCCTGAGAGCAAAGGTGAACCCCTCCAGCTAGAATGGGCTTTAGTTCCAATGCTAGTCTCTAGCTCTTCTCTCTTCTGATGTAAGGAAGGTCAAGTGCCTCTTTCCAGAGCCTTCTGCAGTGGCTGCATAGAGATTCTGAGCAGCAGGTGCCTAAGGCTTCTGCACACCCCACCTCCATCAATCTCTGGCTCTGACTCCTCTGGTGCAGCCTAAACAATGAAGTGACAGTGCCTTGCAAGAAAGAAGATGATACTGCTGAGAAGTCAAGACCCAGGGATTCAATATTCAAAAAGGGCCTCATTCCTCACCCCTTGGGCTCTCCTCAAACTGCCAGCATGATTATCATCGGTCAGAGAAGGCCCAATCTTTGTCCACAAAAGCCACACAGGCAAGTGGGAATCTGACTGTGCCTCCCCGCCATGAGATTGTACTGTGAGTGGAAGAGGGGGAAGGAGGAGAGTGGAATCATCCGACCTTCTCCACTGGGTCTGGATCATTCAAATGCTGAGTCAGAAGCAGGAATGGAGGGAAGGATGTAAAGGTTTGGTGGCAAAGATACCTTACTGTCAATGACCTCCTATTATATTCCCTATTTTACAGTCTCCATTCTATAGTTTTAGGGTTTATCTACCAGTCCCCAAATATCACTCTGCTCTGGGTTCACCAAGCAAAAACATGAACAGGGGTTATTGGACACCACCATACCCAGTTCAGTGCTCAGGACTGTAGTCCTGAAGGGCCTGACTACCTTCCCTACCTTGAAGGTCTTATCAAGCCAGCTGAGATAATCAACTTAAGG
Source organism: Urocitellus parryii (assembly GCF_045843805.1). Classification (NCBI taxonomy): domain Eukaryota; kingdom Metazoa; phylum Chordata; class Mammalia; order Rodentia; family Sciuridae; genus Urocitellus; species Urocitellus parryii. The sequence goes on along the minus strand of NC_135533.1, from coordinate 191,026,201 downwards.
CAAGGGTGTAGAGGAAAACACCCAATCACCACACTGGACTTGATGGGTCTGACCTGCCAGCACTGGCTGCTAAATATCTTATTTGCATAGAACCTATCTGGCCTCTAGGAAGAATAGCAAAGTGAAATTTGGGGACTGGTAGATAAACCCTAAAACTATAGAACGGAGACTGTAGAAAAGAGAAAAAGAGTAAAGATGACTCCTATCTCTGGGAAAAAGATACCAACAAAAGAGGAAATTTCTTTGAAGTTGAGGGAAGACCTGAACTGAGAGTCCACATCTTTCCAAAGATAGTAGTTGGACGCTGACAGAATGTCCACTTTGGAGGGCAGTGTTTTTAATTATATTCTGGTCCTGTCATATGGCAACTTAGCCCAAGTTCCTTGAGACAAAAGAAGCTGTAAGAAAACCTAAATATTTAAGCCTTTCCCTTTAGGAAATACTAAACTTAAGTGAAGCAAATCTTTTGTCCATCATAGCCCATCTATATTGCCCACCAAATGGGATTCCCCAGGCCCTGTCATATTGATCAGTACCCTCAGTAGCTATGGGAAAATTTTGCTTGTCTCCAATGAAAGTGCTGGTGTTTTGGAGACAAAAGGAGCCAGAGGACACAGTCATTCTACCTGGGAATTTCTCAAAGTCAAAGATCATTGTGCTAACACTGATTGTATCATGTGACTCCAAAAGTAAACAACTTACTATCATTACCATTATGATTATTATTCATTCCTGATTATGTATGCTAAATGCCAATAATTTTGGAATCACACAGATGTGTATCCAAATGGTTATGTGCCCTTTAATAAGCTGCTTAGACTCAGTTTTCTCATCTGCTAAATGGAATAGTAATTGCACCTATTTATAGTCATACTGTGAGGTTTGATTTGTTAATTACATGTAAACTACTCAGCACAGTGCCTGGCACAGGGTCAGCACTCAATAAAGGATAATAGCTCTAATTATCAGATAATAAGCAAGATGACATTAACAGAGTGAAAGGAATCTGGAAGAAGAAAGATGGTAGATGTGAAAACTTCCCTTTCTCAGATAAGGAGGGCCAAGTTAGAATCTGTGACTGTTTGGCTATGTGGAAGATGAACCAGGCCAGAAAATAGAGAAATAAGATTGCCTTACACAAAGGACCTTGAACTTCAGTCAGATGGGTTGGACCAGCTGTAGTGGGCCATAGTAGACCCCTGTTGGTCTCTAGGACTTGGGCAGCTTATACTCACCATTGGACAATGGTGCACATCCTGGGATAGAAGGACTGACTCTGTGGCATCATCTCTCCGTCCTCTCTTTGGCCCTTGGATAGAGCTCTTGGGACACTGCTACCAGGGCTATGACTCATCCAGGAACAGGAGGACCCCCAGTAGGCTACAGGAGTCCAATGTCTGAATTCCTAGCAGAAGTCTGAGATGTGAAAATCCCTGAGTTATTGTTTGACCCCAACATACTTGCCAAACTGCCTTTTCTAAAACACTAGCCCAGAAAGTGGGCCAATGCATCTTCTCCGTTAACCACGCAGAATACCTTCAAAGCCCTGCTCCTGGAGAAGCAGCCCATTTTTCTCAACCTCCAATAAAGAAAGCCTTTGCATATTAAGAGAAATGTCCTGCAGATGAGGGTACTCAGAAGGGGGTCGCCTTGATTAAAGCAGGTTGTTCTGCCAAGAAGTCTTGAATATGCTCTCTTGGTTTAGGCTGTTAGTGCTGTGCGGAGGCAGCAGGCAACATGAATTGCCTTTTATCTAATTGGAAAACTCCCACCGAGTTTAGAAGTGCTCATTTAGACAGGCAGATCAATAAAAGAAATGGAGAGTGGATGGCCATGGAGATGTTATAGAGACGAGCTGGCCCTCCATACATCTGCTTAATAAAGATTAACTCATCCTGCTTGTAGTAGAAACCTGGAATGCTCTCTTGGCTCTAGGCTGCAGAAAGTTCCATCAGTGCACAGACATCTCCCAGGAGAGATGGAAGAGAGACTCTACCCCTTTTCTCTTTATTGGGATTCAAGTGTTCCAGTGGAAGAAGAGGGAGAAGTGGAAAAAGGGGTATTAAGAATTTGGGGGGTTTCTAGCATCTCCACAAAATGACATTCCCTTCATTTGGACAAAATTGAAGAGAACAAAAAGCAGAGATTCACCAAAAATAGGTAGGAAAAAAAAAGAGAAAGAATTGAGAAGAGAGTCAGCCTCTTTTGCCATTTCATATCATTTTATTTGTGTACAAGTCACATTACACAATAATGAACATTTTATGAGTTTTTGTTTTAAGAACTCCCAGTTAAAACCCTCATGTTTCCCATTTCTCTCTCTCTCATCACTGAGTTAAGGGTCTAACTTGCCTTCCTTATCCCCACATTGCCACCTTAAGCTTTTATCCTGTCCTTGCCACTGTCCCCGCTCTCTCCCGACCCCCATTTTATGCACGGAAGGCTTCAACAGCTGAGCCCACCTCTCATTGCAAACGTAAGCCTTTGTTCCAGACCACAGAATTCAAGTTAATTCTCTTCAAAAGGAAAAAAAAATGCTCTGTTGCCTATACGGCCAAAAATAGAAGAATTGATGTGAGCATGTGTGTGTGTGCCTACACACACGCACACATGCAGTGGGTTGGGGGGTGTTTCATTTACACTGGGAAAATTGTGAGAAGACTGGGAACCCTTCTTTTGATTCCTGTGTCCCTCTTTTTACTCTCCTGAAGAAGTTCCTTTCTGGGCCAGCGCCGTGGAAGGAACCTGCTGGCACTCAGCTTCAATAACGGCCTTTTCTCTAGCACAGTCGTATGGTGAAGGCACGGGCTCACACCTGGGCTAGGGGTCGGTTGCCATGGAAATAACTGCACAGTCACAAATAAGGCAGTATTCTGTTCTCTCAGCAGGGTGAAAGGAGAGCTAGAAGCTAGACAGAGAAAAAGAAAGAGAAAGAGAGAAACAGAGATGAGCAGGAGAGAGAAAGAAGAGAGAAATAACCTCTATCGATAGCAATCCTGAAGGACAAAGGGATGAGATGCTGTTTCAGAGAGATTTCAGACAGGATTAAGCAAGAGAGGGGAAAATGGTATTGTTTTATACGAAGGAGTTCTTTTATTTTCCAAGAGGGAGGAGGGAAACCAAAGGGACCATTGGGGACCTCCCTCCCTCCTCCCTCTCTTCCCTCTCTTTCCCTTTCTCTCCCCGCATCCCACCCATCTCTCTCTCTCTCTCTCTCTCTCTCTCTCTCTCTCTCTCTCAATAATGGTGCAGAAATCCTAATGAGCTAGGACCGGGGAGACGCAGTGTGCTGCCAGAGAAGAGAGGTGGGTGGGTAGGAGGCAAGCCAAGCCTCAAATTGCAGAAAGGCCCTGCTCTGATTCTCAGCAGAAAACTTGTAGCCTCTTGGTCCCTGGCTGTTTAACAAGTTTCAAGCCAAACTTTCTACCCTTCTGAAAGGCCATAATCCCTCCAAGATCACTGGAGCTACTTTCAGCACCCTTATTAAGATTTTTCTGTCAAGTTGAATACCGCTGGAGGGAGAATGGCCACATTGTCTTCCTGAGGTCACTTTTTTCATTCAAAGCTTCATTGGTTTCCTCACTGTCGACAAAAGTCTGAGAATCAAGACCTAGATTCAGACTGTATAAGCAAATAAAATGCACCAAGCTTATTTAAGCTAAGCTATGAGCCTTTATGTAGGGCAAGGAATGCTAACATTCTTCCCTTTCCGTACTGTTTTATTTTTTTAATGGATGGGTATATATAGAATTTGATGTGCACAATGTTTTTAAACAGCACATTAAAAAGTTTCTTGCAATCTTCAAAATCCATTATCAGAAGAACCAGATTCGAAATGCAAATTTATTACACACTCCCATGCTTTCACTGAGCCTCATTCCCTTTATGGTGGCCACTTCAACCAGCTCAGCCTCATCAGAGCATCTAGCAGCTTTCTGTGCAATATGGTTTGGGTAACATTACAGTCTCACTTAAAATTTCTCCCCCATCAATTAATATCCTTGCCTAAAATCCCACATGTATGTTACCCCTTTCTGTCTTCAAAAGATGCATCTATTCAAAAACAAAGATGTTGGGGCATGCTATCCAAAATTTTCAGAACAAATGTGCTTTCAGATTACATGAGAAAGTAGGACTTTGAAGTAATAAATTTTCATGCATCACAGAACAGGTCTCATATCAATCTCTTCGATGGTGGGAAATACTTTATATAGAACCCAAATTCATGATTCATTGGCCAGCCACTTGAGTATCACCATAGGTGCTTGAAGGAAAGAAGAAGAGAAAACACTCTATTTGAATACACACTATTAGGATGCTGGGTATATAGCTCAGCTGGTACAGTGTTTGCTCTCACATGCACAAAGTCCTGGGTTCAATCCCCAGCACTGCCAACAGAAAAAGAAGTGAATACACACTGTTATTGCCACAAGTTTTTGGCCTTGAGTTGTCTGAAATTGCCTTTGTGAATTGGGCTAGAACATACATCTCTATGTCACTCAAAAGGTTCTTGATCAAAGGCCCTTGGTTGGTCTGCCTTTTAATCTTCAACCACAAATAATCTCTACACTTCAAGACAAATTCAAGGGAGTGTTCCTCCTTCTCCTTGAGGTATAAAGTGGTTCAACCCTGGGTCTTGCCAGAAAAGGTGCAATCCCTACCCAGGAGCAGCCTCAGACTCCCCTCCCAACATTGTCAACACAGAAGCACTAAGAGTTGGCTAACAAGTGAAAGAGCTTAAAATTTAAAAAGAGCTTAAAATTATTCATGTCTCTGAATATTCTCTGACATGGAACAATAGCTCAAAATTACACATGATCCTGACTCCAGTCTGTATTCTTCTTCCTCCACTTGGAGTGGGAAATGGAGTGATGAGCCTTAAGCAGAAACACAGAGAGCATCTCAGGCAGGGATCCAGCCTAATGGGATAGTAGGAGAACCACTTTTCTGATTGAGACTGATTTGTTTAACCAATGTTATGGCTGGTGCAGAGATTCATACAAAATTAGAATGATGCATAATACCCTAAGTGGCTTTGCTTTTAATTTAACAAAATTTGTTTGAGCAAGATATAGGGCAACACTCTGGACCAAAGGTGGTTACCATAAAGCTTTGGTAGTTAAGATAATGTTATACTGGTATAAAGACAGGCAAAGAGAGTAATGGACCATATCCTAAAGAACTGAAATAAATCCTTATATTTATGGTCAAATGAGTTTCAAAAAGATACCAAAACAAGTCAATGAGGAAAGAACAGTTGTTTCAACAAATGATGTTGGGACAATTGAATATATACCTGCAGAGAGCAGGAAAGACAAAACAAAAACCTTAGACCCTGGCCTCAAGTCATATATAAAATTTTCTAAAACGACTATAAGAAGAGTTAAGGGGAGTTCATAACCCACTTGAATCAAACTGTGAAATATGATGTATTAAGAACTATGTAATGTTTTGAACGACCAACAATAAAAAATAAATAAATAAAAGAAGAGTTAAGAATAAATTTTTATGACTATCAGTTAGGCAACAAGTTCTTAGACACAAGTTTTTAGACCCCAAACATACAATCATAAGAGAAAAACTGGACTTTATTAGAACTAGAAATTTTTCTACTTCAAAAGAGACTCTAAGTGAATGAAAAAAATATGTCACAAACTGGGAAGAAATATATATAAAGCATACATCCAAAAAAATAAAGAATTCTTAAACCTCAATAAGAAGACAGAGAACCATAGCTACAATGAAGTACATGAGATAGCTAACTTATAAAGAGAAAAGATGTATTTGGCTCATAGTGTCAGAGGTTCAAAGCCAAGATCAGTATGCTGATTTGGCCTCTGATGAAAGCAAAAGATAGTAATGGCAGGAGCACAAAGAATTAGAGGGAGAGCAAGGGTGGATAGGGTCCCCAGGATCCAAGGATCTCCCACTAAATTCTTCCTCCTAAACATTGTGCCACCTCCCCATTGCATCAGCTTGGGGACCTACCTACCCTTTAGCACATGGGCCTTTGTGGGTATTCAGAATCCAAAGTATGTCAGTCCCCTCATTGACTAAACACTCAAGAGAAAATCAGGTTAGAGTAAAGAAATGCCAATGGTATGATGCAATGGGTCTAAGCAAAGTGCTTTCTTAATTCATCTAATCTAAAGGTCAGGTAACAAAATTTATTTTCATCAAAATGCACATTGAGTATATCATGCTAAGCAAAATAAGCCAATCCCAAAGAACTAAAGGCTGAATGTTTTCTCTGATGTGTGGATGCTAATTCACAATAAAGAGAACTGGAAGAATAGAGGTAATTTGGACTAGACAGAGGGGAGCGAAGGGAGAGAAGAAGGTATGGGGATAGGAATGACAGTAGAATGAACCAGATAGTATTACCCTATGTGCATATATGATTACATGACCTGTGTAATTCTACATCATGTACAACCATAAACTCTACAAATTTACTAAAAAGTGTTTAAAATTGTGAAATTATGATGGGTGGTGTTGGTGATGTGTACATTATACCTTTAAAAAGCTGCTTTAGAAGTGAGGCATTGTGCTATTCCTGAGATATTTCCCCCATCTAATGATGTAGTGAGGGGAGGAAAAGCGGCAATGACCATTTTGAGCTCCACAGCAGTGATACAGCAAAGAGCTCTGGTAACACAAAGGATGGGGCACCAGGGAATCGGTTAACTACAGAAGCTTTACCAAAAAGTGTGCTGTTTGAGCTGAGTTTCTAAGTGTGTTCAAGTAGAGTCCATCCTCCAGGTAAAAGGATGACTCCACGCTAGAAAAATCAGCTATTGACCTTATTAATAGAATAAGAATAATATGCAAGATTGTCTCCGTTGATGCAAGAAAATAATTTGATAATGTTCAGCAACTACTGAAAGAAAAAAATCTAAGCCATCGAAAAAGAGAACTACAAAATAGAAGTAAATGCATTTCCCATAAGAAGAAAGGGAAAACACAAAAAGCATTACTTTCTCAGTAACCAACTAGAAAATATAATAAAAAGTGAGATAATCTTCACAATAGCAACCACAAAAAGCATAAACTATCCAGAGAGCTTAATACTTCACTATTGAAGAAATTTTAATAAAAGATAAAGAAAAAAACAGCAGAAGTGGAGTGGCATTCCATTGTCTTGAACAGGCTCACATGACAAACACGTCATTTCTTTAACAAATAATGTACAAATTTTCTCTGTGATCACAATCAAAGTTTCCCCAGATCTTTTAGGTGATTAATCATCATGAGTATCTCTATGAAAGAATAGCTATACACAAAGAAATAAAATAAAATAAACTTTCATTTCAAAAAATGATTGGAAATTTAAGAAAGCTAGAATTGCCAAATACAGCTTAGTTTTAGGGAAAAAAAATAAACAGCAGTGGAGATTGTCTCAGACATATACAGATATTTAATAAAGGTGGTAGCATACATCAGTGAGGAAAGGATAGATTGTTGAGGAACTGGTATGGGAATAATTAACTCAAGTATATTCAGAAAAATATAACAGACTCTAACATCGTAATCTAAGGAGCATTCCATATGCAGAGCATGAAATACTTTATGAAAGATAAAATGATAAAGTTAATAGATAAAAACATAGTAGAATATTTTTGTCATCTAAAATCAGATAAGACCTTCTTAAATAAAACCCAAAGCACAAAACTGAGGCAAAAATTTTTTTTCAGAAATTTTATTATTTAAATATTAGTGCTTTCTAGTATACTTTCTAGAATACTATGGGGCAGGGATTGTGGCTCAGTGGTAGAGTGTTTGCCTTGCACATGTGAGGTGCTGGGTTTGATCCTCAGCACACATAAAAATAAATAAACAAAGATATATTTTTTAAAAAGAATACTACAGAGTTATCCCATTCCTTGGTATATACCCAAAAGACTTAAAATCAACATACTACAGTGATACAACCACATCAATGTTTATAGCAGCTCAATTCAAGATAGCTAAGCTATAGAACAAACCGAGGTGCCCTTCAAAAGATGAATGGATAAAGAAAATGTGGTATATATACACAATGGAATATTAATCGGCCAACTATGGCATTTTCCAGTAAATGGATGGAACTGGAGACTATAATGCTAAGTGAAATAAACCAATCCCAAAAATCTGGACTAAAAGTTCTCTCTGGTATGTGGATGCTAACACACAATAGTGGGGACGGGGAGAATAGAAATTCATTGGATTAGACAAAGGGAATGAAGAGGAGGGAGGGACAATGGGATTAGGAAGACAATAGAATAAATTGGACATAAGTTTTCTATATTTATGGATACATTACCAGTGAAACTCCACATCATTTGTGTACAATCACAAGAATGGGATCCTAATTAAAATAAGTTATACTCCATGTATGTATGATATTTCAAAATATACCCTACTATCTTGTATATCTAGAAGGAACAAATGAAAAAATCTGAAGTATAAAAAGAAAGAATACTAGGAATAAAGTTAATAGAATATAGAACTAGAGGAGAAATTTTCAGTGCCCAAAACTGAACAGGGAATAATATGTAAAGTAAATAGAACATTTGCAAAGAAAACAATGGCAATACCAGTAGAACTATGAATAAGCAAGGTGTACAAAAGGAAATTTAAAAATGATGTCATTGATTCAAACTCAACCATCAGAGAAGAGAAAACATACAGCTACTTGCACTCCTACCTTTATTGTGGCTCTCTTCACAATAGGCACAATATGAAATCAACCAGTGTTCATCAATAGAAAAATGGATAAAGAAAATGTGGAACATATACACAATATTGTTTTACCATAAAAAATAAATAAAATTCCGTCATTTGTAGCAACAATTACAGAGCTGGAGGACATCATGTTAAGTGAAATAATCCACACACAGAAAGAAAAATAGTTCATGTTCTCATTCACTTGTGGAAGCTAAAAAAAATTATCTATAGAAGAGACAAGATTAATAGTGACTAGAGACTGGATAGGAGAAGGGGGAAAAGGATAGTGAGAGTTTAGGCATTGTATGCATAAATCAGCTTTTCATTACTGTGACAAAATACCTGAGAAAAACTTAAGAGAAGAAAGATTTATTATGGCTAACAGTTTCAGAGGTTTCAGTCCATGATTTGGCTGGCTCCCTTGTTTTGTGCCCACAGTGAGGCAAAGCAACATGGCAGAGAGGGTGTGGTGAACCAGAGCTGTTCTTCTCATGGCAGCCAGGAAGTAGAGAATAAGGGGCCAGGGACAAGATATAGCCCAAAGGATGCACTCCCTTCAACTAGGTCCCACCCCTGATGGTTTCTACCACCTCCCAGTCATCCATTTAGCTTATGAATCCATCAATGGACTAATCCATTGATGAGGTGAGAGCCCTCACGATCTAGTCATTTCTAAAAGTCCTATCTCTGAACATGACTGCATTGGGGACTAAGCCTTCAACACATGAGCCTTTGAAGGATATTTCAGATATATAATAACAGGTACCAAAATACACTTAGATAGGAAGGATAGTTCTAGTGTCCTATAGCACAACTGGGTAACTACAGTCTACAAAAATTTATAATGTATTTCAAGATAATAGGTAAAAAGATAATGAAGTTTCCCAACACAGAGAAATAATAAATGTTTGAGGAAATGGAAATTCTAATTATCTTGATTTGATCACATTTTATATATTTATCAAATTGTGCTGTGCCCCACAAATCCATACAAATACTAAAAGTCATTTTTTTTAATCAGTATCTTATGGATTTCCAGTAGATTTGGAGACAGTTTGAATGCCCATGACTACAAAAAAGAAAAAATGAAAGAGTAAAATGAAGAGAAGCATCTGTGGAGTAAAATGAAGCATCAACAACAACACAGACTGAATATAACCTGGCAACGTAGATGGGTCTTTTAAAAAGTGAACCAAGAACAGAATGTGATCTATTCCCAAATACCATTCACATAAACTTTAAGTACAGGCACATAAAACAACAATATAAGAAATAAAGAGGTCAGTAGGAAACAAAAGGAAATATTCTAAAATCTTAGAATGCTCTCTTATGTAAAGGGAATAGCGTAATAAAACCGAAATTAAAGAGAATAAGTTAAGGCAAATAGATAAATAAATATATAAGAGAAAGAACCTATCATTAAAGAATTTAATAATTTCCTAATTTCCCTTCCTTCCAATGAAATGATCCCAGAGTCTGTTAATTATTACCAAGAAAATTTTTCCAATCTTTATTTCAATGTATTAAATCATGAATTATGTGTCTGCTATAAGGAAAGTGTCGACAAATAACAAAATATAGACCTTTACTTGAAATTTAATTTCCAGATTCATATGAAATAGAATGATGAGGGTGTCTACAGCCTTCAATGTGATCTGGAGGATACTTTGAGTTAGCTCCTGTGAACTCTAAAAACTTTACAAGAAAATTAATATGAAAGTAATACTTCACTTGCCCACAAGTTTGTTATCCTGTTTCTTTTTCCAACTGTTTTTATACCTATTGCTTCAAACTCTAACCTAGGTTGTTTTTGTTGTTCGTTTGGTTTTTTTAATAATTTGTCTGCAAGCGGGAGGTACACACATACTCCTACATGAACCTTCCTTGGAATATGCAAAAGGATTAAACAGATTGTGCAATAACCTCATTTGTGACAAATACGTGGGTGTATTCACTTCTCAGTTCTGCATAACCACCAAGATTTTGTCTAAGTCACAATTTCAGTAAGAGAAAAATACAAATGAAAACTTCAAGATGCTCAATAAATTCTCGCCTGTTTACTAATACTGAGCATTTCCTATGCTTTTTGTTGTCTAGAATAGGAAGAAAGGTTTCGACTTTCTTTGTAGTCTGTGTTAGAAACTCTGTGACCAGAAGAGGACATCCAGACAGAGATAGGAGGCCTGAGGCAAGGTTCAGGTCAGCCTATTCTGAGAGTCTCCAAGAGTCACAGTGACAGGCCTGCAGTCTCTGGTCAGCATCCCTTTCCTGGTAGCCTTTGCACGGAGCCCTGCATGCAACCTGGCACCTGCTCTGTTCACTTCCATAGGTATCCCTGCAGAGAATTACTCCCACTAGGCAGCTGCACACCCACAAAGGTCCCCCATGCTGTGGGCAGCCTTCTACTGATTTCTTCATGAGCTTACCAGTCTCCTTGTAGCATTAATCTGCAACTGTTGACATTTCAAATATGGTAGAGGAAAAGCTCTCTCTGCTTCTGTGATGTATGATGATTAGGGAGAAGTGTTCTAAAACACAAAATTGCCAGGCAAATGTTTAAGAAACATATTCATCTGTAAGCAGATTGAGAACATCTTTGAATTCAAAAAGTAAATGTACTCACATCAAATGAGTCCTGGGTAGTCATTAAAGGAAGGCTGACAGCTCTTTATCAGTTGCTATACATGCTTGCAAATTAGAAAATTCAACTTTACAGAGCTTCAACCAAGTTAGGACTTTCCCATAGTCCTCCATGCTCACTCTACGGCATGGCCACCAAGGGTGGGTGAGCTCATCAGACTGATGTGTGAAAAACGTTTTCAGGTCTCCCTCACAGATGCTCTATCCAGTCTTACAATTGCCAATTTCAGAATATTCTATGTAGACTGAAGCTCTTGGGTGTCTCCTCAGACCTCAAGAAAGCTGCCAACTTGGAAAGAATAAACATTGACTATGCAACCTAGATGCATGTCTTATTTAAATACCAGGGTTCCCCTTAGAGGCCTCCTGGTCCCCTTTAACTCACCAAGGAAAATCTAAATAAACCCATGGGAAGAAATGCCCAGGTCCACGTTGTCCAAGTTACCACCTCTTTGATAGCTCTGCAAAACTTTAGAGGTAAGGAGAACTTACATAGGCATTTAAAAAAGCAACTGTTCATGCTTTTCAGATGTCATTGCAACTCTCATTTCAAAGATCCCCTAAGACTAATACTCATCTGTAAATGGTAAATATTTTTTTAGGTTGTTTTTTTTTTTTTGTGTGTGTGTGTGTGTGTTTTCTTTCTGTTTTCAGTTTGTTTGTTTTTTTTTTTACAGATCTTTATTTTTTACATGTACTTTTTTTTGCATTACAATTCTTAATACACATATATACCACAATTTTTCATATCTCTGTTTATATATAAGGTATGTTGACACCCAATTCAAGTCTTCATACATGTACTTTGTATAATGATGACCATCACATTCCACCATCCTTGCTAATCCCCTTCCCCCTCCCTTTCCCTCCCACTCCTCTTCCCTATCTAGAATTAATCTTATCCTCCCATGCTCTCCCTCCCTACCCCTGTAAATGGTAATTTTATAACTATAAAAAGTGTTAACCTCTTAAGCTTAGACAGAGCTCTCAGGAAGAAAGAAGCAGACTTGAAAGACGAACAGGGCAGGACCTATCTTCCTGCCACTGGTCTCCCTCACTAGGACCACAAACACCATTGGCCTTTCCACAGAGGCCCTCATATCTCCTACAGGCCTCTTTCCTGCCTCTCTTGAAATAAAACTGTACGTGAATAATTTCAGAATTTATTAGAGTATGCATGGATATTATTTAAAAGTGAAGAAAAGCCACCAACACAGTCACTGCCTACCAATAACCATTATTGATAATAATGTTAATAATGAACTGATTCTTTCCCACCTACAACCAATAATCCAAAGAGAAAATATAGATCAAAAATTTAAATAAATGCATAGGTTGTATTAAAAGAAAAAGAAAACAGGAATTCCTTGGTGCTGAAAACAAAAGGGCAAGATAAATCTCTGTGCAGATTCCATGACACTCCAGAGTCCTAACAAATTGAGTGTAATCCCTAAGAATCTTACGTTAAGATCCAGAGGAATGGCATAGGAGATAAAGAGCAAAAGCAAAAAAATTGCTGCCTATAACCAGACCATGGAGAAGCTATTGTTTTTGTAAAAGAGAAAAATAGAAGGTTAAAAACAAAATACCTATACCCATTGACTCAGAAAAACAATAAGAAAGCATGACTCTAACTGGAACTCTGCATAAGACCAAATTCTGATGTTCTGTGCAGTCCAAATGTATAACTAGTATAATGGGGCAGAAATCTCCAAATACAGAAATAAACAACAACAAAACATTTAAATTTTGTAAGTAAGAAAAATATCTCCAAATCACCTGGCAAAATCAAATTAAAGCCCACTCTGAAGCAACATTTCCAAAACCCAGCATCAGTGAGACTCCTGTTAGGAAAAAGGAAAGAAAACAATATAAGTAAAAACTCTGCTGAAAATAAGCACACAGTCCAAAATTTTAAACCACTCTCACAGTAACACAATATACCTAATAGGACAAAATAGAATTTGTGATAAAGAAAAATTTTGGATAATTATCTTTAAAAAGATTAAAGCAACAAAAAAAAGAAAGAAAGAAATCATGATAGAGAACTATGAAAAAAGAATTGGCAATGAATTTCCAGAAATTAAATAATAATCTTCATAAGTCATTAAAACTAAAATTTCTCTGAACTAGATAAACAAAAAATCAAGCCTAACTAAAAATTAGTTAATTGGAGAAGAAAAATGAGAAAGTTGACCAAAGAAAGTGAAGATGTCAAATGGTACTTTGAATAAAGAAAGGAGAGAAGCAAAGTAAGATTCCAAAAGAAAACAAATGAGATTCCTCTAGAATTCATAAAGATGTGAGTAATGAATTTCGAAAATATTATGCATTTAAAATCCTACATCTAGGCACACATAATGAAACTACAGGACATCAAAGTCAAAAAGCAACACCATGAAAGGGAACTGGAGGTGGCGGGGGCAGATGATCTATAAGAATCATTAAACTGACAGCAGACTTCTCACCAGTGACAATAAAAGCGGAGTACAACAGGTTAATACCTTTAAAGGACTAAACAAAAATAAATAGTGATCCCAGGATTGAATATGCAACTAATACAGGACTTCAGGGAGGATGGGATCCTAGTCACTTTCCAACAAAGGCTGAGGAAGTGGAGACTCATAGCAGAAACATCTACTAAAGCAAATACTGCATGAAAAAGAAAACTGCACCCTAAAGGCAAGAATGAGATCAAAGAGAAGGAAAATGGTAACTAGATGAGTAAAGTGATATAAGCTTTGAAGGATAAAATGAAATTAATAACAATAATAATTTATTTGGAGGACTTAAAACAGGTAGAGCTAACGTGCTATTGCAAAGAAACATGGATATGAGGAAAGGAAGGTCAGAATTAAAATGTTCTAAACTCCTTGAAATGTTCTAAATGTGGGGGGTTACTGTTTTAATCAACTATGCATGCTAAAAATTAAAATGTTACTTATAAAATAATAGAAATAGGATAAATATGTTTAGAAAACAGTTGAAGGTCAAAAGAACAAGGAAGCATTTTTTATTAATTCAAAGGAATATAGGAAAGAAAAAAATGTACAGAAAACTAATGGTAAATAGAAAATATGAAATGAAATGCTAGGTATACATTTAAGTACCCATAATCATATGAAATAATTGGATTTTACATATCAGAAATTCCCAGATTGAATTTTTATAAATCTGGCCATATGCTATTTACTGGAAAATTGTCTGAAAAAGAAAGACATGAAAGGTAGGAATAGTGAACAGAAAAAAATAATCTGGGCATATCCAACTAAGTGGGGTTGGGGAATGGCCAATAGAGAAATATGAATATCAGGAAGGAAGACTAAACAAAAATACAAATGTAGACATTAGTCTGTATACCTGTCTTGCCCTGGTTAGGCTGCTATAACAAAAAGTCTTAGATGAGGTAATGGAGAAGCAGCAGAAACCTAGTGTTCCAGTGCTGGCTGGAAGTGCAAGACCAGGGCAGCAACAGATCTGGTGTCTGGGGAGGGCCTATTCTCAATGGCAGCTTCCAAATGTCTTCACCTAGTGGAAGGACAACAGGGCTTTCTCATGCCTCAGGGCACTTAACCACTCACAAAGACCTCACTTCTTAATATCAACATGCTAAGCATCAGATTTCAACATGAGAATTTTGATTGGACACAAACATTTAGACCATATCGATATCTATGAAGATATCAAAGATAGACCATAATCATGATAGGTATGGTCTCATTCTATAGGGATAAAAAGGGCAATTTATTAATAACTCAGCTTCTAGAGCATTAATTATGTGCCAGATACCGATCCAAGTGTTTTTTTATGTCTTAATTTATTTAACCTTTACAGTGCTCCCTGGGGTACAGTCCATTCCACAGATGAGAATACTGAATTAGACAGAGAGTGACCTTCCCAAGGTCCAGAACTAGGAAATGGCATAGCCACAATTCCAACTCTGCCATCTGACTCCATTTGTACAAACCCTGCATTTTTCTCCTAACAGCTCAGCTTCAAAATATATGAAGCACACATTTACAGAAATGCAGAGAAAAATTAGCAAATCTACAATCGTAATAGAAATTTTAATATGCATGTCTCGGTATCTAATTAAGCAAATAAAAAATTAGTGAAGACATAGAACACAATTAAAATACTTGATGTAGTGGCTCTATATAAAAATGCCATTGCCAACAATTAGAGACTACATGCTCTATTCAAACAGCATGAAACATTTACAAAAATAGATCACATAAAAGGTTGCAAGGCAATTTGCTATAAATCCCAGAAAATGAAATGCATAGAGGCCATGATCTCTGACTACAGCACAATTAAATTAGAAATCAATAACAGAAACATAACCCAAATAACCCACATACTTGGAAATTTTAAAACATACTTTTATGAATATTATGGGTCAAAGAACAAATCATAATGTACACAATAAAATCTTTAGAAAAAAAATAATGACAAAACAAATATATTGAAAGTTATAAAATGTATTTAAATTAGTATGTAAAAGGAACTTCACATCCTTAAATGTGAGCATTAAAAAAAGGAAAATTAAAAATTAATGAGTTTCATTTTCAAGTAAAGAGAAAAGTAACCACTTAATAGAAGAGAAAGAAGGGGAAAAATAATAAAACAGGAAAAAAAATCTAGTAAGTTGTTGTTTCTGGAAGGTTTCTTAAAATTAGTCCTGAGGCTAAGCAATGCAAAGCACACTCAGCTGGAGCTGGGAGATCAGAGTCTTCATCCACCACTGTGTGATCTTCATCAGGGTCCTCAACCTCTACAGCAGTTTACTCATCTATTGTCAGATAAATTCAGAAATTTACCAGTTTTAAGACTCTGTGCTCCATCCCTTGCTTTCAGGGACAATTTGCTAAGATGAAAATAAGAGGAGATGTACAGCAATTTGCAGCCTAGAGTTGTCTGGTAGAAGAAAAGTCTTTGGGTCTTTACAAAGCTAACTTTACAATCTAACCAGGAAGTGAAGAGAAACACCCAAAGGGCAGCTGAGAAAGTGCCTGAAAATTCTCATCTGAGCAAGGAAGTCGCCTTTATTCAAAAGCCTCTCTGAGAAATTCATAACAAGCAGTTACAGAATTTCTATGAGTATTGGACCATATGAATCTTGAAGCCCCAAATGAATGGAAGTTTAAAACATAGATTGCAGTAAAGAGTAGACATTTGAAAATACTTACATGAGAACCCAGCACCACATAAAAAAAAAGAAAACTGAAAGGAACAAAAACACTTAAGTAAATGAACTAAGACAAAAATGCAAGGTGATGTGTGAAAGAAGGTGCTAATCCAGATTTTCAAAAAAAAAAAGCACTTAATTAATCATTCAGATCATTTACACACACACACACACACACACACACACACACACACACTTGAACTAAATGCCTAAGAGCCAAAGTCTTCAAATTAGATGAAATCATGATTGACATTGATGGATATTCTAACTAGAATAATAGACTTCAGCCTTTTTTATGGGCTTATGGATATTAAGGCAGGAAGGGGTCATGAAAATCACAGACAGTGAAATACAGCCCAGAGGTTTATGACCCCTGTACCTAGAGAATGACAGACTGAATACAGTCAAAAGATTTGAGAAAAGGATATTCACACTATGCACTGGTTCCTTGAGAAGTGTGCTCTCATTGAAATTGTGCACCATGCATTTAACTTGATCTGAATTAAAGGTTTGTGTTAAGTCCTGTTTCTAGAGGGATAAGGAGATAAGATGTGCTAATAGCGCTCAAGTCAGAGGTTATATATCCAAAGCACCTGTGCCCCCAGTTGTACAGATGGGTGTACAGGAGTGTCGAAAGCTCTGAAAAGAAGAATAATTTTTTGGTGGTTCCCCAACCCCCGCCCCAGTACTAGGGACTGAACCCAGGGCTGATTTGTCACTAAGCTACATCCCCAGCCCTTTTTGTTTGTTTTTCACTTTGAGACAGGGTCTCAGTTGCTTAGGCTGGTCTGGAGCGTGTGATCCTCCCACCTCAGCCTCCCAACTCTCTGGGAATACAAGATGGGCCAACATGCTTAGCTTTCAAACAGGTGAATCTTAAACTCATGAAGTAACTCATAAGCACTATAAATGTAGGAATCGATACGGATGCAAAACTGGGCTCCCTACCCTTTTCAAAAAAAAAAAAATGAGAAAGCTCAAGTCAACCCATAAAACACTCAGCTAATGGAGCTCTTCCCCTGCGTGACTTAAACATGTGTCTTTCCAGATCAGACTACTCTCCAGCTGTCAATACTACCCATGGATGGTTACAGAAGCCAAGTTCCTTGTGCCCTTAACACCACTTCCCCATGTCAGCTCCCCCTTCATTATGAGTGAACTAATGTTATAATGGAACACTTGGGGTAGATCCAGAAGAATAAATCTGACAAGCAGTATTCAGTTTCCTGTCTCAGACCAGAACGGGAAAGTCAGAAAAAATTCTCTCTGGAGAAGGCAGCTGTGTAATTATTATAGCCTTCCTGAAATTTAACTGTTTGAAAGAACATCTCCAGCAGGTGATGGCCAAGCTGAGTTTTCCTGAGCACTCCATGAATGCAAGGGTTAACTCATCTGGACTATTAAACAGGTCACACTGCACTGCCCTTTCCAGGAGTCCAAGGACCAGGTACTCTTTGGTGATATGGGTTTTAGCTAAGGAACCACACAAGGTGTCTTCTGTCCCACTTCCCTTTCCTTTATGAGTTTGTCTTTCTTGATGCCTGTCAGTTCCTCATATCCCATGTTGATCCATTTGCAGGCAATCCTGCCCAGCCAGCCAGAGAAAGCAAGATCCACGGCTTCCTCAGTCAGCGGAGAGAATAGGCCAGGAGGAACCCTTCTGTTTTCCTCCTTAAAAGTCCAAAAGTTCCCCATGTACCATCAATTCCCTCAATGACTCTTCAAAATGCTGGGACCCAACTTGAAATCGTTTTTAAAGTTTGTATTCTTATTGTAAAAAAAAAAAATGACAGAGCAAAAATCTATAAGAAGAATGCTTCTTTGTGTCTCTATTACCTCCCTGGGATCTTGCCCTGCCTCCCTGTCTCTTTCCATCCCTTTTATTTCCAGATGTGTACTGGATAGCCAGAACAGCTTCAAATTCCACAGAGCCATGTATTTTTTAAATGTCAGTCTTTAAAGGGCACCGCTGCCAACGCTTCCGTCGCATTGCAGGGATTTAATTACCTAAATGAAGTATACTCAAAGAAATGCGTGTTGGGCTTTTTTTTTTTCTTTCCACAACTCCACTCCAATTTGTATTTTTCCCCCTTCTAATTGAAATTAATTTCCCTTGCTGTTTTGTGTTACAAAACACCTGGATGGGGTTATTATTCTGGAAAGGTAATTATAAAATTAGAAGGCTAACCACGATGCGGATTTCCTAAATCACAGGTGGCAACAGTGCCGAGTGCCGGTGAAAGGGAAGTGTTCACAAATGCAGGCTAAATTCTCTTGCACAGAAACATGCACAGGCCTAAGAATGCTCCAAATCAAGTGAGGCCTGCACACTTCCATTGCCAAGGAAGGTAAGGTGATGCTGTAATACACTGTCCAGATCACACCTTTGGACTAAAGAATTACTCCCCCAGCTGCCTGGAGCTCTGGAGGCAGAGGCCCCTTAGCTGTCAGCCCCCTGTACAAACCACGTTGCCCAAGGTCTCACCTACTTCACTTGATTCATCTAAGGCCTTCTCACTCCACCTCCATCCTAATGTCAGAAGTCTCTAAGGATTTCACTGACACTGTGCCTAGCTTTACCCTCTGCCCAGTCCTGCCTCTTTCTCTTCCCTTCCACAGATGTGGATCCCAAGAGCACTTCCTAAAAAAGCCTCCTTCACACTGAGTCAGGTTCAGAGTCAGCTTCCCAGAGAACCCAACCTGCAACACCAAGGAGAGTGAATTAGAGAAAAACTTGACCTCGCATTCATTGAATCTTCCAATCAAGTGAATATTCACCCTCTTCTTGCATTGCTAAAGACATTTTCAGACCCCTTGGTACCAGCCCAATGGTTTCAAGTTCATGAAAAAGAAGATGATAGTCATGGGAGGTAATCAACAACAGGAAAGTTCATGGTAGCATGTAACAACCTCAAGGTATGCATATTTTTGACCCAATAAATTACAACTGATTCCCAAAATCATATGCCTTACTGGAGGTGCCTTATAAAATTATTTATGATTCAGCAAATCGAGCCACATAAATAAGCAATCTGTGGCAAAATAAAGACCTTGTGAAGCCAGAACTAAGGCAAGTCCAAATGAGTGGCCATAAGTTCAGGCCAAATTGAGGCCTTCAGAGACCCCAATGCCCATGTAGCCAATTGAGACAAAAGCAACATTAGACCAAACACAAAACATACATCTGCAACTGAAATTAAAACAGATTTGTTCCAGATTTCCTGATAGTAAAATTCTCTATGGATATACTGAAAATGAAAAACTAAAGCAATAAATGTTTTGGGCAATGTTTTGGGTTTCCAAAACCATGTGTTTGAACTGCCTGTTGGGTAATGCAAACTGCTGAGGTTTATACCATTGCTGAAGATGAACTGGTAATTTGGCTTTGGGAAGAATATTGGTTAATTAAACACTGCATATACTCAATAAAAACAAGAGGCTAGCTAGGAAGAAGTAAAGCCACTCCTGGGACTATGTCTGGGAAGAAACCTCATGAAGAGCCTTGTATGAGATAATGTTGGAGAGAGAAAGAGAGAGAGAGAGAAGGTGCCTGAAAATGTGTGACTTTCCTGCCATTCTCTGAAGGACCTCCCCCAGGAGGCTGAGAGCAACATTCTGAAGGCAACAACAAAATTTAATTCTAAAGGGCTTAGAACAACAGAACAGTTGCTCTAAGCTCTGGTGCTTAGATAGGTCCAAAGATAAAATAGATAAGTCCTCAAGGAGTAGAAGGACTGCATATCTATCTCTTCAGTTGGGACTGTTGCAGCTAAGTACTACACAGACTGGAGAACAGAAGCAGCAGGCATTATTTCTCGCAGTTCTGGAGGCTGTAAGTTCAAGATCAAGGTGCTAGCAGATGCAGTTCTTGGTGAGGGCCTACTTCCTGACTTGCAGAGAGCTGCTTTTCAGATGTAATCTCCCATGCCAGAGAGAGAAGAGGGCTGTGGTGTCTCTCTCCCTCTTTATAAGGGATAATCCTATCATGACCTCATCTAAATCTGATTACCTCCTGTGTTAGTCAGCTTTTTGCCAAAATACTTGACAAGAACAATTTAGAGGAGGAAAAATTTATATTGGATCAGGGTTTGAGGGGTTTAGCCCATGTTGGGCCAACTCCATTGCTCTGGGCCCAAGGTGAGGGAGAACATCAAGGTAGACGTGTGTGGTGAATGGGAGCTGTTTCACTTATCACCACCAGGAAGCAGAGAGATGGGGTAGGGAATGCAGGGAAGATGTACTCTTCCAGGGCATACCTAGGGACCCACCTCCTCTAGTCCTGCCCCACCTGCCTACAGTTACCACTCAGCCCGTACAAACAAGGACAGACTGATTAGGTTACAGCTCTCATAATCATTTTATCTATGAACATTCCTGCATTCACAGGTAGAAGCTTTGGGGAGACACCTCATATCCAAACGATAACATATCCCAAAGGCCTAGGCTCCAAAACACACCACCACTTTGGGGGTTAGGCTTCAATGTGTGAATTTTGGAGGACACAAACATTCAGTCCATAAAAGTATCCTTGAAGCAATATCCTGTGAAGGTTATTTTCCATGCCAGACCTTTGACAAGAGTTGAGCAGCAAAATTTCTGGTTATGTTCCCTATCAAATATCTGGAAACCAAATGTCTACATAAGCAAATCCATGTGCATTTACAATCAACAGATACAGAGCTGTGAGAAGGAGGGTTTACAGATTTCAAGAAGAGTTGCCTGGCCAAGGAAAGGCCCCACCTACACTTTGTACTAGGTCATGCAGACACCATTGCAGCCAAGGACAAGGTTCTCAGAAGGAATTTTGCCAATACAGTAAATGGCAATCAAGGTCTTAATACCTTTGGCCATGGAGTTCTATGCCATAGTGACTTTTAGTATAGCCTTTTTTCTTAAAGTAGACAGTACAAATTGTTAAACATAGACATTTGAAATTGTTTAAACCATTGGTAAAGCACCCATGACCCATGTACCATCTCATTTTTACCTCCAGAAATATTTTCTTTTTAAAACAGCCTAAAAAATTAGACTAAGTGTCCAAAAATGATATGCAGAAAGATATTCACTATAGGTTCTTTATGATAATAATAACCTGGAAAAAAATAACTGTCTTAGTCCATCCCAACTGCTACAACAAAATGTCATAAAACAGGTAGCTTATAAAAACAGAAATTTATTTCTCACAGTTCTAGGGGACTGAGAAATCCAAGATCAGTCCACCAGCAAATTCAGTGTTTGGTGAGGGCATGCTTCCCCCACCCCCACCCTCCATCCCAGTGAAGGATCAAACCCAGGGCCTTGTACATGCTAGGTGAGTGCTATACCACTGAGCTGCACCCCCCAATCTGAGGGCATGCTTGCTGGTTCTTGGATGGCACCTTCTACCTCTGTGCTCAGATGGTAGACAAGGCAAGGCAGCTCCCTGGGGCATCTTTTATATGGGCACTAATCCCATTCATGAAGTCTTTGCCTTCATGACCTAATCACCTCCCTAGTCACCCCTTTTCCTAATATCATTACCTTGGGTGGTAGAAGTCCACATGAATTTGGGGTAAACACAAACATTCAGAACACAGTAATAAAGGAACAGCTTAGCAAGCAAAGTACCTCCATATAATGACAAGTAATCAAGAATAGTCAGAAGTTACAGCCAATCTTGCTGATTAATCCTCACAAGCAGGACCTTGGGTCCACTAGTACTGTCGGTAATTGTAAGCCATTACCTGGGAAGAGGAGAAAATTCCTTCCCACAAATCTGCATGGGCCTTTGCATATGGCACTTAAAGGAGTCCATGAGCCAATGGGATATGCAAGAACAATTAAACATTTCAGGACTGGTTTCCTCTGTTCGTATCCAATTTTGTTGCTTAGGAACAGGGACTCAAGTTGATGTTCAAGGGCAAAAAGCCCCACTTCTTTAAAGGAAGGGAGCAGGCCTGACCCGAATGCCCTACAAGGCAGGCCTGACCCTAATGCTTTTTTTTTTACTTTTGTTCTCCCTTTTTTTCTGTGAGCTTTGTGCTGGATTTGTTTACAAAAGATATATTATGTTTAACCAAATATTTAAAATGGTAAACTCTATATACCCAAAAAAGAACAGAATAGTCAATAACAAAAATTAACTACTATTTACGATGTTTAGTAAAAAAAAAAAAAGGTTAAGAATTGCATTTACTGATTTTAAAAGTAGCAAAAACCATGAACATAAAAATGACTAGTATATATAAAGCTAATGATAATATTTGGCAATAATAATTTTATTAGTGATGCTTTTATTTCTTTTCTATTAAAAAACTATGTTTTCTAAAATTTTATAATATTTCTAAAATAAGTTCAAAAGAAAAAAATAATAGGGTATGGAGAATAATCAAGAGCCTGACAGATTCACAGAACTTCCAAAATGGCATCCAAAATAAAGCACAGAATAGAGTACAGAACAAGATCTACTGGTTGATTAAGGCCAGCCCTGATGCCACCTGCCTCAATGAATCAACCCACACTCAAGTGAGAGCTGATGGGCTCACTGACCAAGTAAGGAATTACAGTGGTTAAGTTTTAGATTGGCTTGATGGGGTTAAGGGGTCCTGAGATGTCTTGGTATGTCTGTGAAGGTGTGTCCATAGGAGATAGGGATTTGAATCAGTGCAGTAAGGAAGATCCACACTCACTCAATGTGGGCAAGCACCATGTTATGGATTAGATATTAGGTGTCTCTCAAAAGCTCATGTATAAAACAATGCAAGAAAGTTTGGAGGTGAAATTATTGGGTTATAAGAATCTTAACCTAATAGTGCATTAATCCTTTGATAAGGATTGGAGGAGGTGTGTTCCTGGGGGCATGCCTTTGGTGTATATATTCTGTCCTGGTTGAGCAGAGAGCTCTCTCTAGCTCTCTTCCTCTCTCTCTCTTTCTCTCCCTCCTTCTTGGTGCAATGTTCTGACCCACTTTCTTTTACCACAGTTTTCCACCATAATGTTCTGCCTCACCTGGAGCCTCAAGCCATCTGTGGACTGAGACCTCTGAAACTGTGAGCCTCAAAATATACTTTTCCTATTTAAAATTGTTCTAGCTGGGTCTCTTGGTCACAGCAATGAAAAGGCTGAGTAAAGCACACTATTGAAGCAGCCGAAGTAGAACAAAAAGGCAGGGGAAAGGCAATATCTTCTTTTCTCCACTCATTTCTTTCTCTCTCCATCTTCTTCTGGGGCAGGAATGTCAATCTTCTGCTGTCCTGAACATCAGAAATGCAGGTTCTATAGCCTCAGCTTTGCACCAGTGGCCCTTCAGGTTCTCAGGCCTTTCGTCTCAGACAGAGAATTACACCATCAGATTCCCTGGTTCTGAAGTCGTTGGACTTGGACTGAGCCACACTATTTGATTTCTCTGGTTCTCCAGTTTGCAAAAGGCATATCATAGGACTTAGCCTTCATAACTGTATATACCAATCCCCATAATAAAACCCCTCTCGTAGACATAGATATTGATACAGATATAGATAAGACATAGACACAGACACAGATACAGATATAGATATATTGGTTCTCTTTCTCTGGAGAACCTCAACTAACACAGGGACATTCTTTCCCCCAGGGCTTGATTCAAACTTGGCTAGTACTTGAGTCTCATTTCATTTCCTAAGCTGACGCCTGAATTGAACCCACTGTTACATTTCAGTCTCACCAAAACCCCGGACTTCAGGAAAAAAAAAAAAAATGAAGCAACTGTAGAAGTAAAAAATAATAACTGAAAATGGCAAGTCTCACTTTCCCTGTGTGAAATCCCACAGCAATTTGACAGAATTGTCTCTAATTTCCCCTGGAGAGACTGAAACAGGGAAGTCCTTGTCCCTACCAAAAAAAGTAACTGCCTCCCAGCCATGGAGATATATTTTCAAACCAAAATTTGGAACCCATGGGTTTGAATATTGGGACAGAACATTTGAAGTTGGAGCTTTTCTGAACATCCTGGACTTGTGATTCACAGCAGCTAGCCCTTCCTCATCTGGTGACCAGAATGTTGGCTTGCAGCACTGTATATTGAGAAACCCAGTTGCAAACAACATAAATGGACAAAATAGTTTTAATTACTTCTAGGTTTGAGAATTTTGAGTGAAGTAAGAGTTCAGATGCCACATGGTAGAACTCCTAAAATATTTTCATGGTTTGGGTAGGTGGTGAAATGGAATCTTTGGAACCAGAGCCAAGTAAGGAAACCCGATCTAAAGAGTTGTGAGTCCCAGCCATAGCTGCAGTGCCATATGCTGTGGAAGGAGCAGGGGGACCTCGGGAGATTCCTAAAATGTCTTTCTAGGCTGAATGTCTGAGGCAATATGTGTGTGGTGAACAAGTTTGTCCCACAGGCCTCCACATCCTACACACAGTCTTCTGGCAAATAAACTCTGTAGAAGCCATCTCTTCCCTCCACCATGTGGTCAGGCCTAGATTTTTTCCACCCACTCCTCATAATAAAGCAGAGAAAGGATGGCTGGGCCAGCACTAGTCACCCATTTCTGCCATGACTCGATGCTGTTCCCTTTAGCATCTATCCCTGGGACAAAGTGAATAGAGGACCACTAAGAAAAGCTTCCACAGTGACTCTGGTGTGAAGGTGATGAGGACCCTATCCAAAGGACAGAGATGGGCAGGACTAGTGGGTAAGGACCACAGCCCACATTCCCTCAGTCAAGTATGAGGACACACATAAGCTACACCATAAGCCCCAGGAGCACAGGCCTCGCACCTACACATCACCACCGTATCCCGAGCACAGGACTTGGTACAAAGCAGAAGCCCTCCCACTGCTGGATGAATGAATCCCTTGGTCTCCAGGGTGGATTATGGCTTCTCTGTGGCCTCTTCACACCCTCTAGGAGCTGCTGGTGCTGGGGAAAATCAATGATCTCTGCAGAATACCAGTCTATTTCTTTCCCCCCAAAAGAGATCTTTGGGGGAATCACAGGTACTCAGCCACTGCAATGCAGAGTT
This sequence comes from Urocitellus parryii, assembly GCF_045843805.1. Lineage (NCBI taxonomy): Eukaryota > Metazoa > Chordata > Mammalia > Rodentia > Sciuridae > Urocitellus > Urocitellus parryii. Next base: position 191,000,682 of record NC_135533.1, on the reverse strand, counting down.
TCAGAGTCGCACTGACGGCACAGGTCTCCCAGCCTGGTCTGCAGAGCCCGCCTCTTTGCGCTACTGTCCCACAGGATGGGTCTCAACCTGCAGAAGCCAGAGGAGGCCCCGCCACAGACCACTTTTCAAGGTGCCCCAGAAATGCCCCCAAGGTTCTGTTCCCCTGTGCTCTCTCTAGACTCCACCTTGCAGCTGTCAACTAGTGTCTACCTACACTCTGCAAAGTTTACTTTTCTGTGTTTTCTCGCTTTTCTATAATAAGCCTGCACTCGTTTTATAATGGGAAAATCCCACTCTATTTTAAATTGTTCAAAATAAATTGAAGTTTTCTAAGGTGAAAAAGAAACTTTGCTCCAGCCTTACTGCTCATGGCTGCGAATCCGGGGAGTTTATTTTGGCACCATAAACACCCACTCCAGAGTCCCATATGGCCTGTGCATCAGCAAATGCAGTCTACTTTTTAAAGGGACCCTGCACAGTTTCACTCTGTACTTCAATACTTTAAATAGGAATATAAATTTGTCAAATTTTTTGAGAAAGTGGGGGTTGGGGGGATCTCTCCAAGATCTATGGAACTAACCCTTCCTTTCCTTCATGTCTCATTCCTGAGTTGTGAAAAATCTTTTTCTTTCTGTCTTTTTTCTTTTCTTTTTTTTTTTTTTTTTTTTTTGGTTAGGAATTGGCTATAGATTGTCTGAACTACCTTGGTCTCCCCTCACAGAGCCTCCTCGGTGCTCTCGGTGCTCTCTCGTACCTACCCCCTTTTTTTCACACTCATTCAACAAATGACCATACACAAAGTGTTTGCAGGCACTGGGCTAAATTACAGGAATACAGTAAGAAACAAACCAGAAATTTCCACACCCTGATGCAAACTGCATCAGAAACAAAGGGAAACCCTCAGGGATATTCAAATAGGACAACAGGCAGCTGGGCAAGACCCAAGTCTGGTCAAGGGGTATGATGACAGACCTCACCCAAAACACTGAATCTATAGGGAAGGAATTTCAGGACCAGTGGCTTCCACCGGGGCTCATGTTGGAGACAGTAAGCCTTGAACACAAAGCTGGGATGCCCTCCCAGCCAGCCAAGCCCAGGCTTAGGGTTTTCCCTAAATCTCCTGAGAAAAATCAGAACCTTCCTCCACTTTGTAATATTAACTTTATAATTTAGTCTGTTTTCTTTTTAATAAATGACATAGGAGCCAGGGGAGAACCACAAATGTTTTAGCTCTTAGGGCCTCCAAAACTGCTCCTGATGTGACCTTGGCTTCCCAATACCCTAGGCGGGTGTTTCCCACTGCTCTTGAATATGCACTGAGTAGACAGTCACTGACACTAAAAGCATAACCCTTCCCTGTCCAGCAGTCCAGGTCTCCTCCCAGCTTAAGCTTTGCCCTCAGCCTAGCATAGGAGGCTGTTCTCCCAGCCTGAAATGAGGCCTGTTAATCCTTCCTCTCAAAGTCCCTCCTCTAAGAAACTTGGATCCCAGTTATTTTCATCTGCATGAAATTTTTAAATAAATAGGTTGCCTAGAAGAAATTTGGCCTTCAAAATATAGACAGGCTCACACATTTTCTTTCAGTCTCTCAGTCTCTTGGCCTTACTCCCTTACTTCCTCTTCCAAACATCTTTCCTTCCTGTCCTTCACACATGTATGTGTCCCCCCTGGGTACCACACCCCCATACCTGAGTCATCCCACTGGGAAACAATCTTGCTACCCTCCCTTTGTCCATCCACAGCCCTCCCTTTGTCCATCCACAGCTTTCTCTCCCCTAGATTCCCCCGGTTGAACTTTTACAGCCAATGTGCTCTCTTCTCACTGACTCCTTATCTCCTGACAGGGGCCACCCCAAAGCCTTGTTCTCTACCATGACCATTAGAACAAGGTGGCCACTGTGTCTATAAGATCACCAATAGCTGGGCTGGGGTTGTGGCTCAGTGGTAGAGCGTTTGCCTTGCATGCATGAGGCACTGGGTTTGATCCTCAGCACCACATAAAAATAAATAAATAAAATAAAGATATTGTGTCCATCTACAACTTAAAAAAAATTAAAAAACACCAATAGCATCCTGATACTGAACCAAAGCACCTAATCACCCTTCAATAATCCTGATAGTGTCTCTAATAATGATAGGAGTTATCATTTATTGAGCACTGAATATGTCCCATGTGCTAGGCTAAGCCTTTTGTGTTCCTTTTATTGTTTAATCTCCTATGACCCTTTAAAATGGCATTTAAAGGGGTCACCAAAGAAGGACACTTCACTGAGAGGTCAGGTCTATTTTCTCCCTTTGAATCTAGAACGGCTTCGCCAATAGAATATAATGGAAATACAGCTGTGCTGGCTTCCAAGTCAGTCTTAAAAGACTGATAGCCCCAACTTTCTGTCTCCTGGCACACTCATGCTGGAACACTGAGCTGTCCCTGTGGGAAAAAAAAAACCTGTGGAGTCCTCACACCCAGCGACCCCAAGACATCATGCAGAGGGAGATGCCCAACCAGCCTCCAACCCTTCCAGTCCTCCCAACAGAGGCCCCAGATCTCCTGGAGAAGAGACAAGTTGACCCCACCTGGCCTTGCACAGATGGCAAATTCCCAAAGACAACAAATGAGTAATGGCCATTTCCGACATTAAGTTGAGGGTAGTTTGTAAGGTAGCAGTAAGTAACAGGACATAGGAAATGGGATGATAATTATCATCCTTATTTCACAATAGCACCAATCTTCCCATTTCCCATGAATAAAAATAAATCCTTCAAGCTCTTCCACGTTGTTCGCTCCTCACCTGTAACTACAAGGTCCCTTTTGTGTCTTTCTTGGTAAGTTCTGTTCCTCTCTCTCTCTCTCTCTCTCTCTCCATCTCATGGATACCTCACTGCTCAGGTCACCTTCACCCTACCCAGATTGTGCCTGGATCCCCCGACTCCTCCCTCTCCCAGTCCAAATCCGGGTCCTGTGCATTGTCACATAATAAGTCTTAATAAAACATAAGGTTCAAACTTCATAGCTATTCTCAAAAATTCCTAGGCCGTATCCATTAACTATATGGTCAAGTTCAAAATCCCAGCTTAGCCCCGATGTAACTCGATCTTGGGTTCCCCTTACTTTTCCTACCCACCCTCGCCCCCACTACTCTTCATGCAGTCCCTCCAGACCACCCATCATCACCAATCCAAGGACTATGGTAAGAAAAGGGTAAGAGCAGGGTGGAACCTGCCATCCAAGAAAACTGGACCTCCCTGATCGATCGATCTGCTCTATGAACTCAGGGAGTGTCTAATGCTTAAAATCAATCATCTTGCCATTTGGTTTACACTGTCTCACTTTGTTAATGACCTAGGCCACGTGCACATGTCCTGCCTCTCCAGACAGACTTCAGCTCATTGCATTGTCAACAGACCATCATCATCAAAAGAACTAAGCAGAAGCAAGTGGTCAATGTCAAGGGAAATGAAAATGAAATATCCCATTCCTAGTTTTGCCCTCACCCAATTCTTTCTTATTTAGGAATGTGAAATAAGTAAAATATATGCATACACAGCTGATCCAGACACAGATAACAATGTATCTGAAAATGTTATCTGGTGTTTTGTTGGAAGTGTTAGGTTGATAATAAAGAGTACTTTGGAAAGAAGCATGGTGTGGGTTGTTTTTTAAAAAACCATTTTATCATCTCTAAGGTAAAGTGGTTATCATTGTGGGCCAAAATGCATCAAGAGGCACAGATAACAGTAATTGAGAGAACATCAGTGAGATGTGTTGTAGGCAAGAATTCTCAAAGGTAGTTTTGACCAAATCTCTCACTTGCAAAAAATTTACTGGTCTTCCAAGAGCTGGCTGAAAGCAAGCAGGTAAAATTAATCACGGCATATTCAACAGCAGGAAATAATAATTTTTCATCTGGTCAGTCCTCCCCATAAAAGGGACAAGTGACATTTCAGCAAAGGTCAGGAAGTCAGAGAAAGCAGAAAGTAACTACAAACTAAGTCACCAGCATCACAGCACATCATAGGTGTTCACATCAGAGCAGACTGATTCCCTCATTTCCTCAACTGATTTTGGTCAAGAACAAAATTTATTCGTGGGTAAAAGATCCTCAAACAAAGATTTTTCTTTTAGAGGAAAAGTAAAGTGACTCCTCCATGCCAGATAGTTATGCAGAATCATTCTGTTCCCAGGATAGAAACAACGTTTTTGTATTTGTAGGAAAACTTCTTGCCCAAAAGGGAGAGAATCTGTTCTTCAAAGTGGAGTCACCTGGGCTTGCCGAAAAGACTTTATCTTTCAAACCACAATTCTTAAATTTGGCTAATTTATAGTTTCTTTGCAGTTAGTGTGTTATTTCTGAAATACCATCTCTTACTGGACAGAAAAGGTGCAGCAAGGGATTCGCTTCGCACCAATAGGCATAGTCTCTCCAAGAAGAGACCTTGCAAAATAAGAGTAAAAAGAACATGCTCTCTGGAAACAATAAATCCAATATTTGGTGACACCAAATAGGATGCTCCCATGTTTTTCACAGTGTGGTTGCCAGAATAGTGGCAGCAGCAACATCCCTTCCCTATGGGGTGGCCCCAGCCATCTGTTTCAGCAAGCCCTTGAGGTGCTTCTGAAGCATTACAAAATTTGAGAACCACTGGTAGGGTGAAGTCATGACAAGCCTATCAGAAACCTACCTGTTCTTTCTAGTTTGAGGTGATTCAGAGCAAACCCATCCCCCAAGGTCTCAGAACTCCATGGAGAAAAACTCCACTTAACCTTCTTATCCAGTATTCTAGTCAGCTTTTTCACTGTTTTGACTAAAAGATATGACCAGAACAACTGTAGAGGAAAAAAGGTTTATTTGAGGACTCTCAGTTTCAGAGGTCTCAATCCATAGACGGCACACCCCATTCCTTGGGCTGAACATCATGGAGGAAGAGTGTGGGAAGCTGCTCACATGATGATTAGGAAGCAGAGAAAGAAACCACTCATCAGGTACAAATAGATACCCCAAAACTAAGCCCCCAATTCCCACCTCCTCCAGCCACAGCCCACCTGCTTTCAGTTAACACTCAATTAATCCCATTAAATGATTAATTCACCAATTGGGTTATGGCTCTCATAACCCAATCATATCCTCTCTGAACCTTCCTGCATTTTCTTACACGTGAGCACCGAGTCCAAACCATAACATCAAATGACCCTTTTTCTTATGACCTGTGCTACAAACATAGTCCTGTAGAACAAGCTGCTCTTCTGTCTACATTTCCTTCCTTTCCACCATCACCCCTCCTGTACCTTTGCCTAGCTCACTCCTACCTAAACATTACACCTTGTCTCAGGTGGTGGGCATTAGTCATCATGTATGTTCAGCATCTAGCATACAAGGGTATACCGGAGTCATCTCACATGAACTTGCACAAGATAATTTCTACATCTCTTTCCAACTCTGTGATCAGTGTCACATTGTTGATAGCTTGAAATGGGAGTATGATGGGAGTATTTACACCACAGAAATGTCAAAGTTCCCAAATCAGGAATTTTTGATCTGAAAAGATGATTCAATTACCAACACAACATTGCCAGCCTGGTATCTGGCATATCATTTCTCCATTGATAATGAGTGAATGCATGAAAAATGAGAAATATTCCTCTAAGGCAAGACTAGCACCTCCAAGTATTTTATTCCCATTGATGTTGTAGTACAGTTATCCAAACATCAAACTTTGAAAAATCTGAGTCCTACATTATACAAGTGCAATATAAGTTAAATATCATCCCAGTGAAAACAGCTTCCTGGCATCTTTGTGGAACAGGCATTTTAGATTGTTTTTAACAGTCCGTGGGGGTACTGAGGATGTATCTTTGAGTGAAATACTTCAGGTAGCAGGTAAATAATACAAATGTCTGCCCTTCTAGGAAACAGCCCAACAGTTCTGTCTTGTTTTATTTTTAATTTGTTCTGTCCTAGTCACAAAAAGTTACTAGAATTCTCAGAGGATTTGTAGAACAACAACAAAATTTAGGAATCATAGTTGTGTGTAGTGTGACCTCCAATGCAGAAACAAAATACACTGGAGTGGAACTAATGATTTCTTTTGGAAGTCACTTAGATATTTCAACCAAGACTATAATGTTCCACCAGGGAACAGTTTTCAAGTTCATATATTTTATGCATGCTTATTAAACATATTTTATTCATGTACATGTATATAAGTAACCATATTCAGTACAACAGTACAAATACACAATCAATATAAAAGCCAAAGCAATAAACATAAAATCAATCTTTTGTGCTAAACCTTAGCCAAAATAATCATTTGATAAGATTCTGGAATAGAGGAATACTTGGGTTCAAGATATGCCTTGATGTGATAAAAATACCATTAGAGTTGGCATCCATAAAAAAAAATAATAATTCCAGTTTCAAAGCTGGAATAACAATTTTTCAAAAGAAATTATACCTAAATAATAAAATTATCTGGCCCAGCAGGGTGCCAAGATAACCACTCCAGAGAAAACTCTTCACTCTGCTTCATCATGGGTCACACCATCATTGTTTCTGATAAATACACTATTGAATGTAAAGAAAAGACAATGTCCAAATATTAAACCTGGAAGGGCTGAGGTCTGTAGAGAAATGCCTGACTTCTGAACACAAACCACATTAGGAGAAGGCGTCCTAGAGGGAAGAAACCGACCCAGAGGATGGAGAAAGAACAGTCATATTTACAGATCGACCTCTAACACAATGCCAAAGTACTCAAAATCAGGGATGGATTTAGAAACCTTAGGAAAGACTTTAAAGTCACCCTCGTTAACCAGAACTAGCTATGAGCCTGAATTCCCCCTCCTGGACTCCTTGACCCAGAGTGGAATATTCACTGCTTAGGTCAATCCTTCTCTGCAAGCATAAACTGAAATGATGATATAGGAGATTTGTTGCCATAATGACCCAGTTTGCTCACATATCCCTTCATTGGTGTCCTCCGTGTTGGTTCTGAGCTCAGCCACATGATTTGTTTCAGAAGTAAGTGGGACCTAAGCAGAGACTTGAAAAGCACTGGCCCACTAGTGTTCGTTCTCTTTCTACTCTTGGATTTCTGCCAATCCAAGAGTGAACAAGCCCAGGTTAGCCTACTAAACAATGAAGATCACATCATCCAGTTACCTCCAATGCCTCAGCCAATAGCTAGCCATTGGTCAGGTGTG